>NC_088911.1:127674237-128008982 GCF_963576675.1 Euphorbia lathyris
AATTTATTAGTCCCTATATTTTAACACACTGTTAAGTCCATGTATTTTCAAAAACACATGGTAAGGTCCTTATCATTTTTCTCAGTAAACTGTTTAGTCCTTCCGTCTTTTTGTTAGATTTTTTTACCGTTTATGACTTCGAGAATGAGTAAATTACCCTTTACTATTTACCTTCAAACTTCAGAAGAGGAAATCCAATTTAGAAGAAGAAGCTATTTGTATGGAGAACAAGAAAAAAAAAACAGACTCAATACTTACGAATTTGAATGATTAAGAAGAAAATCAAGAAGAAGAACACTCAAAGTTGATTTCAGATGCATTAGAGTTTAAAGGAAAGGAAAATAAAGGAAAAGAAGAACGCAAATCCAAATTGACTAACAGAATCTTCATAAGAGTCTAACGGCATGGACTAAACAGTTCATCGAGAAAAAAATTAGGGACTTTACCGTGTGTTTTTTAAAATACAAGAATTAAACAGTGTGTTTTATCAAAATATAAGGACTAATAAATTAATTACCCTATATATTTCAATGAGGACATTACATGAAAAATCCATGTTGCATTGTTATGTTAAATCTTATTTTGAATTTTATTAATGGGGAAGTTATTAATAATTATTTATTTTAAAAAGGGTTAAAAAACAGTGATTACCTTTTAATGTATGATATTTTTAAAATAAAAATGAACCTATTTGATATAATACAAATTAAAATTATCAATTTGATTAAAACCAAAATATTATTATTATTCGTGATATTTATGTAATTCACTCTATTTCAATTTGTTGAAATTCTCTTTTGCTATGCCACATGCACTTAGAAGATTAAACATGTATTTTTAACAAGTTCAGAAGATTAACACTCCACTTTGTAAATTTAAAAGCAAATAAAGTTTTTGAACCAAGTTTAGTTTAATACATTAACCTTTAAAATATATAGTATTAAATATGGCATAACACTCATTTAGACCCTCAAACTAAAGACTTAAACTCAATTAAATCCTCAATCTATCCAAATCAGCAATCAACCCCTTTAACTTTCTAATTTTCCTCCACTCTCCCCTCGCATGAAACAAATTGCAGCAATGGGTTCCAGTTGAGCACTGTAAGTGATTTTTGACTTTATATTATTAGTATTAAATTCTAAGTACAATTGTTTTCACAAAACTGTCTTCTTACTCTTAATTTTCTACCATCTCACCAGAAAATCTTAATGGCCGGGAGCAGATTCTGTTGTTCTGAATGGATAGGGGTGGCAACGGGGCGGGGCGGGTACGGTGTTGCATCCCCATTCCGTCCCCAATATTTTCAGGAGCAGTTTTAGGGAATCCCAAAACAATGTTCAGGGGTTTCTTGGTACCCACACCCGCTCGCACGGTTCTCCACGGGTTTCGGGGAATCCTCAATCCCCAAATAAAATTTAAAAAATTACCAAATCCCCAAATTTAAAATTCACCACGTGTTACTCGTATAAAATATTAGTTTAGAGGAGCAATAAAACAAAATTATAAAATATAACTTTAGAGCAACAATAAAACAAAATTAAAGTATTGATATAATAAAAAAACTCAGCATTCAGTACTGATATATCTAAATACATGTGATATATAAAGAGTATCAATAAAACAAAATTAAAATATTGATATAATAAAAAAACTCCGCATTCAGTACTAATATATCTAAATACATGTAATTTACGAAGAGCAACAATAAAACTAAATTAAATTGTTGTAGATGTAGATAATAATATTAGTTAACTTATCACAATACTTATTAATTTTTTAATCACATTTAAATACTAATTATTTTAGATATATATAATGTTTTATTTTATTGTTTGAGGATTTTGCGGTAGACTTTTGGGGGCGGTTTGCGGATCCCCGTGGTTCGGGAATAGTAATACCCACTCTCATCCAATTTTAATGTTCGGGGCTACAATTTCTCCCGCCCTCAGCTCTGCACCCAAAATTTTCGGGTTTTTTCCCAATCCTGCCAGTTCGGATCCCCACGGTTTTCAGTTTTTCCCCGCCCCATTGCCACCTCTATGAATGTATGAAGAAGGGTGTTGGTGATTTATTCACAAATGAGCTTAACTATAAAAGAAAGATTTGGGATGTTGGTGATTTATTCACAAATGAGCTTAACTATAAAAGGAAGATTTGGGATATATGAAGAATTTGAAATTGTTTATATGAGTTTATATTTTCAGAAGAATTGGAAATCAGCAATATAACTGAAAGTTCCAATTCAAAATCCCAGAAATAAAATCTCAATTCTTAAATTGAAGCTGGCAAGGTTTGGTGCGGCAATATTCAAATTGAAGATAACAAGGTTTGGTGGTGATGAAGAGTTAATTGAGTACTCTTAACAAGAAATTAGGGATAGGGTTAGCATTGGTTCGGTTACTAGAGTACTAACCGAATCAAACTGAAATTTGCTCTATTTTCATAACTGAACCGAATAAGTTAATTTGGTAACCGAATTTGATTTAACCGAAAATTTTCGGTTCGGTTCGGTTACCGATCGAATAACCGAAAACTCAAAAAATTTAATTTTTTGTACATTTTTTATTTAGTTAGTTTTCAAATAATATCCTTGTACAAAAGTTACAATTGAATAAATTAAAGGTTACTAAACCAAAATATATATATATATATATACATATACAAAGATAAAAGTATACTTTTTAGGGTTGGACTTTTTATTTATATATATATAAAGATAAAATTATATTTTTTCATATGTATATATGAAGTTCGGTTCGGTTATCAGTTACACCGATATTTTTTTCAATAACCGAATCGATAACCGATTACCAAATTAAGTTAAAAATTAAAACCGAATCGAACCAGAATGTTAAAATAACTGAATCAAACTAAGATTTCGGTTCGGTTATCGATTTGGTAATCGGTCACTGATTATTTTGCTCACCCCTAATTAGGGATCCAGAGGAAAGGGAAGAGAAAGTTAGTGAGGAGTGGAAAACCCACTCTTATTTAACTAAGAGTGAAATACACTTTCTGGCACCCTCAATATGAGGGATTGTGTTGAGGAAAATTAAAGAGTTGAGGGAGTTGATTGTTGATTTTAATAGGTCAGTGATGTAATTGAGTTTGAGCTTTTAGTTTAGGGGCTTAAATGAGTATTATGCCTATTAAATATACATCATAAGAAACAAAATATAGCATAATTAATTCGTACAAAGTTTATGGTACTCCTAATATTCATTACTAAGTAATATTTATTATTGTTGTTAATTATTAATTGTATGTTTTTTTGAAAGGAAAAGAAAGTATTATTGGCCGATATCAGCAAAAAGAATGGGAGACAAAAAAGGAGGAGCAGAATGCCACTCATTACGGTGAGACAAAGAACTGACTGCTCGGACTAGAGAGTGAGCAACACAGTTCGCTGGCCGTTTAACAAAAGAGATAGATACATCATCTAGTTCTTGAAACAACGAAATGCAATCAGAAATCAACTCAAAATGATATGAAATAGAATGAAGACGCTCCTTAATCGCAAGGACTACTGATAAACAATCCGACTGAATCTCCACATTTTTTGAAACCACAACCTTTAATCCATGATAGTGCTTCTTTAACAGCCATAACTTCTGTCAGAATCGACTCAAAACATCAATCCAAACCACCATGACTAGCAAATAAACAAGAACTTGCGTGAACCCTCAGAATAAACACAAAAGAACAGTAACCCTCATTATGAAACATGCTAGCGTCGATGTTACATGCAAATTTACCCACCTCGACAAATTTACCCAATTTGTCGGCAGTCCACTCTTAACAGATAAACCAACACACCTTAAAGCCCGAGCCATTATCCACTCCTCCAACTCTTTAGTTGCTGCACGGATTAAATCCCGAGAAGATAAACAAGATTGAGACCAAATTTGGTTATTCCTATTCTTCCAAAGCCACCAGAAAATGAAAAAAACTTTACTAGAATCAGAATGATCAGAATTCAATACCAAAGATTCCAACCAAACACCAAAGTCACAAACATGCAATATACGATTATCCAGGGCCGTCTCCAGCATTTTGGAGGCCCTAGGCGCATTGTGCACTTTTTTTCATATCTAAATTGAATACTATTTTAGAAATATTAAATAGTAAATAGTAAAACCAATATGTTATTAACTACAATTCAAGTCATATAATAATAACATAAAGCTAAGAAATTATTATTCTTCTTGCTTTTGTATATGTAAAATTGAGTTTCCTTTTATATATTTAAAATCAAGTTTCTTCTTACCAATCATGCGAGAAGCAAGCAAACGACAAAGTATTAATTTCTGAAAATTAATCTTGGACGGCTGAACTCGAACCTAATCGCAAGATTCTATGGAAAGAAAGAGAGAATTTATCTTCGAGATTAAAAATTGATTGAGTCGTGTATTTATTATGAATTACAGGCTTAAATCACTATTTGGACATCGATTGTTCCAAGGAATCTTGTCATTTGGCGCTTGATCTATCCAAAATTTTATCATTTGGCCACCGAACTATCCCAATTGGTGAAATTTCAATCCAATTTGGATGGAAACTTAATAGAATTATTGACATATGATGATATTTTGATAAATAGACTTAATAAATTTTAGTTTAGAGATTTGTTTTCTTGTTTTAATCCCATTAGTTATTTGGATAAATCAACTTTAAAACGTGTGACATGTCAAACTCATATGTCAAAATATCACCACATATTATAAGAAAACAATTTTATCAAGACTTCATCAAAATTAAGTAGAATTTCATCAATTTGAATAGTTTATGGTCCAAATGTGACCAAATAATAAATTAGTAACCAAATATTAAAATTTTAAATAAATCAGAGTCTAAATAACATTTTATACCAAATTACAAATTGTAATTTATAAGTGCATTTTGTCTTGTAATTAAAAAGATTAAAAATTAAAAATCACTACAATAACAAAATAATAGTTTATACATTGTTTCCAAATATGGAAAAAAGTTCAGAAAAAATCAGTACATGTGTTGTCAAAAGAAAGAAAATAAGAGAAAAAATAAACCAACAAATGTTGATCCAAGGAATCATCAAAATTGAGAGAAATTTCATCAATTTAAATAGTTTATGGTCTAAATGTGATCAAATAATAAATCAGTGGCCAAATATTAAAATTTTAAATAAATCAGAGTCTAAATAACATTTTGCACCAAATTACAAATTGTAATTCATAAAAAAAATTTTAAAATTTAAACATAAGAGAAAATGTGGAAAAAAATGCTAATCCAGGGAATCAAACTCTCACTCTTATATTCACATCCTTTGTGTCTTTACCATTCAACTTAGGACTGTTTGTTGTTATATATCTTTATCTATATACCTTTTAACCATAATTCTTTTAGTAATTATCAAATTTTAAAAAAATTCCGATCGGAGACCCCCCGTAAGTCGGAAGCCCTAGGCCGTCGCCTAGGCGGCCTCCCCCTAGAGCCGGCTTATCCAAATAAAACTCAAATCATACCTCTTGAGAAAACGAACATTGCAAGAATACATGAGCCTCATCCTCAACATCTTCATTACACATTGGATAGATTGGAGAGAGGTCACTGTGACGACTCTGTAAATTTTGCATAACAGGTAAACAGCTCGCCTTCAACCTCCAAATAAAGTTTTTTAATTTTCGGTGGCACTTGTAATTTCCAAGAGTAGAGGCCGACCAACGAGTATACTTCTTTCTTACGTGTAGCTTAACTAAAAAAGATTTCTATATTTTCTCTATGTGTAAGGTAATTTCAATAAATAAAAGTTAGGGATAAGGTGTAAAAATATCCTTAACGTTTACATCTAAGAGCAATTTACCACTAACGTTTAAAATGATATAATTTTATCTTTAATGTTAGAAGCCAAAATCAATTTTACCTTTTACATTGATAAGTTGGATCAATCGGAGAAATTATTCATCAAATTACCATCCATATTCATTATGATATTATCAATTTTGATGATATAAGTATTAATTAAATGGTGTTTGGTTGCTGCTTTTTTTATTTCTTGTTTGTCTTTTTACTTTAAGGAGAGTTTTTGGTGTTTGGTTAAACACCTTATGTTCGTCTTTTATAGCTGAAAAATAGTTATTTTTATAAAAGTAGAGAACATATGCTTTTTGAAAAAGCAGTATTTTCAAACAGTAAACAGTAAACTGTAACAGGTAAAACAAATGGGTCCTTAGTATTTTTTTTTCATTTAATAATTTCAAAGTCTTTAGGAAATAAGAGATTAATATATTTTTCTTATTTACAAAAATCGTCATATTAGGATAAAGTGTAAAAATATCCCTGACGTTTACAAGCAGGAGTAATTTTACCCTTAACGTTGGCAGCCAAGCTCAATTTTATCCCTAGCGTTGACAAGTTATGTCAATTTCAGACAGTATTATAGAACACAGATATTTTGTTTCTTATTGTACACTAATTACACTTAAGTTGATTCTATAAAAAAACATTTCATATTTTTTATGTTTTAATTAGGGGTGCACACAAAAATCCGGAAAACCGAAAAACCGAAAAACAAAACCGAAACCAAACCGAAAATAAGGTTAACCGAAATCGATGGACTAGTGTACGGTTTTTAATTTTAAAAATAATGGTTAACGGTTACGGTTACGGTTTCCTTATTCCAAAAACCGCGGTTAACCGAAACCGACCGAATCTCAATTAAATATAAAAATAAATTTATTTATATAAGTAAACAATTATTTAGTCCCTATAGTTTTTCATAACTCATTAATTAATCCACTATTTAATTGTAAGGTCTCTAATTTTTTCACTTTTAATGGTTTAGTCTTTCTATCAAATATTAACATCAAATAAGATAAAAATATGTAAGTAACTCTCAGTTAATTTGTTACTGTCTCTCTAATTCCAGTTTATACGGTTTTTTTCTTTTATGTTTCTGGATGTAGAAACAAAGATAAAATTTTATTACTTGTTTTTTAAAACTTTAAAGGCAAAAGTTTTATTAAGGGCAGTTTGTCTTTTTTTATCCGTTTAATTGTTCTTTAACACATTTTTAGACAGAGATTTGATATAGGGACTAAATAATTTAACGGAATTAAAACTGAAGGATCATAATGCACGTACATCTCCCTCTCCGCAGTTAATCTCTTCAACTCGCTATTGACCCGCCACCTCCCTCACAATTAAAATTAGAATTCTTTTATTATTTTTATTTTTATTTACTAACGGTTAGAAACCGAAATAAAGGTTAACCGACCGAAATAATTGGTTAACCGATTAGTGGTTAACCGAATTTAATGGACTAGTATATGGTTAGTATTTTTAAAAAATTGATTAAATGGTTAACCGACCATGTGCAGCCCTAGTTTTAATAATAGAATTGGAGTTTAATATTTTTAAATTTGATGAAATATTTGAATTTTTTTGTCCAACTCGTACAAAATAAGTATATTTTAAAAAAAATTATTATTTTTTGCATTTAGTCATATGTTTATAATCTGTTACTAATGTGTAATAAAATGATGAGATCTAGATTACAAGATTCATGATCAGGAAGACAATTTGATGCATAATTTCTTCAATTGACCGAACTTGTCAGCGTTAAGTATAAAATTGCTCTTAGTTGTCAATATTAAGGGTAAAATTGCACAATTTTAGATAAAGGTGGCAATTTATGACACGAAAATATGATTACAGAGCCAACCTGGCTGACACGACACGATTGACACGAAAATTATTTTTCTAGCATTTATAACATATAAAACCATATGGAACATAAATATGAGATAACACACGAAATTATCACGTTAGGTATTAAAAATAAAATTGCTTCTAGATGAAAATATTATTGGTATTTTTACCCCATATTCCTCCAAATTATGATATTAGAAAAAGAATTGTAACAAAAGGCTGCAGCTGCGTGATTACAGTTTACTCCAACTTGAATTGGGAAAGAAAGTGTTATTAGAAATAGATTTCTTTTCAAACTTGAATTCTTCATTGAAATATTCATTAATTCCACACATATTTAAAGGGCGATAGACCTGAAACGCAAGCCATTCAAACTCACTCTGAGATTGGCGATGAACAGCGGCAGCAATATGACTAAAGTCGATTACATCCCCGACCACCTCATTGCTGATATACTCTCAAAGCTTCCTTCAAAATCTCTATTGCGGTTCAAAACAATCTGCAAGGCATGGTACTCTCTAATCTCTGATCCTCTATTCATCAATCTTCACTCTAAACAAGCATCTCAAAACCCTAAAATTCTGTTATCTACTACTGGGTTTCAGATTCAAATATTAGACTATGAAAGCTCTTCTTTTGATGATTCCTGTTTATCTGGTCCTATCAATGTTCCAGAGAAATTATGTCTTCATGATACTGAAATTATAGGTTCAAGCTGCGGATTAGTTTGCTTAGACACTGATTGTTTTGGAAAAAGCTTTTGTATATGGAATCCATCGACTAGAGAGTGTAGAAAAATACCAAGTTTGTATGTGAATAGCAACAACTGTTACCTTCATGGGTTTGGTTATGATTTGGTCACTAATGATTTTAAGTTAGTTATATCCATGGATGCATTCACATACAACGTTTTCTCTCTGAAAGCAAATTCATGGAAAACAATTACATGCCCTCTTGGTTCTGAATATTATTACCATTGTAATATCCAGTCTTGGACTTCCCTTGCAACTGTTATAAATGGAATATTCCATTGGATCGTGGTAACACATCCTAGCAATTGTGAAATTCTAACTTTGGATGTAGCCAATGAGACATTTGAGAAGCTGCAATTACCATTCAATTTGTCATTGCCATCCAACTCAATTGCAAGCCTATTTGAGCACAGGGGATTTCTTTGTGTTTGCTTTTCAAAGCTTGAAGCACGTATTAAGGAGAAGATATGGATGAAGAAGGAATATGGTGGTTGGATTCATTTGCTTACCGTTAAGAATCCTTCTTATGTGTTTCATGGATTGCCTGTTTTATGTGTTTCTAGGAGGAACGAAGTCGTGCTTCATAATTATAAAGAGTTCGCCAGGTACAAAAGTGAATATAACAAGTTGGATGAGATTCGTATACGAATGGATGTGTATGGGGCAGTTTTGTATGTTGAGACTTTGGTTTCCCCCAATGCCGAGGATGGAGATTTTTCAGATAATTAAAGACAGAACTTCCGGAGGAAGTGTTCATCTAACACAGAAAGAAAGTAGAAATAGAGCAAATTATACTTTTAATTGTACTTTCTATCTTTATATGATATTTAACTATTTCTGTTTTATTTATTTATTTATTTATTTGAGGATTTGAAATTCTCTTTTTCCGTGGAACTCGAAGAGGGTCCGTTCTTAATGTGAATTCCTATATTTTTGCTGTGTTTGTTCTGTTTGATTATTAGAATTTTCTCAATATTAATTCCTAAGTTTTTCTGTTTGATGCTTGGATTTTCTACTCATTTTTTAATTTTTTCAAAGTATTTTTATAGCTTAACAACTCTGTCTGTTTATAACTCTGTTTCATTCGTCGTCGTTTGCAGAAGTTTTGATTTCTTCAAAACCAAATCTTATAAAATATTTTCTGAAACCTCTATATAATAAAGCTTGGGACGAGAACAGATCTTAAGAAGTATTCCAGCACGTCTTTGTGTTTGCGTTTCAAATCCATTATTCAGACAATGTGTTTTTTTAGGATGTGGAATTGTTGCTTTTTCTCTCCTTGCTGCAAGATAGTTGTTGATATGAATTCCTCTGTTTTTATTCTCCTTGTTCTGTCTTATGACTGCAATTTTGTCAATATCAGTTGAAATTCTTTTTCTTGCTCTGTTTTTCTGTTTGGTGATTGGGATTTCTACTAATTCTTTGTTTTTTTTAAAGTGGTTTTAGTGGTTCATAAGTTGCACAACTCTTCGTTGTTTATAACTCTGTTTCTTTTCTTTGCCTTTTCGGGTGCCAACCTGGTTGGGATTTCCGTTGGCTAGGTCCGTATTTCAATAAAAAAAAATTTCGTTTCTTAGAAAATATTATCTATCAGATATTTGCAACTTTTAGATTTATTTATTATTACATTATTAATACCTTCAAGTAGGGTGGTGTATTATTGGATAAAAGGGTTGTTCGTTTTGCATTTTGAGTATAAAATCATATTTGGGATGCGAATAGATCTTAAAAGATAATTTCTTTCATGTTGATCTTACATTGATCTGCTCTAAATTTTCAATTTTCCTTGTCTAAGATTGATCCTTTGAACGAGGACCTAGATGAATTGAACAAATATTCAAACCGTGCATAACTCTAGTTAAAAGATGAGGTAAAAGCTAGGAAAACTTCTTATAAGAAACACTGTAGCTTTTTGAGAAACTAACTTCCATAACTTATCAAAAGCTGATATTATTATTATTTTTTGAACAAAAATAACACACAGTTCCGATATAACTTAATATTTATATTTTTTTAACTTTTTATCAAATGCTTCTCAATTTTTTCTAATAACACTTCCCTCTACAACATGTTATGTTGGCCACAGCAATACGCAACTGGCTGGAGATATGCGAAGATTGCTTTGGAACTTCGTGAAAAAAACCCCAAATTTGCTTCTTATTCATACCCATTTTCCGCATTTTACTTACTTTTTTACAACCGAATGATTAATTGATTACATTTTACGCAAGTTCAGGAGACTAATTAAACATTATGCAAGTTCAGAGGGCTATCGAGACATTTTGAAAGTTCAGGGGGCCAATCAGCCATTTTGAACAAGTTCAGAGGACAAATGATGTATTAAGCCTATATAATATGTACATACATATACATTTCTTATGCTAGTCATTTACACCCATTATTGTGCTAATGAAACTCTACTTTTTTTTTTTATAGAGTCCACTTATTCGGCTCATTAAGCAATTAATGCATTAATTTGAGTCTCGGCTTTTAGTCAGAAAAAAGGATTAATGGGTTCAAGCTTACACTCCAACTATTGATACAACATTGTATTAACACGTACTTGGAATGGTCTATTTATTCAATTTTTGACTTTCTAATAAACCGGAAGGATTATAACGACCAAAAACTATGATTTTAAGGATCCAAAATATAATCGCTATTTTAGAACCTTTAAAAAATTAATTATTAATCGTTGTCAACCCCGTATATAAAAAAGGAGGAGAAAAACAGAGTAAACATATCATTTCAAACATGCATTGATACGATGTTAAAAAGTAGTAAAAGTTGAAAAACATGGTAGCAAGAACTAAAAACATTATTTGTAAGTTTTGTTAAGTAAAGATTTTAGTAATGCATATATATTTGATTAACATACTAGGGAGATTGAAAATCTGAAAATCCAAACCTCATTAACTAGTGAAGCATTTAATTGTAAAATAGAAAACCTTACATCTCGATAGGGTCAAGTGTATGAAAGCATCCACCCATATGTCCTCCTCGGGAACAGGGTATGATCGGAAGGGCCGCCTTTCAAGGCTCAAAAGTAATATTTTTTTAAAACAAAACAAAACATAAATTAAATTTTAAAATACGCAACGGTTATAAAAATAATCCTAAAACTAAACAAATCGCAATATCTATATATAATATATAATATAAAACAGTAACGATGGAACTGAGGTGTCACTTCCTCATTTTTTAGTGATAAAAATTTAATATATTAATTTTAATTTTATTATATATATTTATCTATAAAAAGATTATTTTATCCGTACTATATCTAAGAGTTCTACAGAATTTAAATTAATCCCTAAAATCTCTCTAATTCTCTACATATCTATATATAATATAAAACAGTAACGATGGAACTGATATGTCACTTCCTCCTTTTTTTAGTGATAAAAAATTTAATATATTAATTTTAATTGTATTATTATATATATTTATCTATAAAAAGATTATTTTATCCGTACTATATCGAAAAGTTCTACAGAATTTAAATTAATCCCTAAAATCTCTCTAATTCTCTACATATCTATATATAATATAAAACAGTAACGATGGAACTGAGGTGTCACTTCCTCCTTTTTTAGTGATAAAAAATATAATATAATAATTTTAATTTTATTATATATATTTATCTATAAAAAGATTATTTTATCCGTGCTATATCTAAGAGTTCTATAGAATTTAAATTAATCCCTAAAATCTCTCTAATTCTCTACATATCTATATATAATATAAAACAGTAACGATGGAACTGAGGTGTCACTTCCTCCTTTTTTAGTGATAAAAAATCTATATATAATATAAAACAGTAACGATGGAACTGAGTTGTCACTTCCTCATTTTTTAGTGATAAAAAATATAATATAATAATTTTAATTTTATTATATATATTTATCTATAAAAAGATTATTTTATCCGTACTATATCTAAGAGTTCTACAGAATTTAAATTAATCTCTAAAATCTCTCTAATTCTCTACATATCTATATATAATATAAAACAGTAACGATGGAATTGATGTGTTACTTCCTCCTTTTTTAGTGATAAAAAATTTAATATATTAATTTTAATTTTATTATATATATTTATCTATAAAAAGATTATTTTATCCGTACTATATCTAAGAGTTCTACAGAATTTAAATTAATCCCTAAAATCTCTCTAATTCTCTACACATCTATATATAATATAAAACAGTAACGATGGAACTGATGTGTCACTTCCTCCTTTTTTAGTGATAAAAAATTTAATATATTAATTTTAATTTTATTATATATATTTATCTATAAAAAGATTATTTTATCCGTACTATATCTAAGAGTTCTACAGAATTTAAATTAATCCCTAAAATCTCTCTAATTCTCTACATATTTATATATAATATAAAACATTAACGATGGAACTGATGTGTCACTTCCTCCTTTTTTAGTGATAAAAAATTTAATATATTAATTTTAATTGTATTATTATATATATTTATCTATAAAAAGATTATTTTATCCGTACTATATCGAAAAGTTCTACAGAATTTAAATTAATCCCTAAAATCTCTCTAATTCTCTACATATCTATATCTATATATAATATAAAACGGTAACGATGGAACTGAGGTGTCACTTCCCCCTTTTTTACTGATAAAAATATAATATAATATATAATATATTAGTTTTAATTCTATTATTATATTTATCTATAAAAAGATTATTTAAAGTAAATGTGAAAATCAAATAATAATATTTAATTTATATAACACATTTATGTCATTAATTGTAATTAGTAGATTATATTTTTATTAATATTTATATATTAAGATGAATCCATGCAAAAAACTAGTATATATATATATATAGGCACAAGGAAAGGATGAGCCAAAAGATGCAGAAATTAAAAGCTCAAAATATGCAAAGTGTAGATAACAAGATTCATGACCGAGAAAATAGTTGATGAATTATTTCTCAAATTGACCCAATTTATTAATGTTAAGGGTAAAACTGCTATTGGCTTCCAATGTTAGGGATAAAATTGCACCATTTTAAACGTTAGGGGTAAAATTGCTCCTGGCCAAAAACGTTTAACCTATTTAATTTTAATTTTATACTCTTAATTTTACTATTTTTTAAATTAAATAATTACAAAAAATATTGATGAAATGCCTTGAACTTGAATAAAATTGAGCTTAGGATCTCTTTATCATAAAATATAAACTTTAGATCATAAAATATAAATTTCAAACCTTAAACTCTAAAATATGTGATGTATTATCAAATAATTAGTTCGATAACTAAATTAGCATAACTCAATGGTACATCTCTAGTTTCATATGTGAAAAGTTACGGATAGAACTGTAAATGCATCGAGCTGCTCATGAGCGTCTAAGTATTCAGCACAATAAAAGCTCAATGTTGTTCAGTTCGATTTATAAATTAGTCGAGCTTGAGCAGACTCGATTATAATGCTCGTGAGCAAGTTTGGTTCGATTATCTTTTTAATATTATCATTTCTTGGTATATGATTTATAGATTTCAAAGCTATGTAGTTTTATATTAAAAAAATTCAAATCGATATAATTAATTAACATAATTAATAAATTGTTCGTGAGCGAAGTTCATTAACGAGCTGCTCACGAGCAAAACTCGTTAACAAGCTCGCGAACAACTTATGAGCAGTTTATGAACATAATATTAAATTTATGAGCAGTTTATGAACATAATATTAAATTTGAATTCGTCAATTTTTTTAATGAATCAATTTTGAGCATACTAAAATTTAGCTTGGCCCGACTCGATTACAGTGACTTATGACTCTCAAAATACTTTCTCAAACCAGATTTTAGGGAAAATAATGATTCTAATAAAAAGAAGGGCCACTTTTCCACCTTAGGTGGAAAACTTTTGATAAAATTTTATAGACCTTAATGATTTTGCCCCTTTCTTTCTTTTAGAGACTATTAATTTTACCTTTTTTCTTTCACTTTTATTTTGATGAGTTAATGAGGCCCTCTTAAATTGTCGGTAAAGTGTAACTTTTCAATTAAATTATTAATTACCAATTATTGGTGGGAAAAACAGTTTACAAGCCATGCATGTGGATGTGGCTAGCCTATCACCTCTCTTTCTTGTTAGCCAGCCGAGACTCTTTTGTTCTTGCCAACTTTTCCAATTTTTCATTTGGAAAAGTACAAAAAAAAAAAAAAAAAAAAATTAGTTTATAGTTTGTTCAATTTGCAAATTGTAATTCGAAAGTTTATAAATAGATTTTTTTTTTTACTTTGTGCAGTTTATAAACTTAGTCTGTTCAAAATTATTGCCTGACTAGTTAACTCAAAATGAGCGATTTGAAGTAATTGAAAAGACTGACTTTGCAAATTACTCAAAATACAAGGTCTGACTTTGTAAATTAATTAAATCAGAAGTATTATTTGATTGAACAATTGACTCATATATCATTTAACTGTAAATTTCACAAAATACATAACCTCTGTTTGCAAACTTTTAAACTACAATGACTGATTTTGCAAATCGGTCAAACCACAAAGTTTATTTTTGTACTTTTCACTTTTTAAAGAGAAAAGAACACTTTATTAAGATTAAACATCCACATCTTTACATAAAACACTCTCTACGAAACTAGGAACACAAAAAGCAATAAAAGGATTAACATTGGAACAAGAATGACATGCTAACTTGTGAGAAACTCCGTTCACTAATCGAAAAACAAATGTCATCGAACAAGTCGGGAGATTCTGAAGAAGTTTCTTGATATCTTGAACTATTCAACCATACTCCATAAGATCCTTGTGGCTCGGACACCAACTATTCACCACTCCTTTTGTGTCAACTTCAAAATCAATATTGTTGTAGTCTAAGGAAGACATCCAAGCAATATCGTCTCGTAATGCCAACACTTCAGCCAACTTGGGCGATATTAAACCATTCCAGACCGAGCTATAACAAGTTAGAAACACACCCTCTTGATTACGTAGAACAACACATAACAACACGAGAGGAGGTCTGAACACTAGTTATGTCTATATTGCATTTTACCCACCCTTCTATTGGTTTTCTCTAGAATTTATGCCTCTCCTCACGGTTCTGATCCATATTCAATATTGGTCCTCAAACCTTGCCTCCAATCATGTAAAAAATGCATTGAACTTCTGACATGGTCGTCGGGATTCCAACACGACTTCGACAAAAGCTGCGCATTCCTCTATGTCTAGATCGACTAGAGAACCACTATCAAAATACATACAAATTTCAGATTTGATGCTTCAGACAGATCAATAAACCAATCTTCAACGTGCTCCCATTCTGCTCTAGGAGCTAGTAATTGAACGACTGCCCAACATTGCTTCACGTACAAACATCCTGCAAAGAGATGCCAGTCGTGTTCAACGTCATTTGTACAAATAAGGCACCTAATCAGAACACTAACATGTTTCCCCAATGAGGACAATTCGAGTAGGCAACGTCTTAGTAGAAAATCTCTAAAGAAAAAACTTTAGTTTAGAGGGAAAGACTAAGCTCCATAGATTTATCCATCCCTTTCGGTTTTGCACCATACTACGAGCAGACTCAATAATCTGATACCCAACTTTTGATGAGTACGACATGTCCTTTCAGAAATGTCAAATGAGACAGTCATCCCTATCCGAGAAAGGTACCACCATATTGCAAATGATATTTACCTCCAAATTATTGAACCAACTCTTAACTTTGACTTCAATCCCACAGTCTCGTACCAGGGATAAAAAGGAAACTCATAGTATCATTACAATTTGCCTCAGTACTACGTGATGTAACCATCCGATTATCATCATTAGGAAACCACATATCCTTCAGAATAGACACCTTATCTCCCCTGCCAATTTTCCATCGTGAACCTTGATTCAAGAGTTCAATAGAACTCCGCACACTCCTCCAAACCATACTAAGGTTATTGCATAATTTGGAAAAAGGAAAGGCTCATTAGGATACTATGTAGCTTTGAATAAATGACTCACCAAGATGTGTGGATTACTAATACACTTCCATACCTATTTACCCAATAATGAAAGGTTAGAAGCTCGAAGATCTCGAAACACCAACCCTCCTTTGTCTTTATTGGTATATAACTTCACCCAATCAAACTAATGGACATTCCTCTTTCCATCTCCCTTCGTACCTCACCAAAAACAATTCATCATCTTCTATAGACCATCACACAAAGATTTTGGAAGAAGAAAAATGTTTATACAGAAAGTAGGCAGAGCCCGAGCCACTGATTTAAGTAGAACATCTTTCCCTGATGTTGAGAGAAAATGAAAACTCCAACTACTAAAACTCTTACTAAGCTTGTCTTTAGAAAATTGAAGATTGCACAGATCTACCAATAAGGGATGGTGGAACCATATACCTATCGGTATCAAAAGGTGAAGCAACACCCAAAATAGAGCTAATCTTATTACGAACCTCCTCCTTCACATTCGAACTGAAAAACATGCCAGACTTACCCAAATTCAATGATTGGCCAGAAGCCAACTCATATGTCGAGAGAATCTCAGCAATCTTATTACTTTCCTCAGGCGTAGCCCTGAAAAAATAACATGTCGTGAACAAAAAAGAAAGATGGGACACACTAAGGGAACCACGACAAATGCAACAACCATGTAGAGCGCCATCCAACTCTGGTTAGACAATCAACTTAGACAACACTTCTGCACATAGGATAAACAAATAGGGGGAAAGAGGATCCCGTTGTCTAAGACCTCTTCCAGAATAGATAGGCACTATAGAATCTTTGTTCAGGGCCACAAAGTAAGAGAGTATCATGATATAAAGTAGGATCCAGTTAACCCATTTAGAACTGAAGCACAGGCGCAACATCACAACTTCTAGAAAGCCCTATCCGACCTTATCATAAGCTTCACTTATATCTTTTTTTAGTGTCACATCTCCCTTATTACCCAAATTCTTCCTCTCCATATGATGCAAAAACTCGAAAGCAATCTGAAAACTACTAATCAGAGAACGATTTGGTACAAAAGGTGTCTAACTCTTAGAGATAATATTAGGGAGCACTAATTTCAACTGATTCATAAGAACGTTTTCTATGAGTTTATAAAGAACATTACAAAGAGATATAAGTCGAAGATCTGAAATACGCTCTGGTCTTTCCACCTTAGGAATGAGAACAATGATAATGTCATTTAGATTCACAGGAAATTCATTTATCTGCAGCCAACCAACCAACACAAGCTTGGAAAATCTCCATGCATATAATATGCCAAAAATATTGAAAGAAACTCGGGTTTAGGCCATCTAGACCTGGGGACTTATAGGTGCATCTGAAAAATAACAACTTTAAATTCATCATAAAAGAACGGCACAACTTGCATATTGTTATGTCATCCGCAACCATACAACTCAAGACATCAACAGTACTATAATGCAATTTTAAATCTAAAATTTCATTAAAATTATCAATTTCAACCTTATTAACGAAACACGAGTGTCTTTTTTATATGCATATCCATGTTCTGGCCATCTTGTAACTTTTAGCTTTTGATCACCTACTTATGCTCGAAATTGCTCTTTTTTGTTAACGAAAAGTGACTCATTTTCTGTTAATGAGGTTTATAATTGCATCATCTAGTAAACTATAGACATAAATTGTGTTATGTTATACGTAGAGGCCAAATCTGATCTCCATTAACTATAAAGTTAAATTTGTAACTTATCCCTTGTTTTTTAGAAATTGTATTATCTTATTAGAAATTGACATCTTCTAGTTCTTGTCTCTTATTAAATAGTTATTTAATTCTTCTTCAATACTCCCTCGTCCTATTATATAAGTCATTTTAGAAAGTGATTTTTTTTTCCAAAATATAAGTCATTTTGGTTTTTCAAGAATTTTTAGTTTAGTTTTTTAGTTCAAGTATTAATTTTGTTTGTCTTGATTAACATTCTAATACTTATTGCCCAACCGTTATATGAGAGAGAATTTTTTTAAGTTAACCAGTATAAAATTTATTAATTAGGTTCTACATTAATTGTATTTCTTAATTTGTGCAAAAATCTTTAGAATGACTTATATTATGGGAGGCAAGTAGTAGTTTATTTGTATATTTTATTCCAAACAGTAAATATAAAAATATTTACTTAGAATTAGGAAATAATTATTAATAGCTGTTTTTTATTAGTTATTTAGAGCATCTCCAAGAGGCTCTTAGTTTGGCTCTTAAATTAAAATTTGAGGAGGGAGAGTTAAAAATCAGCTCCAACAGTCTCTTAGTGGATCCTCCTTAAATTACTGAGAGCCTCACTATCCTCTCTATTAACAGAGAATCTCTCTTCACCTCTTAGTGCATCTTAAATTCATTTTTTTTTAATAATTTATCATTAAGGAGTCTCTCTCCTTTCACTATTGGTAAATATAACAATCATTAATAATTTTAATTATAAGATAATAAATAAGGAGTGGATATAAGGAGTATTGTTGGAGATGATACATCTTAGTCACTCTTAAATCGCTAAAAGTCAATTATTTATATTATTTATAAAGAGTACACTAACAGTCTCTTGGAGATGCTCTTATGCTCTCTAAGAAGGTATTTAATATTGATGTCGTTGCTTTTGATCACTTTGCCATTTTCCTCTCTCTCTCTATCCAACAATGATGGTGGGGGAATTTTATTTTGAAAATGCTTGGGGTAAGAGAGGATGATTGCAGGGATCAAATTGTTAAGGGGTGGGAAATTCAGGGCAATAGTGAAATCCAAAGTCAATCCAATCACGAGATGTTTGTTAGAAGGGATATAGAAAGTGTGATAGGGATAAAAATACGTGATAAGTTATTCCGTGTTTGTTTGAGAGATAGAAGAGTGAGACAGATGAGAGACAAATCTTTTATCTCTCAAATCCTATACCCAAGAAGGGGGGTATAAGGAGGTGGAATAAACTACTGTGATTTTAATAGGATGGAAAAGTCCACCTTATCCCTCAAATTAATGTTATGTAGTTTAAATAAGGTTAAAATAGTAAAGTGTATTATTTTATCCCTATCCCACGTACCAAACATTGAATAATAATTCTCGACTACCATATTTTTATGGGTTAAGGTGCAAAAATACCCCTAACATTTTGGGCTAGGAGCAATTTTATCCTTAACGTCTAAAATGGTGCAATTTTCCCCTAACGTTGGAAGCCAAGAGCAAGTTTACCCCTAACGTTGATAAATTGGATCAATTTCAGACACTATTATAAAACACATATATTTTTGTTCATTATTCTGCACCAATTACATAATAATTCGTTCTAAAAAAGGATGTCATATTTTTTATAATTTAATAATAGAATTTGAGATTAATATTTATAAATTCGGTGATTTTTTTGATTTTTTTTTGTCTTATCCGTACAAAAAGACAGTATATTTTTTTTATTTTTTTTTCACATCCCAACGAATGTTTGTGATTTGTTACTGATAAAATGACACACATATGAAGTGTAAATAACAAGATTCATGACCAAAAAGACAGTTTGATGAATTATTTCTCAAATTGACCCAATTTATTAACGTTAGGGGTAAAATTGCTCTTGGCTTCCAACGTTAGGGGTAAAATTGCACCATTTTAGACGTTAGGGGTAAAATTGCTCCTGGTCCAAAACGTTAGGGGTATTTTTGCACCTTAACCCTATTTTTATCCTTATTCCAACAGTATAACAAATTAGGAACCAATTTCGCGATAATATCAACCGCTATAGAGATGCAATTGAGGAATTGAGAAGGAAGACATATACCTGCTCCTATAACTAATTACAAATGGCTAAGGACCATGTTGAATTTCTTCTCACTCAACAAGAGGGGTATTGGAAATAACAGTCTTGATCACATGCACCTTAATGAGCATGTAGAATTTGCTCATTCGCCGTTAGATCTAGGCTTATTAGGATTCTAAGGTGGAGATTCAAAGCATCCTTGTTAGGGAAAACCCCGCAGCGGAACGAAATATTTAATTTGGGTAAATAAATTGACAACAAAATAAAAGAAGAACAATAAAGTAAATGACACAAGGTTTTACGTGGTTCGGCGGTGTGCCTACTCCACGGGTGAAGGAGACCGAAAATTATTCCACTAGAGAGACAAAAGTGGTACAAAAGAATGGAGAAAATAACACTCAAACCCCTTAACCCCAATACACCCAAAACCTCACAATTCTCTCTTGGAGAATATCACTCAAAACTAGCAATCTAACATCAATTGCTAGGATGCTCAAACCTATGCCAATGCATGGTATTTATAGGAAAATTTTGGGATGTGAATGGAAGAAATCAAAGTAAAAAATTACATGTGAACAAAGGGAAAAAGACTAATGTGAACTTTGACAAAATTGTATGGCTTGTGTTCAAAATTCAACACAATTTAATTTGAATGTTGAATTTCAAATCACATTCATACAAATCTCCACCTTGATTTGAAATTTCACCAAAAGTCTTCCTTCGCCGTAATGCCCTTTCGGGCCAACTCACTTATTGCTAATACCGATCAAGTTCAAGCAATGCTTGAACTTAGTTGTTGGAAGAGGCTTCGTCATCATGTCGGCTGGATTATCTGCAGTACCAATTTTACTAACTATAATATTTCCTTCAGAAATAACATCTCGAATAAAATGGTACTTCACATCAATGTGTTTCGTTCTTTCATGAAACATCTGATCCTTCGTCAAATATATAGCACTCTGGCTATCACAGTGAACGACAATCTTCTGCAAATTTGAACTGAGCTCCCCAACTAAGCCTCGTATCCAAATAGCTTCTTTTACAGCTTCAACTACAGCCATATATTCTGCTTCTGTAGTGGACAATGCAACTGTAGACTGTAAAGTAGCTTTCCAACTGATGGCACTGCTATCAAGAGTAAACACATAACTTGTAATGGATCTTCTTCTGTCAAGATCACCTGCATAGTCTGAATCAACATAACCTGCCACCATATTCTCACTCCTTCCAAATTTTAAACAAGCATTAGTAGTACCCCTTAAATATCTCAGAATCCATTTCACAGCATTCCAATGATCTTTACCAGGATTGGACATATATCTACTGACTACACTAACTGCATGTGAAATGTCAGGACGAGTACAAACCATCGCGTACATGATACTACCAACCGCACTAGAGTAAGGTACATGTGACATATATTCAATATCCATTTTGGACTGTGGACATATATCAGCAGAAAGTCTGAAATGAGCAGCAAGTGGAGTACTTACAGGTTTAGCATTTTTCATGCCAAATCGCTCCAACACTTTTTCAACAAAACTTCTCTGAGTTAAACAAAGTGTTCCTGCAGCTCTATCTCTATAGATCTCCATACCAAGAATCTTCTGGGCAGCTCCCAAATCTTTCATCTCGAATTCACTACTCAGCTCTGCTTTCAATCTGTTGATATCAGACATATCCTTGGCAGCAATAAGCATATCATCAACATAGAGTAATAAATAAACAAATGAGCCATTTGGAAGTTTTGTGAAATAAACACAACTATCATATTGGCTCCTAAAATAACCATGCCCAATCATAAAGGAATCAAACCGCTTATACCACTGTCGAGGAGACTGCTTTAACCCATATAGTGATTTCTGCAACAAGCAAACATGATCTTCTTTGCCTTCGATTTCAAAACCTGCAGGTTGTTGCATATAGATTTTCTCCTCAAGTTCTCCATGTAAGAAGGCAGTTTTGACATCGAGTTGTTCCAACTCCAAATCATTTATAGCAACCAATGCAAGCAAAACACGAATAGAGCTATGTTTAACAATAGGAGAGAAACATCATTAAAATCAACTCCTTGTACCTGACTATAGCCCTTAGCTACCAATCGTGCCTTGTATCGAGCATCTTCAACACCCGAAATGCCATCTTTTCGTTTGAAGACCCATTTACAACCAATAATCTTCTTGTTCTTTGGCGGTTTCACCAATTCCCACGTTTTATTTTTGTGAAGAGATTCCACCTCCTCTTGCATGGCTATCAACCATTTTCCAGAATCATCACTGGATATGGCTTCTGAATATGTTGAAGGATCGCCAACTCCTTCAGTCTCTTGTGCAGCAACACAGGCAAAAGTGACATAATCTGCTAACCTTAGAGGCTGTTTTCTTTCTCTTTCTGGCCTGCTTCTAGCAACTGGATGCTCCTCTTCAATAGCTGTAGATTCTTCTACTTCGGCAGACTCTGTCAATTGTTCATTTAATGGAGAGAATGAGTTCTCCACCTCAACTTGAACCTCCACCTGCTTATCAGAATTTTGTATCTTGGTGTTAGAAGTGACTGAAGACTCATTTGGATTAAGCATGACAGATTCATTAAATACAACATTTCTACTGATTACAGATTTTGGTGACTTGGGATCAAGAAGCCAAACTTTATATCCCTTTACACCAGGAGGATAGCCGAGAAAAATGCCCTTTTTAGATCTGGGCTCCAACTTTCCATCATTCACATGAACATAAACAGGACATCCAAAAATCCTCAAATCAGAATAATCAGCAGGTTTTCCAGACCATACCTCTTCAGGAGTTTTACAATTAATTGAAGCAGACGGAGAACGATTCACTAAATGACAAGCTGTTAAAGCTGCTTCAGCCCAAAAATCTTGAGATAAGCCAGAATTTGATAACATACAACGAACCTTTTCCAACAGAGTTCTGTTCATCCGCTCAGCTACACCATTTTGTTATGGTGTTCCTGGAACTGTGAGATGTCTGGAGATGCCCATATCTTTACAAAATGTGTTGAATTCATCATTGCAAAATTCTAGACCATTATCAGTGCGAAGACGCTTGATCTTCTTACCAGTCTGGTTTTCCACCAAGGCCTTCCATTGCTTTAAAGTGGCAAAGGCCTCATTTTTCTCCTTCAAGAAATAAGCCCAAACCTTCCTGGAGTAATCATCAATGAAGGTAAGCATATATCGAGCACCACCTTTTGAAGGAACACGTGCAGGCCCCCATAGATCGGAATGGATATAATCCAAAGTGCATTTTGTTTGGTGAACACCAGTGTTGAAACTGACTCGTTTGTGTTTGCCAAAAATGCAATGCTCACAAAACTCCAACTTGGACGTATGTTGACCACAAAGGAGACCTCGTTGACTTAACATGGACAAGCCTTTCTCACTCATGTGGCCGAGCCTCATGTGCCACAATTTGGTAATGTCTAACTCCGGCATGGAAGAGGAAACTGTAGCAACACCCGTGGCTGTTGAACCTTGTAACACATACAATCTTCCAACTTTTCTGGCTTTCATTACGACTAGAGCACCTTTCAAAACCTTCAAGACTCCATCTCCACCAGAAAATCTACAATTATTATCATCTAAAGCAGATAAAGAGATAAGATTTTTCTTCATGTCGGGAACATACCGCACATCTGTCAAGGTTCTAACAATACCATCATGCATTTTGATTTTGACGGTACCAATACCAACAACTTTACAAGGAGAATCATTGCCCATTAACACAACTCATCTATTTACTGATTCATAAGAGGAGAACCAATCTCTATGAAGGCAAATGTGAAATGAGCAAGCAGAGTCAAGGATCCACCCTTGTCCAGATCTAGCACCATCGTCGGACACGGCATAGACTTCGTAATCTACTTCATCTTCAGCAACACTGGCTTCGGCATGATTGTCTTCTTTATGAACCTTTTCTTTATTTTTCTTCTGTAGCTTGAAACATTCAGCTTTGATGTGCCCTTTCTTTTTACAGTAATTGCATATCACATTACTGTATCTAGATTTTGATTTTGATCTGGATCGATTGTTGTTGTTGCTGCTGCTGGGATCTTTTGTAGAAGATCTCCCTCTAACAACCAGACTTTATGCAGGGCCATTTCTATCACCGGAAAGCTCTTTGTCTATCAGATCTTTTGAAAATAGACACCCTTTAACCTCATCTACAGTTAGAGTGCTTTTACTGTAGATCATAGTCTCTCGAAATTTTTTGAAAGACGGAGGTAAAGATCGTAACAACATGAGAGCTTTATCTTCTTCTTCATATTTAATATCTAAATTTTCCAGATCCAGCAAAATTGAACTGAAATTATCAAGGTGTGACTTTAGGGATGTACCTTCCGCCATATTGAGCATGTGAAGACGATGTTTCATAACAAGCTTGCTGGTGAGGTTTTTGGACATGTAGAGAGACTCAAGTTTCTCCCATAAGCCTTTAGGAGTCTTCTCATGGATGACTTCACGCAGGACCTCGTTCGACAAGCATAACTGAATGGCAGCTAGAGCTTTCTCCTCCATTTCTTGTTTCTTCTCCTTTGTTACCGTGGGGGGTAACTCATCTGCTAACACCTTGTTCAATCCGTTTTGTGTCAAAATAGCTTTCATCTTGACTTGTCATAAGGCAAAGCTGATAGTACAATCATACTTCTCGATATCAAATTATATTGTCGTCATAGTAGATCCCAAAATAAATATTAATTGGCTCTGATACCAATTTGTTAGGGAAAACCCCGCAGCGGAACGAAATATTTAATTTGGGTAAATAAATTGACAACAAAATAAAAGAAGAACAATAAAGTAAATGACACAAGGTTTTACGTGGTTCGGCGGTGTGCCTACTCCACGGGCGAAGGAGACCGAAAATTATTCCACTAGAGAGACAAAAGTGGTACAAAAGAATGGAGAAAATAACACTCAAACCCCTTAACCCCAATACACCCAAAACCTCACAATTCTCTCTTGGAGAATATCACTCAAAACTAGCAATCTAACATCAATTGCTAGGATGCTCAAACATATGCCAATGCATGGTATTTATAGGAAAATTTTGGGATGTGAATGGAAGAAATCAAAGTCAAAAATTACATGTGAACAAAGGGAAAAAGACTAATGTGAACTTTGACAAAATTGTATGGCTTGTGTTCAAAATTCAACACAATTTAATTTGAATGTTGAATTTCAAATCACATTCATACAATCCTGATGCTTAGATTTAATAAGTCTATATCTAACGGTGAATGAGAAAATTCACTTGCTTACTAAGGTGAGCATGTGAAAATTCCTGTGGAAATAAATAGAGGCCAAAGCAACTTTGGTTGAAATCTAGGGATCTCAATTCAAAATACTTCGATTGTTTAACCTCTAATCACCCGAGAAAGAATATAATAACTTCCACATTTTCCTCGACTAAAGGTCTGTATTTCGATGCCACATTAGTTTTTCCCATAGTAATTGATTAAAGGTTTGTGAAGGCTCTTTACTTATAAACTAGTGACAATTCTAATTTATTTCTTATGTGGGATGTGGAAATTTAATTTCCTTTTATACTCTTCAAAACCATTTTAAGTGGTTCATTTTGAGCATCAATTTCGCATTCAGCCTTGTCCATTTTGAGTTTATAATATACCGTTAAAAAGATCTCATTGCATGAGGAGGAGGAAGAATGGAAGAAGGAGATAGAAAGAAAAATAATAATAATAAAAATTCGTTTTTCCCATAATGCTCATATGCCACATCAGTATTTTAACAGAATTTCGGCTGTTTCCTTTATTTGCCTATAACGGTGACAACCACAAGATTGTGTTTGCAAAAAAAAGTTTCACAAATACCACATCACAAATCGACCAAACCACATGGTACTTTTTTTTTATAATTAACCCTTATTTTTATCTACAGGGTCTGTTTAGAACTCTAATTCTACTTTTACCATTCCATTGATTATGTCGATGTAATTATTGACTATTAATAAATCTTCCTTTAAAGAAACCGATTTCTTATTAAATTTCCATCAATTTTTTAAGAGAAAATTATAAAAATGGGTCAAATGGGAGGTCCATTTACATATTTAACCCATTTACTCAACCTACTACATATCTAGACTGATTTTGTGTGACTTTCTCATAATACCTCTAACATTCCCATTTCTCCTTACGCAAACGTTCTCTCCCCTCTTCTCCTTGGGTGCGCGAACGGCTGTTGGCTCCTCCATTAATGATTCAAAGACTTTTGATCTTCCTATCTTCCTTTAAATTGCACGAAATCTGCACCTTTTTGCCAAATCACAATGAATTTCTCTTTTTTCTCTCTTCATCTCTTGATTCTGCAACTTCCTAGTCCTAGAAAACGAAGTCATCGTTTTTCTTCCTGTTCCTGCTCGTTACTTGGTTTCTTTCTTCTTGTTACCATCAAAGAAATGGTTATTCTACGTTATTTCCATCATTTTTCTCAGTTTATCATATTGTTATTGTCGCTTTTAAGGGTGAAAGGTGCGAAAAATGTAAGTATCTGTTGTTTTTTCATTAATACACTTCGCGTAGTCGATGATTTCGCGAAGATCTGCGAAGAGAAAGAGCCTGAAACATGACGATCTACTTCGTGAATCGATTAGTTCGCGAAGTCTGCAAGTAGAAAAGTTCATGATTTCCCTCGCAGACTTCGTGAAAGCATCGATATGCGACTTAGATCGTCACGATTCAGACCTCGCATACCTCGTGAAAAACATCGATTAGCGAAGTAAAATCACCTCTTTCCCTGCACATTGACATTCGCATGCTTCGCTAATCCTCATTTCGCGAAGCCAAAATGGTCTTTTTCCCTGTCTAACATGATTAATTTTTTCTAAAGGTGGTTGATTACATAACAGCCTTTTCTAGAAGGCGGCGTCCTCGGATGCAGGGGAGATGACTTTCCTTCATGTATAGGGAGAAATTTCCCTCAAGATTGGCACATTCACTTTAAAATGGTTGGTTAGGAGAGATTGTGCCAATCTTGGTGTGCACCATGGGAAACGTCCATCCCAAAAGGTCTGGACTTCCATTTCTCATCCCAAAAGGTCTGGACTTCCTGTAGAGAGAGAAATTACTCATCCACTTTAAAATTGGTACCGGATTAGTCAGGTTCATTTTGAAGTGATTTGTTAGGAGTTTATTGTAGCAATCTTGTTATAAATTTTGATAATGTTATGATTTTAATGTTGTTATTGTGGCAATCTTGTTGCAAATTTTGATAATGTTATGATTTTAATGTTAGAATCCGTTGTTGTTTGACATTTTTTGTTATATACCACTTTGCGAATTAGCTTCAAAACACATCCAGGCTTCGCATATGCTAATTAAATTCATCAAGAAAACCAAACATTAGCTTCGTATGCTTCACATATGCTAATTAAATTCATCAATTAAACCCAAACATTAGCTTCGCAGGCTTCGTATAATATCGAATCTGCGAAGTCAGACGGGAGGGAGCGAGACGCGCGTAAATATTGAGGGTATTATGGGAAAGTCACACAAAATCAGTCTATATATGTAGTAGGTTGAGTAAATAGGTTAAATATGTAAATGAGCCTCCCATTTGACTTAGTTTTGTAATTTTCCTATTTTTTAATGGAAAAGAAATTCCAGCAAACTAAAGCTTGAGAAATTGAGAAAAAATAAAAATAAAATTATAAATCTTTATTTCACCTTTAATAGGTTCATTTAAATACGTACCTTATTTATAAGGATAACATATACAATAAAATCTCTATAAATTAATAATATTGGGACCATGAAATTTTATTAATTTATAGAGTTATTAATTAATAGATAAATTAATAATTATTAATTTATAGAGTGATTTTAATTTTTTTTAAAATAAATTTTAAATTACTAATTTAAATAAAGTTTGTATCTAAAATCAATAAACAAATAAAATTAAATTTGCATTATATAAGTTAATTGAACTTGGAAGTTCATTGTATTTATGCTAAAAACATTCAATGTATCATGGTTAATGAATTACTATATAAATTTACATGGAGTGTTGTTTCAAATCATACCAAAAATGGCTTCTCATCCAAAAGGTGTCAATAAATCAACCATGACCGATCACAAAAATGAAAACAATGAATGCATACAAGTCCAATGTTTAGAAGAAATTGTATCGAGCGTTATGCAAAATTCAATTGAGGATGAAGCTATGGATGATTCGGTACCTTTGAGAACAGTCAGAAGAAAGAAAGCAATTATAGCATCATCCACTCTTTACAATTTTTTATTACAATTTGACAAGGATACATCGGAACTTTTGAATTCACTGATAATAGTTAGAGATGAAATTCAACTAGATTTAAATTTCAAGAAAAAACAAAATACTATAGATTCATATTTTGCTAAATTATCCTAAGTATGTATATCTATATATATTTCACATATTTATTTGAGAAATTATTAATTTATAGAGGTAGTAATACAATGTATTTATAAAAGGTTGTTCCAGAAAATTATTATCTTATTTATTTATTAAAATTGATCATTTTTTGAACTGGCCCAAGTCGGGATCAGAAGAAATTATTATTTTAAAGAGTTTATTAATTTATCGAGTATTAATTTATAGAGGTTTTACTGTATATATTAAATTTGAGACTGTCTTATATGGATGACAATAGTAAGAAAACTATTTTTGTGACAATACTTTTTGAAGTTGGTTTAAAAAGCAGATTCTTCCATAAAGGCTTAATACATTAGTTGCTTTTTGAATTTATCCAAAATGATTGATTGATCCCTTTAACTTATATATTGTCTCATTAGTTTCCTAAACTTATTTAAGGTGTCATGATTAAATCACTAAATCTATAAAAACGCTATAAAAATGTATAAAATAGAAAGTTAATTTGTTTTAAGTCTTTAA
The DNA here is from genome assembly GCF_963576675.1 of Euphorbia lathyris. NCBI lineage: Eukaryota > Viridiplantae > Streptophyta > Magnoliopsida > Malpighiales > Euphorbiaceae > Euphorbia > Euphorbia lathyris. Next base: position 127,703,352 of record NC_088911.1, read on the forward strand.
AATCACAAATTAGGTCTTTATTTTTTAAGTTATGAATTTTTTTTATGGATTTTTACAAATTACAATTTATATTACTTTAAACAAGATCAATGGCAAATGGATCATTGTAAGCAAGTTCAAAGGATCAATAGAATACTTTAAACAAATTCATGGGCAAATGGATCATTGTGAGCACTTATTACATATCTAGACTGTTTTTGTGTGACTTTCTCATAATACCTTTAACCTTTCATCTTCCCCCTTCCCCTTTCTCTTACTTACGCGAACGATTTCTCTTCCCAGACTTTTGATCTTCCTTTCTTCCTTTATATTTCGCGAAATTTGCACCATTTCTTTTCATCATAATGTCTTTCTCTTTTTCCTCTCTTCATCTCTTGTTAGTTTAAACAAATATACCACTTTAAACAAAACGTCTTGTTAGTTTTCTGAATTTATTTAAAATAATACGATTAATTTCCTAAATTAATGTATTAAAAAGATTGAATTTGGACAAATTAAAATGTATCTTACTTTAAACAAGCTCATGGGCTAATAAATCACTGTAAGCAAGTCTACGAGATGAATGAATGAATGAATTCGATCCACCACTGTTAAATATAAGGGTTAAGGACAAAAATACCTTAACATTTTGGGCCAGGAACAATTTTACCCCTAACGTTGGAATCCAAGATCAATTTTACCCCTAACATTAATAAATTGGGTCAATTTGAGAAATAATTCATCAAACTGCCTTCTCGGTCATGAATCTTGTCATCTACACTTCATACGTGTGTCATTTTATCAGTAACAAATCACAAACATACAATGGGATGTGAAAAAATAAAAAAATATACTGTTTTTTTTTGTACGAATTAGACAAAAGAATTCAAAAAATTTATCGAATTTATAAATATTAATCTCAAATTCTATTAGTAAATTATAAAAAACATGAAATTCTTTTTATAGAACGAATTGTTATGCAATTGGTGCATAATAAGAAACAAAAATATCTGTATTTTATAATAGTGTCTGAAATTAACTCAATTTATTAACGTTAGGGATAAAATTGCTCTTGACTTCCAACGTTATGAGTAAAATTGCACCATTTTAGATGTTTGGGGTAAAATTGCTCCTGACCCAAAACGTTAGGGGTATTTTTGCACCTTAACCCTAAATATAAACTTATTAAATTTAAACCCTATGATAATTTTAATCCCATTCAAAAATTCTTTAAACAAATTAAGAAAATCAACATGTGACTTTAAATAAATTTAATATGAGTTTTTTTTAAACATGACAATTATCGTGTTTCGTGTCAAAATCGTGTTATTTCATATTTATGATCCATATGGTTTTATATGTTATAAATGCTAGAAAAATTTATTTTCATATCAATCGTTCGTGTCAGTCGGGTTGGCTCTGTAATCGTGTTTTCGTGTCAGAAATTGCCATCCCTAATTATATATATATATATATATATATATATATATATATATATACATAGGGGTGAGATCCAGCGTGACAAGGGCTTAAGTTGTGACAAGGAGCTTATTGTGTGACACAACAAAACTACGTCGTTTTGGCAATAAAATTCAAACAAAAAACACGCGTCAATTCTCCTCTGTTCTTCACAGGAAAAACGCGCGAATCAAACTCATTCTTCAACATTCTTGATCGATTTTCTTCTCTCACAATCATCGATCGATTTCTAACTAAGATTAAACTCTGATTTTCTTCTCCGTTGAATTATCGATCAATTTCCTACTATCAACATTACTGATCGATTCTCTTGACATCAACATTATCGATTGATTTCTCATCTGTATTCATGTAATTCAATCTGAATATGGAATACGAACAACAAAATATGGAATCTGAAGACAACAATCAGTGCAATATGGCACAGACCACAACATCATCTCCAGGTATTTTGCTTATATCTGAAACTTTACATTTATCTGATATATATGGATTTGTTGATAATAGATTTATCTGAAATTTATCTGATATATATGGATTTCTTTATAATAGTTGTTCTAAACTTATTCTCAGACTTGATAATAGCTTTCTTACACTAATGAGCAAACAAAAACTGTACTGTAAATTCTAACAAATTGTAATTCTTGTTCCATGTGAATATATCATTTGTTCCATATTAATATATTATTTGTTCAAACTAGATATACTAATTGTTCCGAACTAATGTACCATTTGTTCAAAGTACATATTTGTCCTAATCTCAACTCTCTTACCTGTTTTGTAGATTTGCTTTCGCCTAGTTACTCTTCTACTGCAATTGTACCTTACACACCAGAAGTAATCACAAGACTCAGCCCTAACGGAACAAAAATATGGATTCCTAATTGTTCAAATGAGTTAAAACCTGCTCTTGGAATGATATTTGAGAATTATAATAAAGCTCAAGAATTCTACAAATCATATGCATGTGCTGCTGGATTTAATAGTAGGATATCAACTTCAAGAAAGAAACAAGGTGTTATAAATGAACAATTTTTTGTATGCAATAAAGAAGGTTACAAATATCACAAAAGAAAAGCAACATCCAGTGATATAAAAACCAGAAAAAGGACACTCAGTCGCGTATGATGCAGTGCTAAAATGATTATCAAACTTTCCGAAAATGGAAACTATGAAGTGACACAGTTTAAAGAAGAACATAATCATCTTCTATACACTCCAGGATGTGTACAATATCAAAAAGAGGGCAGGAACATGAACCTTCTACTGAAAAAGATGGTAGTTAATAATGCAAATGTAAAAAATCTTCTTCATAATAGTTATGCATTATAAATAAAGTATTCTGTTTACTTATAGAATTTTACTCATTTCATCTAAAAATAAATAAATTCTGATTTGGTTGAACAGATGAATGTTGGTCCTCTAAGAACTTATAGACAAGCAAATGAACTTTATGGAGGATATGAAAATATTGGTGCATCGAAGATAGATTTTAAAAACTTCCAGAGAGACTTGAAAGCATATATTAAGGATTCAGATGCACAAATGTTTGTAGATAATTTTCAGAAAAAAAGGAGTTATGGAGTGCATTATTTTTCGAATTTGAAGTAGATCAATAAGGCAGACTCTGTAGAGCTTTATGGGCAGATCCTGTGTGTATCAAAAACTACGCTCTTTATGGTGATATGGTCTCATTTGACACAACCTATAGCACAAACAGGTACTACATAATAATCTTTGGCATAAAATTATTGCTTTCTGCCATTAATATACTGATTTTGAAACAAAAAAATTGTATCATGGGCAGATCCGAAATAAATATTACATTGTTCCATCAGAATAGTTACATTCTTTTTATTTCCTCTAATGTGATCTAAACTCATTTTCCATTACAACATAATTAGAACTATGTTCCAAGTAAATTTGTTTAATAAAATGATGTTTATTAAATGACTAATGTATATAAGGTGGTTGTGAGTGTGAACCATTGGATATGCTCTTATATTGATCCAAACGTATACATAAATTGTACAAATTCTTTAATATAACTATATCATTTGTTCCAACTTAATGTACAATTAAGTGGTTGTGAGTATTGAAAAATGTTGTATACTGAATTCTACCAAATTGTACCACTTGTTCCATGTAACTATATCATTTGTTCCGAAATAATGAACCATTTGTTCCATTCCATGAACTGTATTGTTCAATCCGAATACATATGTTGTTCCGGAATAAATATTACATTGTTCCATCAGAAATAGTTACATTCTATTTATTTGCTTTAATGTGATCTAAACTCATTTTCCATTACAACATAATTAGTACTATGTTCCAACACAAATTGTTTAATAAAATGATGTTTATTAAATGGCTAATGTATATAAGGTGGTTGTGAGTGTGAACCATTGGATATGCTCTTATATTAATCCAAAGATATACATAAATTGTACAAATTCTTTAATAAAACTATATCATTTGTTCCAACTTAATGTACCATTAAGTGGTTGTAAGTATTGAAAAATGCTGTATACTGAATTCTACCAAATTGTACCACTTGTTCCATGTAACTATATCATTTGTTCCGAACTAATGAACCATTTGTTCCATTCCATGAACTGTATTGTTCAATCCGATTACATATGTTGTTCCGGAATAAATATTACGTTGATCAATCAAAAATATTTACATTCTTTTTATTTACTATAATGTGATCTAAAATCATTTACTATTCAAATATAATTAGTACTATGTTCCAACACAATTTGTTTAATCAAATGATGTTTTATTAAATGGATGATATATATAAAGTGGTTGTGAGTATGAACCATTGGATATGCTTTTATATTGATCCAAAAGTATACATAAATTGTACAAATTGTTTAATATAACTATAACATTTGTTTCAACTTAATGTACCATTAAGTGGTTGTGAGTATAGAAAAAAGGCTGTGGATAAATTCTACAAAATTTTACGACTTGTTCAATGTAATTATATAGTTTGTTCCGAATTAATATACCATTTGTTCAAAATAAATGTAACGTCTGTTCCAAATGAATTATATATGCTAAATATTGAGTAAATTGACATCTGTTAAGAATAAACAAACATAATTTGAAAAACCTTTTTAAATATAAAATTTTATATACAAATTCTAAAGTATATTTACAAATTCTAAAATATATTTACAAATTTAACATAAAAAAATATGCTATTCTAAATTTAATCCAGCTCCAACAACCAATTCTTTTGACTTCTCATCAATTTCTTCAATAAGTTGATTTATTGGATTCAAAAGAATGCTCCAGCAATAAAAAATTCTAAGCTTTCTAAAGTCTTTTCCCTGCAAAAAAAATGATATAATAAAATAGAATAATAGTAATACAAACTGTTACATAAAGAATTTACAAGATATACCTTAGAATTCTTTGTCAATCCAATATTACACTCCTTCACACTCTGACCAATGTATGTTTCCATATGCTTCAAAAGAAAAATACCACAATCATTGTGTTTATTATTGCTTCTCCACTTCATCCTCAGGATTTGCACTTTGTATGCACACATTTGTTTTAATGAAGAAGCATCATTTTTTAAAACAAAATGAGCATAGGATTTTAACTACAACAAACAAATCAGAAAATATGTTATCACATATACAAAAAAAAACAAAGAATGAAATAAATCAAGTTACAACATACCAATTGTTCTGGACAATCATCATACTTATCAGCATGACTGATTTTTCGAGGGAGTGTCATATTATCCAATATTTCAACAGACTTTGAAAGATTGTTGACAACAATCAGATAAAAATGTCCATGAGAAATAACAGGGAAAAACACCTAATAAACACCAAAAAACATTAGTATCTCAATACATTTAACAGTATTCAACAGCTGCTGTTCCACCATAAAACTTACCAATTCAACATCAGCCAAGTTTTTAAATTTGAAAAAAGAAAGTTCATTCTGAAGCCTTTCCTTAAAATTATATTCTCTTGATCTACTAGCTCCAGAAAACAGAAGAGTCTACAAAATAATCAAAACAACATTTAGCAAAACAATTATTAACAGAATGAAAACAAAAATACAAAGTTAGGAAACATACAAAAGGATATGTACTGAAAAAAAATCTTTTCGGTTTTCCATTATATTTCTTCAATTCTTCAGTGTTTAAAATTGAACTCCAAGCATCCGCAATATTATTGACAATATGATCATGACCAGACATTGATAAAATCTCCCATTTATCAATAAAGGTTTGTCCATCACTGAAAAATACATCACTTCAAAACAAGGAAAAAAACTATCAGTATATGCCAAAATAACATATAAATTCATATAACAAACATAACTTCAACTTACCTGCTTAAAACAGGACTCATTGCAAATTCAACAATCCTCTTTTTACGACTATCCATGTTATCCAACAACTTTGGATGCCGAGAAATAAAAGGAGAACGGAGGTACTTAGATTCCTTAACAATCCTCCTTACACGACCTCCTCCACCATTTTCATTATCAAGACCATATCTCAAAATAATATCTCCCAAATCTCGACGTAATTCATTCATCACATCTACACCGTAAGATGACCTCCTAGCATACTTATCCCACTAAAAAACATATCACAATTAAAATAATGCATCAAAACTATAACTTCAAAATGTCATATATTAAAACTCATTGTTCCAAAAATAAACACCAATTGTTCAAAGAAAAAACACCAATTGTTCAAAGAATAAACACTTACAATATTGTCAATTTTCAACACCTTCTCAGACACTATATCATCCATATACTTCATTACATAATACCCACAGCTTTTTGTATCTTTCTGAGATGGAATATTCTGCAAAATAAAACACAAACAACTTAAAAAAAATAAAAAAAAATACACAAATATACATATAAATTAAACACGTACCACAGGGCAAATCCATTTTACAAAACCTTCTCATGATAAAAAGAAATAATAGATCTGCAAAACAAATTCATATATATGTCAAACTATTGCATTCAATAAATAAAATACATTATAAAAGAGCATTTGATTATTAAACATACTCATCAACAACATATCTCCATTGATCATTTTCCAAACCCAAACGAGTTTTCAATGGATCCAAAAGAAAAACACGTTTCCGCTCAAGATCAACGACAGTCAAAGTCCAATGATAACTGAAGAAAACAAACACATTAGTAAAACTATAATACATTATTAAACAAAAAAAAATCATCAGTATAGACAAATAATGCATACTCTTTGTTTCGCGGTATCAGATACAAACATTTGTTACCGGACTGTTCATATCTCTCAGTCAAAAACTTGATCTTCTCCCCAATCTTATGAACTCTTTCAATATGATTAGTTATGTTTGGATCAACAAGGGAGAAGGTGGTATCCAATCTATCATTATTCACAATCACATCATAAAGGTGCCTGTAGAAAACACACACGAAACATATACAGTAAACATGCCATTCAAAAAAATAAAACAATATAACCACTAATACAAACATGCAATTATAGATAAAAAAATACCTCATGTAATACAAAATTGGGCCACAGCCTATTGGAGCTAGATCAGCCAATTCACGAATATCCTTCCTCAATATAACTGCTTTCACCGGATGACCAAAAATGTAATCTTCAAACGTGGTAAAAACTGTCCTCCCATTACATAAATAATTGTTAGCCCATCTACACATATCGGCAAATTCATCTGGAACATCTCCAGGCAAACACTCCAAGTCTATATCATCATCAGAATCAGAATCAGACGTCTCTGACTCAATCGCATCATCGATATCACTGGTGAAAATATAAAACAACTCAAATATATAAAAAAAAAAATGTTCCACACATAAACAATAAAGGTTCCAAAAAACGGAACCATTTGTTCAATAAAATAATAACTTACACAATTTCATCAGCAGGATCAACAAACTCATCCCCTTCATCTTGATTTACACAAACTAAAGGACCAGCCCCAGAAACTATATCAGCAACCCTAAAAACAAAAAAAAAACATCAATTAAGCCACAAATATTAAATGACATGTTCCAAAACAAAAAACAGGAATTATTCAAATATAAATAAATTACATTTCAGATGAAACAGATTGATCAGCTACAGACTGGCTTAACTGTTGGTCCCTAGTAATTAGTTCCAAGGGGGTGTTAGGAACTAATGTAACTTTTTCGGCTTTTAATTATACTGACTTAATGTTATTTTAAGAGTTTGATAACTCAGCGTGTTGGTCAGCACGGCCGATTAATTAGTCAAACATTTTTAGTTCTATGCTGACTAAGACTGCTTGACCTGAGAGTTGGGAATTGACACTTGAAAGGTCAGCTTCCAACTCAGCACTCATATTTACTCAGTTTCAGTTTTAACAATTTATAAGCTGAGTAAATTTCACAAGCAACACATGCACACATATATATATATATATTGAGAGAAAGAGTTTAGAAGTTACTCAGCACGACTTATCCTGGTTCGGCCTCTCTGCCTACGTCCAGTCCCCAGTTCCTCCTGGGATTTTCAATCCAATACTGAGCTCTTTCAAGGTAGAGCACAAACCCTTTACAAGGCAGTGAGTATGCAAGAGTACGTCCTCTATTCGTCTACTCAGCTCCTACTAAGTACTACAACCCATCACTTAGATTTTTCTACCACTGAATACTTACAACCAAGTACCCAGCTCAACACTCTCAATATTCCTATTGATTACACACTTGTTCCTTTTCAACTAAAGAACACCTTAGATGATTACAAAACAATCAATCTAGCATTTACACAGAGAATAGAAAAGTTGGTGTAAGATCTTTTTGTATTTGAGTGCTTTGAAGATTTTCTCTCTTGTATTTTTCTTTTGATACTTCGGCAAATGGTCCAAGAACTATCATTGTTCTTTTATAGATGAATTTCTGAAGATTGGATCATTTGAGATGATTTAGCCGTTAAGTCCAAAACGGCTCTTTTAGCAGACAGCTTCTGGTCAGCTTCAGTCTGTTCCGCCATTCCCTTTCTCTGTTTTCTTTAGGCGTCAGGTTTTATCTTCTTGCATCAGACTTGTCTTTTTGTGCCAGTTGTCTTTTACCAATAATCCATAGACCCATGTTTCTTGGAATTAGTCTTCTGTGTATTTTCGAGGCTTTAATTATTGGTGCAGAAGTTTGACAGACTTTGTCCTTTAGTTGAACGGATCTTTCATGATGTCCTGACTGTCACTCAGCTTCATTCGTTATCTTTTAATTTTCATGCTGAGTTCCTTCTTAGTCAGTTTCGTTCTGTTTATTCAATTCTGAAAGTCTTCTAATTTGGTCAGCTTCGTTCTGGCAACTTTGAAGGAAGCTTCTGATGCTGAGTTCTACTTCACTCAGCTTCTATTCTTTCATGCTGAGTTCCGTTCCACTAAGCTTTGGCTTATGCTGTTTTGACCTGTCTAACTTTATATATATATTTGCACTCAATATTGAACAAACACATTAGTACAATTAAATCAAAGTATTTAAATTTAATTGCCTCTTAATCATGGATGATTTTGTCAAATCAAAATCTTGTGGAAAGGTGTTTCAATAAACTCCCCCATTTTGATGTTGGCAAAATACATAATTATGGAACTCAGTTATAAGTTACCCCATGATTGATATTTTTGAAATGACTCCCTCGTAAGGGTTGCACATATTGTCTTAACTTAATTCTAAACCTTCCAATATTTAATTGAATTAACCTCAAGACATTTGTGTATACTGACTTAGTTTAATGTTGGATTTTTCAAGATCTGAACTTCTTGAATTTATGTCAGCTTTCAAAAATATTAGAAGTATGTTGTTACTCAGTTTATTACCTAAGTATTTTAGTGTTAATGTATACTGAGTATGTTTTACTTCTTAATTTGTTTGTTCAATTTTATCGACTATATTGAGAAAATAGTACTTGACATAGATTAAACAAAAAAGATAAAGCAAAAACATATATGAAAGTTTCTATGCTAAGTTCTAAACATTTACTAGACTATATCTAGTTCTGCTTCTTCTGAGCTTGATGGTCAGCTTGAGCTATTCCTTTGCCTTTGTCTTTACTTCCTAAGGCATTACCTGCAAGCTGAGTTCCTTTTTGACTTGTCTCCCCCGTTTTGCCATCATCGGGTTTATAAATGAATGTGTCGGTGCGAGCATGAGAGGAGAGGTGAGTTGAGTAACGCTGGAGCCTCTTAGTACTTTCTCGCAAGCCATCAATTATAGGAACACTGTCATCTTGGACATGGCGAGGAACCCGAAGAGAGCTGCTAATCATGCTGAGCAGGCATTCATGAGATTTGCTAAGCCAGGTGAACGAGCTGGTGAGCTGACCAAAAGATTGGTGGTACATCTTGAGCAAGGCAGAGTCATAAAATATGCGCTGGGCATTGTTGATGCGCATTGCCTTCATAATCGCCTGGGAAAAGCTTAAGAGTTCACTGTTGGAGACTGGATCAACATCCATCTGTGCTTTGTTGATGTTGAGTAGGCTGACTGCTTCACTCAGTTGGTCAATTGTACACTGAGAGGAGGAAGATACTAAGTCACGCGTACTGGTCAGCTCAGCATTAAGCTTGGTAAAGCATTCTTGAAGTTTAGCAGAGGTGGCAAACTCAGCATTGCCAGGTGCACTTGATTTGGTCAGTTCTGCAGTTAACTTAGCAAAATATCCTTGAAGTTCAGCAGAAGTGGCATACACTGGATTAACGTCTGATGGTTGTTGGATTTTTCCTTCAAGCGAGTTCAGATGGTTCACCATTGTGAGAACCAATTCAGTCAACTTTGTTATTTGGTCTTGCCTTGGTTGTTGAGTTTGAATGGTGGTCATAACACTTACTAGATCCTTGAGTCCTCTTAGTTCATTGAGAAGCTGAGTGATTCCAGGCAGTTGAGAGGACTCAGTATCAGAAGATCTAGCAGCATCAGCTTGAGGAGGGTTCAATTCTTGAAGCAAGGACTGAGCAGAGGCAATGATGCGTCGGCCTGACTCAGTGGCATTCAAGTAGGTGAATTGAGCCGCATTTGTCTCAGAGGTTGGAATTGAGCTTGAGGGTGGAGGAGTTGGCTGTTTGCCAGATTGATTACCCTGATTAGTGACTGGACTTTGATGCAGATTATCTTCAGGAGCTGAGTTGTCAACATGCTGAGTTGGAGGTGGAGTTTGGTTAATCATGTTGACCTGCTCATCCTGAGTGGGTGAAGTTGAGGCAGAATTTGTTCCATCTTGAGCAGTTTTTGGATTTTCCGGAGTCTTGGCGTGTTCCTCAATATGAGTAACAGAGGCTTGATTTTGCACAAGATCCGTTGGAGAAGCTTCAAACTCAGCATCATGAGAGAAATATTTGAACTGAATTTTGGACATTTCAGCATCAATATCTTGAGGAGGAGAGTCTGCAAGGAGATCAATAACTTGAGTTTTATGGGCTTTCTTATTAAGCCGCTTGAACTTTTGTTCCTTGGGAGGAGAAGGGTCGGCATCAATGTTCTCCTCATCAATATCAACTGTCTCTTCTTCCATAGTTGGATGCTCATGTTGCTCAGCATGATCCTCAACAGCAACATTTTCTTCTTCCTCAACTCTTTGCTCAACATCACCCTGAGGTTGCTCAATATCAGCATGTTCTTCTTGCTCAGTATGGACGTTTTCCTCAACATGAGTTTCTTTCTCAGCTTCCCTTTCTTTTTCAACATTTGCTTTCTCAGCTCTTTGCTCAGTTTCTTCCTCAGTTTCCTTTTCTAGGTCAGTTCCATGACCTTTGGAGGATACAACCCAATCTAGGGGATCAGCTTCAACTGTCTTTAAGGTATTAGCCTTCTTCCTTTTCATCAAAGGGGATTCTGGAGTTCCCTCTTCTTCATCCTCAGGCTCTTCTGGCCTCTTTCTCTTCTCTGCCGACTCAGCTTTCTCCTTAGCCTTGTCAGCTTTAACTTTTTCTTGAGACACTAGTCTCACTTTCTTTGGGACAGTATTGATGTCTTTGGAGCATGTGTCAGTGGCCTTTCTCTTCTTCCTCTTCTTTTCCTTAGGTGACTCAACAGGAGCCTCCACTTCTTTCTCAGGCTCATTTTCAGGCTCAATTTCTAGCTCAGCTTCATCATTTTCCTCAGCATCTACAACTTCTTCATATCCTTTCAAGGGTTGATTGTATAATAACCCAACCAGCAGAGCTGCTGTGATCTCATTTCCCAATGTATCAGTTTCATTGATTGTCTCAATCTGTTTGTCCTCAATGATCTTAGTGATCAGAGAACCCAGCCTGAGCTTCTTTCCACTGCGTTGAAGAGCCCCAACCAGAAAGACGGGCATGTTAAGTGGAGTGTAGGTCAACATGTGCCATATGAAGCACTGTTCAAAATTGGAGGCAGATGAGGCTGAGTTGAGTTTGGGGAAGATGAAGTTGGTCAGCATGTAGTGAGCCATCTTCTGTTGTTGCCCCATACAGGTGCTGGGTATTTCACCTTTATGATCTTTGGGTTTGCAGAACCCCTTGATCTTGTTAAGCTTCTCCTTTGGTACATTCTCTTTTGTTGTCCTAAATTCTATTCCTTCGTCTGGTAAATCAAGCAAAGTAGCTAGATAGGCAGGGGTTATGGTGATTTTCTAACCTTTGACTGTAGTCTCCAAATAGTCAGCATCTTCTTCATCAACAAACATATTGGAATAGAACTCTCTGACCAGTCTAGGGTATGTTTTTCCGACGAGTGAGAAGAGACCGGTCCATTTGTTCTTCTCGATCCAGTCACAGGATGGCTTCTCAAAAGTGATGAATCCTGGAGAAAACCATCTGCACTTCAGAACCTCCAAGTTGTTGACCTTTTTATGGACCTTGATCATATTCCTTTCGATTTGCCTCGAAGAACCAGCGGGGTCAGCTTGAGTAGGTTTGCCAGAGGTTTGGCCAGGCTGAGTGGTGAGGTTAGGGATTTCGTTCTTGTCGGAAGCCATTGTTACAGAGGAAGGTTTTTAAGGTTTAGGGAGAAAGGAGAATTCGATTTCAGAAGATCGTAAGCGTAAAGAGTAATGAGTGGGGATCCTTCCACTACTTATAGAGTTTTGAGTCATTAATGAACTAGCCGTTTTCATCTTGGGACTTTAATCGACAAAGATTCTGCCATTTATGACAGGTTCGGTGCATGGGTATTCATTATTACTTGCGTTTTCCTAGGTATGATTTGTTACACGTGTCATTGTTTATCGGTGCAAGTGGGCATTTACTCAGTTTGCCAGAATATGAATCGTTTATGATACTGAGTATTTAATTCTTCGTAGATGGATTTCCTATCTCTTAGTAACTCAACATACATTCATCACACAACATGTACATTCACTCAGCATAAGGTGATTACTAAATATGTCTATCTACTCAGCACAGAATATTTACTCAGCATTTGTATCTACTCAGCATAGACTATTAAGCTCAATGTGCAGTAGTTACTAGATTGATATCAGTCAGCATGACAATCACTCAACATTTATTCAAATACTTAGAATTATTGAAGAGGATTAGACATACCGATAGCTTCCCTTAGTATGTTAAATTATTCACGAGCCAATGGCTTGGTGAAGATATCTGCAAGCTGTTCATTTGTTGGCACATAGGTCAGCTTGATCTCACCCTTTAGTACGTGATCTCTGATGAAGTGATGCCTTATGCTAACATGCTTCATCCTGCTGTGTTGAATAGGATTCTTGGATAGATCAATGGCACTTTTGTTGTCACATTTGATCTCTATTGTCTCAGTTCTTACTCCATAATCCTCAAGCTATTGCTTTATCCACAGGACTTGAGCTACACAGCTTCCAGCAGCAACGTACTCAGCTTCAGTTGTAGACAGAGCAACTGATGACTGCTTCTTGCTGAACCAAGATACTAGACAGCTTCCAAGGAAATGGCATCCTCCTGAAGTACTCTTACATTCTAGCTTATCCCGTCCATAGTCAGCATCAGTGTATCCTACGAGTGTGAAGTCATTTGATGCTGGATACCACAAACCTGCATCAACTGAGCTCTGCAAATATTTAAAAATTCTTTTTACAGCAATTAAGTGAGATTCCCTTGGGTCAGCTTGATATCTTGCACAATAACATACTGAGTACTATATATCAGGTCTACTAGCAGTGAGATAAAGTAAGGAACCTATCATACCTCGATAAAGTTTACTATCTATTGACTTACTTTTCTCATCTTTGCATAGGACAGTATCAGTACCCATAGGGGTTGATATGGACTTACAGTCTTCCATATCAAATTTCTTTAACATCTCCTTGGTGTACTTGGACTGACTAATGAAGATGTCGTTCTTACCTTGCTTGATCTGAAGTCCAAGAAAGAAGCTGAGTTCTCCCATCATAGACATTTCGAACTCAGTCTGCATCTGTTTGCTAAACTCTTGACACAAGGATTCGTCAGTAGCACCAAATATTATGTCATCTACATAGATTTGTGCAAGTAGGGTATGTTTACCCTTTTTCTTAATGAACAAGGTTGTGTCAGCTTTTCCTCTGACATAATTCCTGGTTAGCAGGAAGTTGGTCAACCTTTCATACCAAGCTCTTGGAGCTTGCTTCAGGCCATATAAGGCCTTCTTGAGTTTATAAATGTGGTTTGGAAATTTTGGGTCTTCAAAACCGGGAGGTTGATTAACATATACCTCTTCGTTTATAAAACCATTAAGAAATGCACTTTTAACATCCATCTGATACAATTTAAAATTCATGAAACTAGCATATGCACACAATATATGTATAGCTTCTAACCTAGCAACTGGTGCAAAGGTTTCACCATAATCAATGCCCTCTTGCTGACTATAGCCTTGGGCTACAAGTCAAGCTTTGTTCCTGATTACATTTCCATGCTCATCTAGTTTGTTTCTAAAAACCCACTTAGTTCCTATGGATTTTTGATTCCTAGGTTTAGGTACTAAATCCCATACCTCATTTCTCGTGAATTGGTCAAGCTCTTCTTCCATAGCATTGATCCAATACTCATCATGCTCAGCATCAGCAAAGTTCTTTGGTTCATGAACTGATACGAAAGCAACGTTGCTAAGGAACTTCCTAAGCTGATCTCTAGTCATTACTTTGTTGTTTGCATCATCAAGGATGGACTTTTCTGAATGTCCTCTTGGAATTTTTATCTCCTTGGGTAATGTTGAGTTGTTTGGAACAGGTGTTTCTACAATCTCTACAGGGACAGATTGGTCAGCAAAGGTAATTTCAGTTTTGATTTTACCTTTGGTCAATTTTTGTGCTGATGACTCAGCATGTCCATTCTGGTCAGCAGAAGCTGAGTTCAGCTCGTCCTCCATGGGTTGAGTTGTCTTACCTGCAGGGTCAGTTTCATCGAAATCTACATGGACTGACTCTTCTACAACTTGGGTTCTTTTATTATAAATTCTATATGCTTTGCTGTTTGTTGAGTACCCTAAAAAGATTGCTTCGTCAGCTTTGGCATCAAACTTTGCCAAATTATCCTTAGTGTTGAGTATAAAACATTTACACCCAAAGGCACGAAAGTATCCAATATTGGGCTTTCGTCCTTTCCAAAGTTCATAAGGAGTTTTCTTTAATATAGGTCTTACCAAGGCCCTATTCAATATGTAACATGCTGTATTGACAGCTTCTCCCCAAAAATACTTTGGAAGCCTATTTTCACTCAGCATTGTCCTAGCAATTTCTACTATTGTCCTATTCTTCCTTTCAACAACTCCATTCTGTTGAGGAGTTCTAGGGGCAGAGAAATTGTGGTCAATACCATTAGTTTCACAGAATTCATCAAACAATTGGTTTTTGAATTCTCCACCATTATCACTTCTAATGTGAGCTACTCTTAGGTCTTTGTCATTTTCAAGCTTTTTGACTAATGTGGTAAACATCTCAAATGTCTCATCTTTTCTACTCAGCAAGATGACCCAAGTATACCTAGAGAAATCATCCACAATAACTAAGGAAAATTTCTTACCTCCCATGCTGAGTGGCTGGATAGGTCCGAAGAGATCCAAATGTAGTAATTCCAATGGTCTTTTGGTTGAGACAACCTTTTTACTATGAAAAGACTTTTTGGTTTGTTTACCTTGCTGACAAGCATTACAAAGTTGATCTTTTTCATACTGTAATTTGGGTAATCCCTCAACTAATTGCTTTCTAGCTAGTTTGGCAAGGAGGTCCATGCTGACATGCCCAAGTCTCCTATGCCATAGCCAGGAGTTGTCCTCTTTAGACACTAAGAATATACTTTTTGAAAATTGTTTTTCCAAACTCAACATGTAAACATTTTCTACACGAGGGGCTGTTAAAATCAAATCATTTGTTTTTCCCTCGAGTATCTGACACTTAGTATCATCAAATATAACCTTCCTTCCACTCTTGCAAAGCTGAGCTACGCTTAGAAGATTATATTTGAGACCTTTAACTAAGGAGACTGACTCAATTTTAGGGTTACCTCCGATAGTTCCTGAGCCAACTATCTTGCCCTTCTTGTTGTCTCCAAAGCTTACACTACCTCCTCGTTTGAGCTCTAGTGTGATGAACTGAGTTTCATCACCTGTCATGTGTCTTGAGCATGCGCTGTCTATATACCAGAGTTTTGATTTCTCCACGCATATCAAGCTGACCTGCATTTTAAACTATTCGTTTTTAGGTACCCAATTCTTTTTGGGTCCTTTCTTGTTAGTGTAAACAGGTGCAAAGTCATATTTTAACTTGTGACGACATACATTTGTAGTATGGCCACTTTTACCACAAAAGCCACACATAGTTACCCTTTGAGGGTGATGATGAGTGTGGTCAGCATTGTTGTGCTGAGCATGCCATCATACCTTGGTAGTATGACCTTTCTTACCACAAAAGTCACATTGAACAGTCTGTTTGTTATGCCAGCACACAGCTTTTGTGTGTCCTTTCTTCCCACAACAACTACATTGAGTAAACTGTTTATGCTGACCAGTACCTGAGTACTCAGCATGGGGTTTATTCTTTGTTGAACCTTTTATTTGGTTCTGTAAAGTTGTGACATCCTTTCTAAGTTTCTTTGACTCAGTTTGAACCTCCGTGACAAACTTATGTAAGATTTGCATGTTGGTATGTAAATTTGAGTTGTCCTGGAGGAGATATCGGAGGTCACTCAGCTTGACCTCCTCAATCTCGTCACAACGCCTGCTGAGTGCCTTAATCTTTTTGTTACACTTCTTAGTTAGTGTATATAAGTCACTCAGGGCATTTACCATTTCGTTTCTAAGCAAAAGTAAGGATGTTACCTCATTGTTGTTTTCCTCCTGTTCAGAATCTCTAGAGAGGTCAGCTTGCTCAGATTGAGATTGGTCAGCTCCATCATCTGCCATGAAACATATGTTGGCTGTTTCATTTTGCTCAGCTTCAGATGATGTCGACTCATCACTGTCACTCCACGTGGCCACCATTGCCTTTTTGCCTCCATTCTTATCTTTCTTCAGATTAGGACAGCTTGACTTAATATGCCCAGTTTGATGGCACTCATAACATGTGACGGGCTTGTAGCTGTCCTTTTTGTATCTGGTGTCACTAGACTCAGCTTTATATCTATCTCCTCTCTTGTATGGCCGCTTACTATTTCTTTCATTTCTTCTGAACAGCTTTTTCATTTTTCTAGTAAACATGGCCATTTCCTCATCATCAGTCGACTCAGCTTCTGTGGAATCAGCTTTCATCACTAGTGATTTCTGTTTCTTGTCCTCAGATTTTTCTTTAGATTCAAAGTTTTTCATGGAGATTTCATGGGTCAGCAAGGAACCGATCAGCTCATCATATTTGTATGTGGTCAGGTCCTGAGCTTCCTCTACAGCTGTCTTCTTGGCTTGCCAGCTTTTGGGAAGACTTCGTAAGATCTTCTTCACTTGTTCTTCTTCAGTGAAATTCTTACCGAGTCTTTTAAGCTCATTTATTATGTTGGTGAACCTGGCATTCATTGCTGAGATGTCCTCATTGTCAGTCATCTCGAACAGCTCATACAATCGCATGTGTTGGTTCACTTTGGATTCTTTGACCTTGCTGGTGCCTTCATAAGTTACTTCCAGCTTTTTCCAGATCTCCTGTGCTGACTCACAACCTGAAATCTTATTGTATACTGCAGCATCTAGAGCACAGTGAAGCATATTGATAGCAGAAGCATTATTTTGTAATTTTCTGAGGTCATCCTCTGTCCACTCAGCTTCACTTTTAACAACTTTCTCATTGTTAACAGTTTTGTATGACACATGTGGACCTTGAACAATTGCAAGTCATGCACTCATGTTTGTGGCTTGTATAAAGTTCTTCATCCTATTTTTCCAGAATGTATAATTTGACCCAAAGAATAGGGGAGGTCTAGTGATTGATAATCCTTCAGGGAGTATCTGTGTTGTTTGGTTTCCTAGGAGGAAACGAGTGCTATTCTCACCCATTTTTAGGGATCAGCTCAAGATTGTTAGATCTTTGAGTAGTGAGCTTAGGCTCTGATACCACTTGTTGGTCCCCTAGTAATTAGTTCCAAGGGGGGGTTAGGAACTAATGTAACTTTTTCGGCTTTTAATTATACTGACTTAATGTTATTTTAAGAGTTTGATAACTCAGTGTGTTGGTCAGCACGGCCGATTAATTAGTCAAACAGTTTTAGTTCTATGCTGACTAAGACTGCTTGACCTGAGAGTTGGGAATTGACACTTGAAAGGTCAGCTTCCAACTCAGCACTCAGATTTACTCAGTTTCAGTTTTAACAATTTATAAGCTGAGTAAATTTCACAAGCAACACATGCACATATATATATATATATATATATATATATATATATATATATATATATATATATATATTGAGAGAAAGAGTTTAGAAGTTACTCAGCACGACTTATCCTGGTTCGGCCTCTCTACCTACGTCCAGTCCCCAGTTCCTCCTGGGATTTTCAATCCAATATTGAGCTCTTTCAAGGTAGAGCACAAACCCTTTACAAGGCAGTGAGTATGCAAGAGTACGTCCTCTATTCGTCTACTCAGCTCCTACTAAGTACTACAACCCATCACTTAGATTTTTCTACCACTGAATACTTACAACCAAGTACCCAGCTCAACACTCTCAATATTCCTATTGATTACACACTTGTTCCTTTTCAACTAAAGAACACCTTAGATGATTACAAAACAATCAATCTAGCATTTACACAGAGAATAGAAAAGTTGGTGTAAGATCTTTTTGTATTTAAGTGCTTTGAAGATTTTCTCTCTTGTATTTTTCTTTTGATACTTCGGCAAATGATCCAAGAACTATCATTGTCCTTTTATAGATGAATTTCTGAAGATTGGATAATTTGAGATGATTTAGCCGTTAAGTCCAAAACGGCTCTTTTAGCAGACAGCTTCTGGTCAGCTTCAGTCTGTTCTGCCATTCCCTTTCTCTGTTTTCTTCAGGCGTCAGGTTTTGTCTTCTTGCATCAGACTTGTCTTTTTGTGCCAGTTGTCTTTTACCAGTAATCCATAGACCCATGTTTCTTGGAATTAGTCTTCTGTGTATTTTCGAGGCTTTAATTATTGGTGCAGAAGTTTGGCAGACTTTGTCCTTTAGTTGAACGGATCTTTCATGTTGTCCTGACTGTCACTCAGCTTCATTCGTTATCTTTTAATTTTCATGCTGAGTTCCTTCTTAGTCAGTTCCGTGCTGTTTATTCAATTCTGAAAGTCTTCTAATTTGGTCAGCTTCGTTCTGGCAACTTTGAAGGAAGCTTCTGATGCTGAGTTCTACTTCACTCAGCTTCTATTCTTTCATGCTGAGTTCCGTTCCACTAAGCTTTGGCTTATGCTGACTTTTGACCTGTCTAACTTTATATATATATATTTACACTCAATATTGAACAAACACATTAGTACAATTAAATCAAAGTATTTAAATTTAATTGCCTCTTAATCATGGATGATTTTGTCAAATCAAAATCTTGTGGAAAGGTGTTTCAACATTAACAACTCAAATTGAGGAGCAGAATTCATCTTTATTCTCAACCTCAGACCTTCAGATGACCCTACTTTCCCTCTAACTTTCTTTACTACTCCTCTCTTCTTCTTCTTATTCTTCTCCTTCTCCGCTCCTCCTCTCTCTTTTTCTAAACCTTCAGCTATCTTTCTCTGTACCTGCTTGTTATATTCTTCATTAACAGCATTATATTCTTCCCAAAAGCCAGGCAGATTAAAAAATTCATTATCCTCATCAGATTCATTAGATAATCTTCCCGAATGCTCACTTGCTGGCATTCGCTCAGAACGCTGGCTCATCCTCTCTTCCTTACTAACTCTGTACTTAGTAAAAATGTTTTCAACAAATGTATTCATCAGTACAGGTAAGTCATTCTCATCAAACATATTTTCAGCTTCATCCACCAACATATACATCTCAGTTACAGCATTAGCTAACTTTCTAGCCACTGATTTAAACCTGACAGTGAATTCCTGCATTTATAAAAACACAGATGCATACCATGAAGTGACTGGGACAACCAGAAACTCCTTCTTGAGTATCTTCTTCTTCTCCTTCTTCTACATGCTTCTTCTTCTTCTCTTCTTCTCTCTTCTTCTTCTCTTCTTCTCTCTTCTTCTTCTTCTTACCTTCAACATTAGGCCCTTCACATTCTACCTCTGCTTCAGATTTCACTAATCTCTTCAACACAATTCCCTTGCCAAAACCACTGGCTTTTTCCAACTTAATTCTTTCAGAGATTAGAACATTATTCCACACAGAAGTTAGTGGAAAGGAACGTGGCCTCAAATCAACCCCACGTTGATCAAAATAACATATCTACAATAAAAAAATGAGAAAAACAAATTATAAGCAAATACATAAATTATTCAAAATAAATTCCAACATATTAAAACAATTACCAGTATAAATGGAAGAGAACCTGTGAAAAAATATGGTTTAGAATCGTTCTTGAAAAAACGAACAGAATCTATAAGATGCTTAAAACTAAACCGGCACCAATCTAACTTCGAAATTTCATTCACATTCATGCAACTGAATAAAAACTTATTGTACAACGCTCTATTCTTGTTTGAACGAATGCAAGAATTAACAACAATAACAATGAAGTTCCAAATGAACTCATCACAAACATCCACTTCCAACAGATTTTTCAGCCTACAAAGAACATCTTTATCCTTAGGACTGCCACTACTTAAACCAAAAGACTTCCTCCAAGTGTTTAAAAAATTACACCAACTATCCCCACTGTTACTATCCGCTTCCTTAATTTCCTTTCCTCCACATGGCAGGCCATAAACACAATGGAAATCCTCTTCACTCAAATCAATCCGGTCATTACCAGGAAGAATAAAACAGCATCTGTCAGGATCAACAGAATCCACAACCTTGCCACAAAAAATTCCATTAAGCTTCCCAATATCCAGACACAAAAAACCACCAAACCCTATCTTCCTAATGGCAGCTTTGTGTGTCTCTGGCATAGTTTTAACAAACTTAATAAATGTTGTTGGACGCACCCTCTGATTCAATACTACATCAGAAAAATCTTGCTCCATAACAGAATAGCAACTATCCTTCTTCACAATCTTTCTTCCACAATCACGGTTCACAGATCTAGGAGAACCAACTCCTTTAACAACCTCAACTTTATTCCTTTTTCAATCTAGAACGACCAGATACTTTTACAACCTCAACCTTCTTCATCTTCAACCTAGAAGAACCATCTCCCTTCAAATTAACTCCAACTTTTCTTTTCTTTCCAACACAACCAGAAACAACATATTCATCATGTGCTTGTTCTTCAGATGGTGTACTCGCACTGATAACAAAATCAGGATCATTCAGATTATCACGATCTTCGGAAGAACTTTCATCAGCATCAGAACAACTTTCTACATCCTTCAGAGCATCAGAAGAACTTTCATCAACAGGAACACCAATATTTGATGACTTTTTCTTCAAAGCATGAGATTTCTTCAAAAATCTCTGTTTACTCCCTTCTTCACTATTCTTTTCAGAAACCCTTGAAGCATAAAAAATAACAAAATTAACAACAATACTAGATCAACAAAATACATATATAGTTACAAACGAACTTATAAAATGTTCCAAACGAATACATATATTGTTACAAACGAATACATATATTGTTCGAAACGAATACATATATAGTTCCATACAAAAACATAAATTGTTCCAAACGAATACATATATTGTTCATAAAGAATGCATATATTGTTCCATAAAAACATAAAATAGTACCTGTCGTCATCAACCTCCATATAATCAGAGTTTATAGCACGAAACAACGCAGGATCAATAACATGCTCAGGCAAACTATCTTCCCTACTAGAAGTAGCTTTTGACATTCTGATATATACTGAAAAACAACAAAAAAAAACACATATACAAGTCACAAAACTAACAAATGATAGACGCAAAGAATGAAAAAACACAATAAAATGTCGTTGAAACCCTAAAAAACAACAAACAAAACAAAAACAAAATACAAAACCTAAACAACACATATAAACAAAAAAACGAAGAACATGCATAACACAAAAATCTAAAATGAACAAAGAAAACACAGACAAACTCACCGATAACTTCAAAAACACACAAACAGAGAGCCGAACCTACCGATAAAGAAAAAAATATAGGAAATCAGAGCCATAAATATTCAACAAAAAAACGAAGGCAAATGAACAAACATAAAAACATAAAAACAAACACAAAAACATACAGGAACTCACCGATATCTTTCAACAAACACAAAATGCGAGACGAAACAAAGAAATCCAACCAAAAACTCAACAAAAACACGATCGGAAATGAAACGGCGCAACCAGAAAGAACGAAAGAAATATCAGAGAATCACCGGAGAAGAAAAAATGACAGAAATATAGGAGATTACAAATATACTCCTAACTTAATAACTATTTATACTAAGCGCGTAAACTTACAAATATACCCCTCCGTTTTTTACACAATTACTAAAAAGCCACTGTTGTCACACAATAAACCTTGTCACACCATAAGGAATGTGTCACACCTGATTTCTTATATATATATATATATATATATATATATATATATATATATATATATATATATATTTATATATTTATTTTTGTAGCAAGTTAAAAATTAGCGCCGAAGCCGATAAATGAGCCGCTGTTTCTTGATAGATGGTAACCAGTAGCCACCAGCAGCTGCTGCCGGTACGATGTCAGAGACCCACGCAACTAACGCTCCCTCTCTAGTCTCTCCCTCTCCCTCTCCCTCCCACTTCCATTATCACTCTATCTTCACTTGCACTTCTTAATTCCCCCATTTCAATCTTTCATCACCAAATCCCACCAAACTCCAACCATTTCTTTCTCTCCGTCTCCACATTTTCTAAGCTTTCCTTTTGTTTGGATCTGCATTTTTCTCTAATCGCTGGTGAGTTTGGTTGTTTACTGCTCTCTTTTTTGTGCGTCTCTGATCGTTTCAATTTTCATGGTAATTGTGATGTATCGGCTTTGATTGATCTCAGTTTTTGGCATTACTGTGCTCTGTTTGGTTTATGAGAAATCATCGTAAGCATAGTTGTAGAAAAGTTCTCTGTTCGTAAATTCAATTTCGAAATTTAGCCAACAAATTTTTTATGATGATTGGTTTATTAACTATTTTTCCTTCAGGAAAGTAAAGAATCATGACGACGGAGCTCTTGGAAATTCAGCCTTGCGAACTCAGGTTCACCTGTGAGTTCTTTAAGACTCTGCAAATTAATTTATACTACATATTTTACTTTGATGTTTGCATCAGGTTCCTTATTCATTGCAATTAGCATAAGTTATAAATTAAGAACCAAATTTGAGGTTTGGTTTTAAGTAAGAATTTCTTTTACATATTTTATTGTTCTTCAGGTGAGAAAGTTATAACAAATGTACATGTTACAAAAGAAAAAATTGTAGGAAAATACTGAAAAAAACGAGAAGGGAATTCAGTACAAGTGTATAATATATGATTAGCTTGTAGAAGTGGGAATTATTAAGTTTGTTCCAGATATTAACATATTGTGCTTTTTTTTTTTTTGTCTTTCTAGTTGAACTGAAAAAGCAAAGCTCGTGTTCAATTCAATTGAGTAACATGTCCGATCACTATGTTGCTTTCAAGGTGCAGTTGCTAGAAAACTTTATTCTGTTCCAATTTATTAATTCTAATAGTTGTACTGATGTTTGATGCTCATGAGAGTTTTGTTGAAGAGGTTGATCTGTTGAAAAGGATACATGGATAATTAAATCATTCACCCACATATGTTATCAGGTGAAGACTACATCTCCAAAAAAATATTGTGTTCGACCCAACATAGGCATAGTTAAGCCAAAATCAACAAGTGTATTTACAGGTTTGTATCCATTTTCTATCTTATCTACTTATCATCTGCTGAAGTTACAAGTTAAATACGTGTTTGTAACACTGCTTGCTCTGGTCAGGTATGTTGGAGGCCAGATATAAAATGCAAACTCTAGATTAGTTTGTTTCACATAATTATTTGAGTGAGAAATATCTTTTTTAGACTATGAATAAATCACTCACTCTTTTTTTAATTATTGATTTTATACATTATGGGGAAGTATAATGATAGATGGGTTTTTGTTCACATTTCATCTTTCTAGTTACCATGCAAGCTCAGAAGGCTGCTCCGCAGGATTTGCATTGCAAAGACAAGTTCCTTATTCAAAGCACAGTTGTGCCTATTGGAACGACTGAGGAGGATATTATTATTGCATCTAGCGTGGTGAGAATTTCATATCTTATTTAATGATCATAGTCTTCATTGTAAGACTTGCAGTTGTTTTTGTTTCATATTTTCCCTCTAATAGTTTCTTGTTTTTGGTAGTTTTCTAAGGAAAGTGGGAAATACATTGAAGAGAAGAAGCTCAGGGTAGTTCTAGCAAGCCCATCCCATTCACCAGTTTTGCTTCCAAATAATGGAGAGTTTAAGAAAGAACAATGTTATGAAACTTTGTCACACCAAGATATTGCACAAAGTGGCATTGAAAACATACCTCCCCCGCAAAGGGTAAGAATTGGCAAAGCAACAGTTCGTGTTGCCTCCTTTCTCAAAATTCTCCTATGTTGCATGTTGACTCAAAGCTCTATTGTTAGCCACTTCGTTTTGGATAATTATTTATTTGGATTCAATAGAATAAAGAAATAGAAAGTAGATCTACCCTGCTAGTTGTGGCAACATTTCTTTACCCATGCATTTCAGTGCAACTAAAAAGTTCCTACACAGTTAGGGATTCTGACATAGTTGTTATACCTCTTGTAGCAGTTAGCTGAGGAAGTTTCAGACTTCCAACATGCCAAGAATTTTGAAGAGTTAAAGCTAGTTAAGAATGCTGAGCCATGGCCCTGCAACGATGCAAGGGAACTGGAATTGGCTAAGGATGTAGAGGAACCAAAGCTAGTTAAGGATTTTGAGGAGTTGAAATCGAAGCTGCATAACATGGATTCAAAACTAAAGCAGGTTTGTTTATTGTAGCTTCAAATTATTTGGATGATAAGCTTGAAAAGTTGATCCACTTTTATCTTCTGATGGAAAATGCATCTCCATTCCACATCAAAACATCAGAATAATAAAAAAACAACAGAATAATAAAAAAACATGAAAGCATTTTATGGAGATTTTAATTTTTACCCTTTGGTCATATTCCACATTTTCTTATCAATATCATCACTAATTTCTTTGCTTTGCAGGCTGATCATACAATCGCAAGGTTGAGTGATGAGAGGAGTACAGCCCTTAAAGAGAAGGATATCCTCAAGCAAGAATTGGTGAGTATTTTGTACTTTTCGCATATTACTAAAGCTTACCTTTTCCTTAGGAGTAACTTTTACTAGACACCTCTGTGCTAGACCTCTTTGTTTCAGCTGTTTACAGAAGTTGGTAGTTGGTAGATATTAGTTGATTTACTTTCCGAAATAGCTATCAAGAGCTGTTCCTCAAATCTTACCAACTGTCCGTCTGGTTTTCTTTTTGAGCGCTCCTTTTTGTTGTTTTACTTCAAACAATAGTTATTAAATATTCTGTTAGGATTGGGAAACAACATTTGATAGCTATTTTCGAAGAAAAATCATCTAACATCTGCCAACTACCACAAATATTAAAACCAAATAGGTCCTAAACACCTTATATATATATCTACTGTTCGGAGTAAAACGATAAAAATGAGCTACAAAAAAGGAGAAACAAACAGGCAGTATATGTTGTTTGTTGAAGTGGTCAAACTCTCCGATATTAACTTAATTCAGAACACCACGAGTTTCTATTTTTGCATATTTAAGTGTCAAAATTGACTGCTGATATTGGGAGTTGTTCATTTTGTAGGAGTTTTTAAAGAGGGAAAATATGAAAAGAACTCAGGTGGGTTTCCCTCTTTTATATGTTTGTACGGTAGCTTTGATCAGCCTGGCTTTTGGATACCTGATTCGTCGTTCATAGGAGCAAGTCATTTTTAAGTTAGATTGATCAGAATTCAGATGTGTGGTAGTGGTATTGCTTTGGTTATATAAATGTACAATGTATAGGGGTTTTTTGACTTTGAATTGTGCTTGTCAAGAGAACCGATCTCTTCTAAAAAAAACAAGAATTATTGGCATCTCCTCCTCGGTATTTCTGCATATGGGTAGTTCTGCATATAAATTAATGCCATTCAGAAATCAGAATGGAGGTTTCATAGCTTAAAATTAATAAAAGAAATTGATATATTGTGGATTGCATTCTCCGATATGTATAATTACCACAATGAATTTGTTCATTCACCGTTAGATGTAGGCTGTTTAAAATCGTAAGTTGGATATTCAAAGCATCCTAAGGTTTAGATTTACAGTAGTGTTCACATGGACCCTAATGGCCACAGTGAATTTGGTCATTCACCATTAGATGTAGGCTGATTAAATCTAAATCTTAGGATGCTTTGAATCTCCATCTTAGGTTGATTAAAATCCTAAAATAGAGATTCAAAGCATCCGAAGGCTTAGATTTAATCAGCCTACATCTAACGGTGAGGTGAATGACCAAATTCACGTGGTCATCAGGGTTCATGTGAAAAATACTGTTAGATTTAATGGTGAATGACCAAATTCACATGGTCATTAGGGTCTATGTGAAAAATACTGATTGTATATGTTTGACGTCTCCAAATTTAAAAACGATTAATCAGCCTCTTAAAGTTACTTGAAATGCATGATTAATTTCTCAAGTCTTGCGTCGTTGAGATAAGTGAAGATTTGAAAAGTTGAACTATGTATAAATTTAATGGTTAATTATAAATAGATGCCATGTGGTTTTATGGATTTGTAGATGGGTATCTATAGTATTTTTCGTTGCAAAATTTTCATTTTTTTTTGTAGACTTTGCCAAATTTGACAATCTCAAAATGAAAATTTTCAAGAGTTAAATGATATTTTAAGCAACTTTAATTCTTCAATTTTTTAGTTTTGAGGTTATTTAGGTGGTGTTTTTTTATGAGAGCAAAAATTAATGTTTAGAGAAAGAAAACTTCAAAAATGATAATTTTGAAAAACTAAAAATGTGGATCCATAATAAATATGATATTAAACAATTTTAATTCTTAAATGTTGTATGGTCCTAACATTTGCTGAGTTATATTGAGTTCTTGTTGAGAGCTTTCTCAGTAATTAAATAAAGGGTAAATTCCAAAAACAACCCCTGTGGTTTGATGTTGTTCTAAAAAAACCCTTTTGGTTTGTTATTACAAAAAAAAAGGACTGTGGTTTGCGCCGTTAACCAAAAAACGGAAAATGACTTAACGGTGTTAAAATGCTGACGTGACACAGGGGTAAGGTTGGAAATTCGATTTTTTTTTATTTTTTTTTTTAATTTTTCTTTTTTTTTTTTCTTTTTTTTTTTTCTTTTTCTTTTTCTTCCCTTCTCCCTTCTTCTTCCTTCTCTCCTCCTCCTTCTTCCTTCTTCTTCTTCTTCTTCTCTTCTTCTTTTTTTTTTTTTAAATTTCTGAAATTTTATTTTTTTTAATTTTTCTTTTTCTTTTTCTTCTTTTCCTTTCCCTTCTTCTTCCTTCTCTCCTCCTCCTTCTTCCTTCTCTCCTCCTTCTTCTTCTTTCTTCTTCCTTTTTCTTCTTCCTTCTTCTTCTTCTTCTTTTTTTCTATTCTTTTTTTTTTAAATTCCCTTACTCGAAGAAATTTGGAATTTTCCCGAAATCTGGAATTTCCAGATTTCGGGAAAATTCCAGATTTCCGACGGAAATCTGGATAATTTCCAGATTTCTGGAAATTTCCGAAACTTAAAAAAAAAAGAAAAAAATAAAGGAAGAAGAAGAGGGATGAAGAAGAAGAAGAAGAATGGAGGAGGGAAGAAGAAGAAGAAGAAGAAGAAGAAGAAGAAGAAGAAGAAGGGAAGAAAGAGGAGGAGGAGGAGAAGAAGAAGAAGAAGAAGAAGAAGAAGAAGGAAAAGGAAAAGAAAAAATAAAAAAAATAAAATTTCAGAAATTTAAAAAAAAAAGAAGAAGAAGAGAAGAAGAAGAAGAAGAAGAAGAAGAAGAGAAGGAAGAAGGAGGAGGAGAGAATGAAGAAGAAGGGAGAAGGGAAGAAAAAGAAAAAGAAAAATTAAAAAAAAATAAAAAAAATCGAATTTCCAACCTTACCCCTGTGCCACGTCAGCATTTTAACACCGTTAAGTCATTTTCCGTTTTTTGGTTAACGGCGCAAACCACAATCCTTTTTTTTGTAATAACAAACCACAAGGGTTTTTTTGGAACAATATCAAACCACATGGGTTGTTTTTGGAATTTACCCTTAAATAAATTGATTATTCCAATTCAGCCCATTGAAATTGATAATATATAATCTCCTATCAGTTCACAAAAAGGTAAATCAATTCAAGATTGGAAATATAAACTCCTTTAACCATTGCATAATCGTTAAAGTTTAAAATAAGGAGCATTAGACATTGGATTTCAATCTAAATTGATAATATATAAGCTCCTATTAAATGTACTAAGTCTGTTTTCCAAAAATAATAATAATTGTACATTTAATTTTTTTTTTTGATGGAAATTGTACATTTAATTTTAATATAAATGATTTCTCTATAATTAAAATCAATTGCTCAGATTGTTCACTTTTTTTTGTTTTGTTTTGGAGTACATGATGATCAAATGAACCTTTATGACTGAAACTTCGGTTTACACCTCGGTTAGTGATATCTTGAACGTAACCCTTCTCTTCTTCTTTCAAGCCTTCAAACTGGGGTACCCGAACTTGAAAGTGATTGGAATTGGCGATAGAGTCTTAATGTAAAATATGGAGGTTTAGTTGTTGAAGTGGAAGATGGAGGTGTAAAGGAGAGAAGAAATAGAAGTTCAGTTAAAGAGAAGTCAATGAGAGAGAGAGAGAGAGAGAGAGAGAGAGAGAGAGAGAGAGAGAGAGAGAGATGGAAGAAGAGGTACTTTGGAAGTGATCGGATTAGAAAATAGCAAATAAAACCGTATACAATTCTAAAAGAATTAGAAGTGACATGTTATTGTATTATTGGTATAAAAAATAAAGTACATGTATTTTGTTTTTAAACCTATTGAAGATAGTGGGCACCTTTTGTTAAGTGATCTTCTAGTGCATTTTATAATAATTTATTGAAATCAATACATTGTTTGACCTCTAAATTGTTCAAAAACTTGATTGGCTCTTGATAACCTCATTATCTTACTTAAAATATCTCGATAGTCTCCTCAATTTGCATAAAATATAATTAACCAAGCACTTGGTTGCAAAAAGAAGTAAGATGTATGTGTATGGTGTGTTGGACTTGTCAATAATTCACATAATAGATTAAACTATATTAGAAATTAAGTTCTTACTTGCTCAATTGTAAAATCTTTTCTCTCTGATATTAGAAAGTCATACTCAAATCTTGATCGTTTTACTTTTCCTAAGTGCAACTTATTTTTTTTAACTGGGTGATTAATTGGTTGCCTTATAAGCAAGTTAAGAGGACAATCGAGACATTTTAAGCAAGTTGAGGAGCAATCAAGCTTTTTAGACAACTTTAGGAGGACAAGTGATGTATTAAGCTTTTATTGAACGTAGAAAAACTTTATTCTTTTGGCTATTGTATTATAAAAATCAGAATAACAAATGTATTTTATAAAAATAATAATAATAAAAAAGATAATTTTGTCAAAATAAATAAATATATATAATATTGGGTAAATTCCAAAAAAAAAAAACCCCTGTGGTTTGGTCGATTTCCAAAAAAAACCCTTGTGGTTTGTTAATACAAAAAAAAAAGAATGTGGTTTACACCGTTACCCGAAAAAACGGAAAATGGCTTAACGGTGTTAAAAAGCTGACGTGGCACATGGGCAAAATTGAAAAATCGAATTTTTTTTTAATTATTTTTTTACCCTCTCTCTCCTCCTTCTTCTTCTTCTTCTCTCATCTTCCTTCTTCTTCTTCTTTTTCCTTCTTCTTCTCCCCACCTCCTTCTTCTTCCTTCTTCTTCTCTCCTCCTTCTTCTTCTTTTTCTTCTTCTATTTTTTTTTAATTTCCGGATTTCCGAAGAAATCTGGAAATTTCCAGATTTCTTCGGAAATCCGGTGAAAATTTCCAAATTTCGGAAATTAAAAAAAAAAGAAAAAGAAGAAGGAAGAAGAAGAAGAAGAAGGAAGAAGGAAGAAGAAGAAGGAAGAAGGAAGAAGAAGAAGAAGAAGAAGGAAAAAGGAGGTGGAGAGAAGAAGAAGAAGGAAAAAGAAGAAGAAGGAAGAAGAAAAAGAAGGAAGAAGGAGGTGGAGAGAAGAAGAAGAAGGAAAAAGAAGAAGAAGGAAGAAGAAGAAAAAGAAGAAGGAAGGAAGGAAGGAAGAAGAAGAAGAAGAAGAAGAAGAAGAAGGAGGTGGAGAGAAGAAGAAGAAGAAGAAGGAAGAAGAAGGGAAGAAGAAGGAAGAAGAGAGAGAGAGGGAAAAAAAATAAAAAAAATTCGATTTTCCAACTTTACTCATTGCCACGTCAGCACTTTTAACACCGTTAAACCATTTTCCGTTTTTCGGGTAACGGCGTAAACCACAGTCCTTTTTTTTTGTATTAACAAACCACAAGGGTTTTTTGAAAATCGGTCAAACCACATGGATTTTTTTTGAAATTTACCTTATAATATTTTGTGAAAAATTATAGAAAGCTATTGTTGTCACTAAAAGCTGATGTTTTATAATGATTTTGACGTAAATCAATGAAGATGTTCTTTATTAGCCAAATTAGGAGTGAATTCCAAATAAAGGTATAAAATTTTGGTTTTAAAGAGAATTTGTGTTTAATTGATTAAAAGATGCACATTTTTACAAAGTTTGAGGTTTAAATATCTCCTAAAACAAAGACAAAAGACAAGAAAGCTCTCATTAGGGCTACAACCCATAACTAACTAAATAGGGGTAAAGTGGAGGAGAAAGGATAAATGGCAAAGCAACAAATAGGCCTTGATAGCAAAATAATAATTACAAAGTGGCAAAATAGTAAATAGAATGGAGTGGTATTATGGTAGGTTGGTCTCATTGGCGAGTAAGTAATCCCACACGAGGTGTGGTCTGTCTGACACATCATGTGGCTGAAAAACTCAGGCAGCTCGCAATGTCGTAGGAGTCGTCTTCGATGGCCTTTTCAACCAGGTCACACGACGTATTAAGGAAAGCCACACACTGTGTGAATTTGCATAAAAGTTTCAGAAGTCTCAGTAAGCATTCCACACACTGTGTGGAACAATCTCCATGCCCTTCTTTGTTCAGTACCCAACTCACACAACGTGTGACTGATATTACAAGTCGTGTGGAACCCCATTAGCCTTGGATTTCTTGAAGGAGATATCCATATAAAACAAAGTTCAAATCACACTCGTTAAAATCTATTTCGAACATTCAAAACAAACACTTGATGGTTAGCGTTTTGACATTAGATACATAACTTTTTTTCTTAAAATATAAATAACCACTCATATTTTACTATACTTTTTTTTAGGAACTATACTCTTAGTTAATAAAGTTTTTAAAATTACTTTCTTAGTGAAAACACTAAATTTTTCCCTTAGAAAAGTATAAATTTAGTATACCGTGTATAAAATGATATAAAATTATTCCTAACACTTTCAATAAATTTTATTTCTACATTATTAAAAATTTAAAAATGTTGGTTTGACATGGTAATGCGACAATCCACTTAACACAATTATGTTTAAAATATTTAGTGTGTTCCTAACAAATTTACAAAAAAAAAAAAACCCTCTTAAAATTCTAATAACTAAGTCTCCTACATACTTTTTTTTTTTTTGCAAAATGTCTAAAATATTTAATGTATTACTAATATAGTTACAAGTTTATTTGGAATGTTTGATATGACAGTCAAATAATTGTCAAACTAGTCCGTTAAAAATTTTCATTAGATAGAGGTAAAACTGATTTTACTTGGAAATATTAGAGGTAAATTTGTATTATTTTGTACGTCAAAATTAAATGTGCCCTTCCACTTCCACTGTTAGGATCAAATTTGACCCTTGTTCCTTTTTTATAATTTTGGAAAATGTTGTTATTTTAAAAAATATCATTGATGTTTTGAAATATATGTTGCCTTCTAGGACCTTTTTGAATAATTTGAAGCGAGGAATCAACGTCTGGCGAATTCGCCCTGGTGCTTAAGTTAGCAAAAGTTGAAGAGAGATTGAAGATAACAGAAATATTAGTGACTGTAATGTTTACATACCTTTTGGGGATTGCTCACCTTATCTATATATATTAGCTTCTAGTGGTAACTGTCGTAATCTTGAGAGTGAACTCTAATGACTTACCAGACACATGTCAGCTTTTGATCGGTTCTGCAACCTTCAGACTGTGACATTATCATATGGTGCACTGTGTCATAGCAAGTGTGCCACAAGATGTCATCACCCAATTGGTCCTAAAGCTTTCAGATTGTTAAGATATCAAGCGGTGCTCACGTACCTGTTGTCCTGTAAAAGCTCTCATTCCTTCACCGTATAATGGATATCGATGTACGTAATCGGAAGGTACCATTCGTATCTTTAAGGAATATTCTTTACTTCAGATTAGATGGTTCCTGTGAGTCTTCCTTACTTAAAGAGTGATATTGATCCACGTTTTATGAGTTTTTTAAGTAGCCATTATTTAAAAAAAAAATTAATTTTTTTTTCAAAATTTATCCTTATACTTCATGTTGGTTATACTATAACTAATTAAATGTTTCACATTTGAAAAATAATTTTTTTTAATAGTGAAAAAGAAAATTATTAATCATCAAAAAAAAAGAAAATTATTATAAAATATTTGAATAGGACAAAAATATATGCTTAAGACATTTTAATGAATCCACGTGTCTTTTACTATATTCTTTCGAGTATATCTTATGAGAATAGTTGTGACGCCCGCAGTGTTACAAATGATCAGAATTCCCAAATCCCCAATTCCCTTTTCCTAATTGAATCTTCTCGATGATCGATTGGTAATTCGAGAGCAAACTCATCTATCGCAGGAATGAAATCAACAGAGCGTAATATTGACATTCTGAGTTCTCTGCCCGTAGATGTTGCCCTCAAAATAGTATCATTTCTTAAGGTTCACTTCAACTTTTCCTCTTTATCAGTTTTTACTTCTTTATTCCTTCTTCTCTGAAGTCTCTGGCTGTATGATGATGATTCCATTTTTGTTTTTTAATTGAAGGTACTTGATATTTGCGCATTAGGTAGTTGCTCTCGGTTTTGGAGGGAGCTATGTGGATCGGATTCCATATGGGAGTCTCTTACCAGACAGAGATGGCCTCCAATTCCTTATGCGACTGATTCTTCTTCTCCTGCTTCGCCTCCTATCATCGAGGTTCTCTCTTTTATGTTCTTACTTTTAAATAGAGATGTCGAAACCGATAGTCGTGCTATCATGATCTATATATTCAATCATGATATAAATGAGATGAGACCAAATAAAAACAATGTTAAAAGGATTGTGTTAAGCGGATTGTCGCATTGCCGTGTGAAAAAACTGATAGCATTACTTTTGAATCAGTTTATTTCTGTTATTGCACTAATTTGAACAATTGGTGGCTTTAGCTTTTGAAAAATCCGATTGTCACTGAAGTTTGGGGTTTATTCTACAATAACTAATTTCATATTTGATTTCAATAAACTCATTCATAGTTGACAATATGCCAACTACGCGCCACCCTGGACACCTTTGAGCTTGGTAGACATGTGACGGCCACTTGTGTACCATAATTTTTTTTTTTTAAATCACATTCTTGCCCGGCATGGCGCTCAGATGATGAATTGTCGTTGCATCAATATTTTGGTGAGTTTTTTTATACACAAATTGGCCGAAATGATTTACTGAAATCAAAGGCAAAGTTTGATCGTTTTATTGAAAGAAAACTATGCTTAGCTATCTTTGTGAAACATAGCTCAAACTTCACTGACCATTAATATAACCCTTCTTCAAACAAGTTGCTTTGCTTAATTTGTAATTCAAGTGTGTGATGTAGGGATGGAGGAGGAGTTATATAAGGATCCAGAGAGAGATGAGGGGTAAAGCTTCTTCTCTGATTCGGTTTGTGGAGCATTGCTCTCAATCTGAATCGCTTGAGTTTGGGGATTTCAATAAAGCAATTGTTGAAGTAGCTTCGATGAAGCTTGGACTTAGAGATGTCCAAATGTTTCTTTTCAAACCGGAGCTGAGTGTGCTGATTTACTTGGTTGGCTTGTACCACTGCATCTATTGTCTTAATGTGCTGGTAAAATCTAAACTCCTTAATGTTGTTTAATTGTTTCTCAAATTTGGTTCTTCCCTTTATTTTTGATGGATTTGGAAATGATTCATGCAATGTTTTAATGCTGAATTCTCCACTTTTAAAAATGACATTGAAGTGATTCTCCTGTTGAGGTATGTCTATAATCCTATTTAGTTTGGTTTTTCTAATTAGAAGAGGAATTGAAAACTTCGTTTTTAGTGAATCCTATTAGGAAAAAGATTATACTTTTAGATCTATATAAACAAAGGTTGTTTGCTTATTTGTTACCGAGAGTTTTGGAGTTTGTGCTCTTGGGGTATGCATACATGTGAACTTGAGGTGTAACCAGGTCTCATGGGATTTAAGAGTTAGGGACTTGGGTATCCTTACTGTTCCAATTTTCTGATTACTAATGAATTTTGTGCTCCTCACCGTGGAT
The DNA here is from genome assembly GCF_963576675.1 of Euphorbia lathyris. Classification (NCBI taxonomy): domain Eukaryota; kingdom Viridiplantae; phylum Streptophyta; class Magnoliopsida; order Malpighiales; family Euphorbiaceae; genus Euphorbia; species Euphorbia lathyris. The sequence continues at coordinate 127,738,059 of NC_088911.1, forward strand.
GTAGGCAAAAATACCAGAACTCCGTAAATCTCTTGTTCAGTTGTTCTTGTGATTGCATGTCCAATTTCTTGTTCCGCATTGTTATAATCAAGAACCGATTTAATTCCTAATAATATCCGCTCTTGTGGAACTCTTGAACGAGTTAAGAATATTGACTTTGGCTACAATCCTGAAACTTTGCAAAGCTAAGCTCAATAAAAGTTGAGGAAAGTGTTATAGACTAAAATTCTGAGTGTCTTTGTGTTGGAGGCTTTCAATGAATATCAATTTGATGAAGTAGGTTTTCCAGCTCACTATATCGTTGGGTAAAATACATCCATGTCCTTTGAACTATAGCACTATCAACGTTATAGCCCTTAAACTTCATTTCTTGACATAAAAATCTTTGAACTTTACATTAGTTTGGGTAAATTACACTCATGGCCCAAATTTTGTCTTACTTTCTTTATGGTCCCTGAACTTCAAAAGCGGACATAAAAACCCTGAACTTTTATATCTGGTTTTGAAGTTCAAGCCATAAAGAAAGTAAGGTCAAAGTTGAAGGGGCATGGGCATGTGTGTAATTTACCCTTACTGTAACATTAGAGCCCGAATCAAGAAAAATCTAGTAAGCCCTTATCATATTTCTATACATTTTAATGGACAGGGTGAGCAGGTGATTGATGCACTCATGAGTTGCAACATTTCAGAGCGGAAACTGTGTGTAAAATGGTGGAAGCTTGGGCGATGGTTCCATGGCTTCCGCATGAGGGATGAATCCCATTCTCGTACAGTAACATTGGCAGATCTTCTGAAAGAAGAAGGAAATGAGGTTCTCAAGGTTATTCGCCGAGGCCCTATCCATGAGGTTTTAAGGGTTGAGTTTGCCATTCCAAACACTGCATCTGCACCTTGGCCTTGTCAGAGCTCACTCAGACAAGATCAATTAGGACTCCACAACTGATTTTCTTGTAAATGAATGCTTCTTCTTCTGCTTTATTTTGGGCTGTCCAAAGAAGAGGTTCAATGGAGTTTCTCGGCGACCTCGACCTTAGCCATCCTGCAGTAAGTAGGAATAAGTTTGTGTACATTATATTATGCCGTATCTTCATACTTGATAATTTGTTATGTATATTGATATGTTTGTGTCGTTTGTACAAATTTAAGTGATGAAGCTGATTCTTTATTTGTGTAAATGTCTAATCTTGAATAAAATGGCAGTCATATTTTTATGTATATGTTAATTAGATGTCTCTCTGACCTTTTCCAAGTCTACCATATGCTGTTGAATTTTGGGGTTCTTGAGATGTAAAGAAGTTTGAGCAGTAAGAATATCATAAAAACATGAACTCTTCATTCATTTTTATTACTAGATACATATACAGGAAACAAGATCAATAATTTCTGAAAGTTAAGAAGACAAGTTTGGAACTTCTTCTGTAGTAGTAGCTCTCAACTTGGTACCTTGAAAGCAACGAATAGAGGAGAATGATTCTGTCAACACCGATGCATAACGTATAGAGAAGAATGATTCTGTCAACAACGATACACAACGTATCTTCTTCTGCCTCCTCGAGGTACCGGATTGGAGCAGGCAGCCATGATCAGAAGAGCTAGAATAACCACCACCAAGAATCCGGTAAGATCTAAACCCTTATCATTTGACTCCATGGCGTAGCACACCTTCCCCCCCATTGCTGCTGATTTGAGTTGTGTTTATTGTTTCTTGCTACTTTCTCAAAAGAGCTAACTGATATATATGAATAAACTCAAGTAATTGGTTAGGTCTCCATAGTCAAAGTTGACTTCAAAAGTAATCAAAGTCTTTCAGTACAAACAAACTTGCCATAATTATAGTTTGTCTATTGGGAAAAATACACATTTGGGGTAGTTATGCATAGTTTTTCCAGGAAGGCTTGAATGTACCCAAGGTCAAATGATATTTAAAGCATGTGCGTCAATGGTTACTAGTCATTTTTGTCATTAAATTGTCAATAAGTCTTTCATGTTTTCTGTGTTACCTTTATGAAGACCAATTCTACCTCAAAGGTTGAATGTAGTTTGAGGTAGAGGTAGATTTAGGCCTTGTTTGGCAATTAGCCGTTAGCAGATAGCTGATTACATTAGCTGTTAGCTGATTATCTTTTTGATTAGCTGATTGTGTAAACTTGTTTAGTAAAACTTAGCTGATTGTTAATAGTTGTTTGTGTAAAATGACAAATAACATGGTAAAGTCTTTATTTGGGATTAGAGGGTAGTAAATAGGGGTAAAAATGTCTTTCAAAAGAGATGGAGCAATAAGCTAATTGAAAAAGCTCGTCAAATGAGTTTTTTCAAAATTAGTTTTTTTGATCTAATAAGTTCTTCCAAACATGTCTCCACCAAACACCACTATTAGAGATTTGACTAGTCAAACCCTCTAAAATGGCTTAAGCCTCTAATTTTGCCTCAAAAAGCTCTTTACCAAACAGAGCCTTAGTTTACTTCTCTTTATGTTTGTCTTTTAATGTTAAAAATGAGTTCCGACGCAAAAAAAAAAAAAAAAAAAAAAGTTAAAAATGAGAGGTTTAGATGTTTGGTTAGGAAACTACTGTTCGACTTTTATACAAGAAAAATAGTTTTTCCCCAAAAGCATAGAATCCGGCTTTTCCAACAACAAATAGCAAGTAATCCAAACGAGCTTTCAATCTGTCAACAATAATGTTTTGTCAAATATAAAAAGCACAACATAAGCATCATAGTTAAGCTTTAAAGTTCCACCATTATACAATCATGTGAACATCTGCTCTATTTATGACGTGTAATAATCTTGAAGTTGAAATGGTTATACCTATTTTTGTTAATAAATTGCTGTGGAATTGGTACAGGTTTGGCTTACTGTTGTGGATTTTGCGTTGTTTTGGCGAATTGAAAATAGAGGAAACTGCATTGTGAGAGTGGCAATAGGAATTATGTTTTTCACATGTAATCTTAAAAGGTAAAGTGATTTGAGAAGCGATGGTGGAGAGGAAATGGAAATCATAAGGATAGTGGTATCCTACATTGCACTGAAATGAATGGAAAACGCTATTTTCAGAAAAAGTTAACCCACTATCGAAGTAGAATTATGCACGTTTTAGTTTTCTTCTCGCTATTATAAATAATGGAGGAAATTCGTACTCCGATTAATCTTTTTACCCGGATCAACAAATACTAAAACATAGAGATAATCCTTATTAATGAAACACAAGTCACTAGTGTTCCCTTGTTTAGAATTAATGAGAATAATGAACTACTTTCCCAATCCAGCACTATACCATCTCTAGCAACCATAAATTTTATGGTGAATTTGGTCAGTTACCATTAGATTTATAAAGTGTGAATTTAAGTCTTATGATACTTTTAATCTCCATCACATGATTTTAATAAATTTAAATCTAATGATGACCGATCAAATTTACCTGGTCAGTCTAGCAAATATACTTTTCTCAAATAGAAATCATGTGGTGGTTGATCCATGTAAATTCCATTTTCAGACCGATCAAACCTACTTGAAAAAGTCTTCAATGAAAGATCGTCCGGTTTCACCTATTTGCTTCCTAGCGCATCACCTATTTGCTTCCTAGCATATTTGGTTGTAGAGATGTTCAAACTTGGTTTGGATGAGTTATAATATAATTTTAATCTAATTTTAGAATTTTTTTTTTTTTTGTATAGATGGATTGGATTATGATGGGTTGTATGAATTTAATGGATAAGTTGGATTATTATGGGTTGCATGGTTTATTGTATATTTAATATGAATTGTAATATGTAACAATTCAGTTCTATTTTTTTTTTTTTTTACTAAGATGGTATTTTTTTTTTGTTTCTCTCTCATATTTGAATAGGTTCATTCTAGAAATTAGCTTCCTCACTTCAAGTCTCCTTTAGATTCACTCTAGCAAAATCTATTTAGACGTAATTCAGACTAATTAATATATTAATATATATATAACTTTCCAAAAAAAATATATATTAATATATATAGAGAGTAAAAAGTAATAATTATGGTACAAATATATACAAATCTGGAATCCTTGAACATTGTATCTCCCCAAGTATGGTAGAGGCTTTGGCAATAGAAAAGATTAATCTGGCCGTCTGTAACATCCATGATCTTCCATGATACTATATCATGGAACATTTTAAACTCAGAATTCAAGCTAATAATTAAGACTCGGTCATAGTTATAGATCTTTATATTAATTCTTGACACCGGGGACGCATCTAAAAACACCTAATCTCAGAAATACTTATAAATCAGCCACAAACTAAGAAATAGTTGCTAAAGCACCATAAACATGTAATTTTTTCCTCTTTTATTGCTGATCAGAAAAGAAATAACATAGTAGAAGAAGATAGATAGAAGAAGCATGAATTAATGAGAGAAGTAATAAATTAACAACGATATACAGCATAAACCCTGTGCTGCTTCTGAGGGAGGAAGAAACACATGATCAAAAAAGCTATGAGAAGCACAACCAGAATACCTTTAAGATCTAAGCCAAAGCCACCATCATCATCATCTGATCCTGAGCAGCAGATCTTTCCCATTGATTTCTGTGTCTCTTGAAGATAAAGAAAGGGTATAATCCAATAAAAGCTAATCTGTCTCTCTAATTATTTATGCTAATCATGGGTTATAAATATATTTCAACTCCTTTTCAAGTCAATGAGGAAGTACTTTGTGTGATTAATTTATTAAGTGATGATTATGAAGTTTTAATTTTTTTAATCAGAATTGGATTATGAAGTTGATGATGATGTAGTATGCTGATGACAATTGACTGTCAAAATGGTTAAACTCTGATGATGATGAATAGAAATGAAACTGAGCAAATAGGCCTACTTGCCCAAAAAAATTGATGGAGGTAGAAAACAGGAGACACGAATATGCCACGTGTGAAAAAGAAAATAATTATGAGCTTTTAAAAATTATGAGGAAATTAAAGTTTTGGATTCTGGAATGTAATTGGATAAGAATATGAGACGATTGCAATTTAACAAGAATACGACGTTAATGCAATTGGATAAAAATAGAGAGTTATTTAGAATTTTTGGAGTTAGAGAGGGGTTTGAAGTTTTGGATTAAATACAAAGAGCAATGAGCAATAACGAACAAAAAAAAAAAGAGCAATGAGCGATAGATGTATTAATCCGAGCAAATATTATAGGAAAAAATATCTTATAAGTCCGTGATCTTTTAAGCTTTTGATTTTTAATTTGACACATTGAATTCTTGATTAATTATAACTGCATGCATCGAGTTCTTTTGTTTATCAAATTAATTAGATGTAAATATCTAATTTAGTTAAAAAAAAGTGTTACTTATTTTATCTGAATCGAAAATTATATTTTTTTTACCGTTCTTTCTTAATAATGCTTATACAATTTTTCAATAATCACATGAGACATAAAAAAAAGGCAAAAAACATCATTAGACCACTGATCTTTCATTTTTTGGTTCATTAAGCACTTGATCTTTTATTTGAATATATTAAGCCCCTGATTATTTATTTTTTGTCTCATTAAGTCATTGATGACCAAATTAGTAAGTTGTGAACATGTAATTCTATTAAAATGATGTTATTAACTTCATCTGTATTTGAAATTATTAAAAAATATAGTTTTTACAGTTTGAATTAAAATTTTTACAGTTTTCCTATAGACACTTTATACATCCAAAACTGCTTTCAAACACTGGAAAAAATGCAAATTTTGAATCCAGATGCAATGAATAACAGTCTGTTAACCTAATTTTATGGTCAATTTTACCTTTTTTTATCATCAAGGGCTTAATAAGACTAAAAATAAAAAATCAAGGGTTAATGAACTAAAAAATGAAAGATCAGTGACCTAATGATGTTTTTTGCCTAAAAAAATTATTTTCGACCTGTTAAAAATGAAAATTTTGATTGTAGATGAAATAAATAAGGTTAATGAAAATTTTGATTGTAGATGAAATAAATAAGGTTATGTTAAGTTTTATGTTCAAAGTTGATTTTATTGGTAATTAGAGGCATAATTATATTGAATCGAGGGTATAATGTGTCAAATTAAAATATGAGGGACTTGATAAATAAACACCTACAAATCAGGGACTTTAAACTGCTTTTTTCCAATAGTACAGTGGAACTAGTCTTCTCACCACATGGCCATCATTACCTTGAAAATCCCATGATTGAGGAGTTGACTTTGATGCATCCAATGTTTTTAACCTTTTCAGCACATCAATAATCATTTCTATACTTTATCTCAGAGCATCTTACTCAACCAAGAACTCATATCAACATTCTCATCCTCCATGGTGAAAATATAGTTTTAAACCTAAAAAAAACAATTTATAAACTTTTTAGATCAGGTTGGGGATTCGAGCGGATCAGGAATTCCCACTTTTCGGAATAGGAACCCTCACCCCTATAAAAAAAAAAAAAGGACGGCCTCGTGCACTACGCGTCCCCGCTTAAGCGAGGGTCCGGGAGGGGTTCCACCACAAAGATGTACTGGGAGCAAGCATTCTCTTACTAATTTTTTGGCAAGAGACCGCTCCTAAAACTCGAACCGTGACCTCTCAGTCACACGACAACAACGTTTACCTATCCAGAGTAAAATTTCTCCTATCCCCGTCCTGAATAATTCAGTGATTTCTCGTACCTATTGGTTCGGATCCCTATAGTTTTCGGGAATTTCCACCCCATTATTATCCTTACTAATAGTATCAATGCACATGTCATGTCGAATCGGATTCTCACGGTTTTCGGTGAATCTCCGCTCCATTACTTCCTTTACTAATAGTATGAGGTATCAATTAAGCATATATTTTTACAATTTACTGAATTTATATACCACATAGGAATTTATTTTTCTTTCTATCAATAAACCTCTTTTTGGCAATGATTTTATAAGCACATCCATATAGACGTGCTGAGTTCGGATTACCATGTCAATCGTGCTATATTATCTCTATATTCCACACAACTATATATAATATAAATATAAATGTAACAAAAATGAAACATATCGTATATCTCGGTGGGTGAGGTGCAATTATATTGTTATAACAATTGAACATTTCCTAATTTGTAGCCACCAAACCAAAAAAAGTGGGCAAATAATGCATGAAAGAGCAAGTTAGCAATAGAAACTGTGAAACAGACTCATGTAAAAAATGGCCAAAGAATCTCCTATTATATGTCAAACTCATGTACAACTGAATAAAAATCTCATAAACTCAACTACAAATTACAACCAAACTAAATCTCATCATTTTGTTCTGAAACTTTGTTGCCTGAAGTAAGAGGTTTATGGATGAACATATACAGAAAAGGTCAGTACCTCTTGTATTTTTCTGTGCAATTTGAGTCTTTCTCATCAATTATGCTCCATATGAGTCATGAAAAATAGACAGAAGAATAGTTATTCAGATACTCCGAGAAAATGCGCAAAGCTAGGATATTTCGGCTCCCATTCCACTTCCTTGCGAGTTTTCGAGTTGTTTAATCTCTTACCTAATGGATCAGAGGTTCCTGCATTAACAGAACATGTAATCAAATTAGGGAATGGTGGAAATTCGGGGTGAATCTCGGGGGTGGTCACTTAAGTTTGGATAATATCTCGGTAAGGTCATAAAAGTTCATTTTGGATCAATAAGATAACTTATCTTTGCATTTTATACCAATAAAGTCACTTTAAACATTTCCAGGCCAAATTTTTGCTGGACATATTGACTAAGACGCTTAATCAATTCAACCAAACCGCGTAAACGCCACGTGAATAAACTTAATCCGACATTGGCATGGAAAGGGAATTGTTGATTATATTAGTGTTTCCGATACAGATAGACGCAATTTAAAGCCTGAGATCCGAAGAACTATTACCAGTAAAGGCCTCAAATTGTTTACTGAATTTCCCACTTTTAGCAACCAAGTCCATGACTTCCTGCCTGCAAAGAGATTTTGCAGAGATGGAATGAGAATATTCGATTGCAGATCTTCATCTAACAGATTCCTTCAAACATAATGAGAATATACCTGGATACTGGATGATTGTCACAACCTAAGAAAACGCGGCCTCGGAATTTCTTCTTTAAGATTGCAACAGAAAGAGAAGCTGCATCCTATTGAAAGAAAATGAAAGAGCCAAAACAAGCACTGGTTTTACGTGGTTTTACATTGTTAATGATTAATGTAAAGGCAATCAACAATGAGAAGATGCTGAGAGAAAAACTAATTCAGAGAGCAGAAATAGCATATAAGGAATGATTAGAGATGGCAATTGTATACACGACATGAATCCAACACGAATTTAGTTGCTAAGTGTTTAATTAAGCAGGTAATAAGTCATTTTTGGGTTGTATTATGGTTGACATGCTAACTCGAAAATGACACGGATATTTTTACACGACAACTAAAAGTAATAAAGTCGAAATTGTCACTTTTGAACACGACTTGAACCTCCCGTATTTTTACATGTCATCTTTCATAAATATAGTAAAATTGCACGCGACGTGTGAACACTTTACACGAACACAACATGATATTAGCAGCTACCTAATTTTGTTAATAGAGTTTGGTCAAAGTTTTGAATGTTTAGGATTAACCTGTTAATCCAAAACTAATATAAATACCTAGAAGTTTTACTATATCTACATGTTACCTAGAACACGACAAGAAACAACCCAAACCCAATTAGATTAAGACGACTATGACACGAAATCTTTTGGTTGGGTTAGGGTTGACTCATTTCATACTAACTCGATAATTAACATGACACAAATACGACCAACTTACACGAATTGCAACCCCTAATAATGATACATGAGCCAGCAATTAAATTCTATCCCAATAAATTAAAAGCTGAGAACAGAAAGCAGACAAGGTCCTTTACCTCATAGTGTATGAGATTGAGGATGTGGTCTGGACGAATATCAACAGTCCCTTTCTGCAACCAGTAAGTATGTGCACCTCTATCTTCTTTGTATGACCAGTTAAGTTGTAACAAATACAAATTCATACGCAACGAAATTGCATTTCAAATTTACTTAAACTCGGGGTAAAATGCAACCAACTCGTTGAAGTTTAGAGTATGTTTCACAAATGTCACTGACCTTGCTTTCTTTCAATAAAATCACTTGAGTCATTCCAACAATTTTATGCACAAAAACTCACCGGAATTTGATACGGCACAGAAAACAATTGACTATATACCAACTAAACGGCAAGCTGGACATTTTTTACTTTTATGGATGACGTGGCAAAAACATGACAACAATATGCGTGCCATGTGGCACATCCTAAGCCACACAAAAAGAAAAATTAAAACATCATATCCTTGTCCGACATGGTGCTTATCTAAGATATATTCATTTGTTTTCTGTCTCATGTCAATATTTCAGTGAGTTTTTATACACAAATCGCTCTGCTGACTTTATTGAAAGAAAATGACAGCGACCTTTGTGAAATAAACCTCAACTTTAGTGATCGTCACTGCAATTTACCCCAATCGTCATAATTTCAAGACTAAGAAAGGATATATAAAGACCAGCCAATCTAAGTACAGAACCATCACTCTCTAAAACTACTTTTTCTGCATTTAGAAGCACATCTGTCCTGGGGCTTCTCCCAAGTTGAACAATTGGTGAGTCCTGCAAAAATCTTGACAAGATAAGGCACCGGTCGATTTGACAGACTCAATTTGGGGAGAACTGATTGAACCAGAAAATTAATTATCCACATTAGATGCATTCACCTCATCACATTCTCCATTGTCAAAGCAATCAAACGGTGCAGAGCTTGATGTAAACAAGAAACAACCCTCTCCATTCCAGCTTAAAGCAGCTTCCCTGGAGAGTCCATAGTTCAAAGCAGCAGAATAAGTGTTATAGCAGGGGAAAATGGGATCATTACATTCATCATTACTTACTTGATATCGCCAGAATAGTCGGAGGATCTTGAAGGAGGTGCGCAGAAAATGACATAAGGAAACTGGTGAGATGGTTTAGTTTCCTTCAAAGATGGATTAATCCCAATTTTTATCAACTCTTCATGGTGGTCTGAAGTCATTGTCTGCCCATAAACTTGACACCCGGGAAATGCCTGCTCCATTATATAAAGATAAAGACCAGTCAAGCACACTGTTAGGATAGCATCTGTTGTTGATCATAACAAGCTTGATATGCGAAACAATAAATCAAACATGCAATCACAACAATAACAAGAGATTTACGTGATTCAACTATTCTTGCCTCCATCCACGGGCAAGGAGGAGCATGTAATTCTTTCATAATTGGCAAATTGGTACTACGTTGCACGAAACCCCTCTTCATTAGTGTTTCCGCATTTCGTGTCCGTTTCCATTTCCGGCTATATTTCGAAGACTAAATTTTAGAAATAATGTTTCCCAGTATCCATTTATGTTTCAACATAGGGTGAAACAGTAAGAAGCAGTCTTGTATCTAAGTTCCTAACTCTCAAATCCCATAAGACAGAATTACAGCCAAACCCTTACACATGCATATGTCCAAAGACTACAAGCTATAATAGGCAAATAACTCGCTTCAGAGTATAATCCTTTTCCTAATAGTTTTCAAATTCTAATTATAAAAACTAAACAAATGCTTAAACACACTAACCTAGAAAAATTGCTCAATTCGCAATGATGAAATTTCAACTACAAATTTGAATCCATAAAAATGTTCCAATTGTGAGGATGAAATCGATGAACTGAACCAGAATCAAATTGATCAATAAGTACCTACCTCTCGCCATTGCTGAGCGACCAAGCGACCAAGAACACCAGGGCCAACAATGAGCAGATCATTCTCTCCAACACGACCAGAAGACTCAGTCTTCAATCCCTCATCAGTCGCACCTTCAGCAACAATTTTCAAAAATTCATTAACAAAATAAAATTCCACAAACAATGAACTTCCTCAATCAAGCAATAAACTGAACAACGGCTCAAAGGGAGAATCATTCATACCCACGGTAGAAGAAGCAGATGCTTGAATTGGGCTGGCCATAGATGAAGATAAGGATGATGATGAAAATGTTAGTTTGGATTTGAGTGAATTATTGGGCAAAGAGAAAGAGAGTAAATGGTAGGTACGAATTGAATTATGGAGCTTGGAGAAATGATGAAGAAGTAGAAGAGTAGGAGGGTTGAGAGATGGGCAGTAGCAAGAAAATGAAATGGTTCCCATTTGACATAAAGAAATGGGGATGGGGATGCTGATTATTGGGATTTTCAATTTAGTCTTTTGCTGGTTTCGCAGACGATTTATTCTTGCCAATCATTTCATTACAAGTGGCGCTATGGGCTGAGTTGTCTTTGTTTTTTTTTTTTTTCCTTTGCTTCGAAAGTGATAGGATTGGATCGTTGGTTTTGGCTTTGGGACACATCTGGATTAAGGCATGCGAAAACGACCGCGTTTTAATCTTCATCATTATCCTCTAAAATTAACAAGGTTGGGATATGTTACATGTATGATATGAGAATACGTTTAGAGAACTATAGTGTTATTAAAATTATTGGTGCGTTCTATGCTTTATTTTAGATATAAATTTTTTTAAAGGTTTAATACATTATTTGTCCCTGAACTTGTCCGTAAAGTTTGATTGGCTCCCTGAACTTTTAAAGTGTCTCAATAGCTTCCTAAACTTTCATAAAATGTTCAGTTAGCCCCCTGAACTTGCGTAAAATGTAATCATTTGATCACTCGGTAGCAAAAAAGTAAGTTAAATACGGAAGATGTATTGTACGAGTCTTAAAAAAAATAAAACGACCAAAATCGAGGTATGCAGTTCTAATATTAGAGAAGACAAGTTGTATAGTTGAGCAAGTAATAACTTCATTTTTAATTTAATTTTTAATTATGTAATAACATTTTAAGACTCGTACAACACATATTCTGCATTTAACTTACTTTTTTTGCGACCGAGTGATCAAATAATTACATTTTACGCAAGTTCAGGGGGCTAACTAAACATTTTTTGCAAGTTCAAGAAGTAATCGGACACTTTGAAAGTTCAGGGGACCAATCAAGCTTTTTGAATAAGTTCAAGGGGCAAATGATGTATTAAGCCTTTTTTAAATTTTACATTTAATATTATAATATTAAAGTTCAAATTAAAAAAAATTGTAGAAAAGTTTAACGAAATGATATCTGTTTCAAAAAAAATGACTACTTACAGCATAAGCCCATGAATTTATTTATAATCTTTCTGTTTCTAATCTTATTTAAAATAAGGTTTATTTATTTTATTTTTTTGGATAGAAATGGGAACGAGACAGAATTTGGACGGATTAAGCACCCGTGGCCCAAGAACTGACAAACCCGCAATATATTAATAAACGAAAAATGAGTGTTTGAACAAGAGAAGAGGAAGGAGAACAAACAAAAAGAAGGGGGTGGAGAAAATTTTAGGAAAGTCAAGAAAAACGCAAATGAGAAATACTACAAATGTCATCATTGATAAACCTGTGGCAAAAAGCAGGAGCTGAAAGCTACCAATTGATCACTCAGGGAGAGACTTCAAACTTTGCCAGTGCATCAGCAACTCTATTTCCTTCCCTAAAGATGTGTGAAAAAACAAAAAGAAGGGGGTGGAGAAAATTTTAGGAAAGTCAAGAAAAACGCAAATGAGAAATACTACAAATGTCATCATTGATAAACCTGTGGCAAAAAGCAGGAGCTGAAAGCCACCAATTGATCACTGAGGAAGAGACTTCAAACTTTGCCAGTGCATCAGCAACTCTATTTCCTTCCCTAAAGATGTGTGAAAAAAGAATGTTCATCCTAGAGCAAATGCTGAGGCAATGCAACCATTCTTGACGAATACTCCAAGGAACATCCATGGAACGATGTCTAAGCAGATTAACAACGTACATTGAGTCTGACTCAACCCAAAGCTGATGCCAATTTTTCTCCCAAACAAGTTCAATTGCAAAAATAGCGGCTCTCAATTCAGCCATGTAAGCAAAAGAAGGAGGAGTAGAAAAAGCAAAACAGCCTTTGGGAAATCCACGATAGTTGCGAAAAATACCTCCCGCTCCTGCCTCGCCTGGAGTGCCAAAAGCAGAGCCGTCCACATTGACTTTAACCATCCCAGAGGAGGTTTAAGCCAATGGACCGAAATAATATTGGGAGCCGGAGGCGGCCTAGGAGAAGCCAGAAGACGGGATAAGATAACATCATCTCTCCGTGAAGAGCAAAAACCTTTAGAAGTGGCAAAGGACTCTCGAATCATTCGAAAGAGGGTGATCTTCGAGTGCTGAATAGAAGGAGAAACTTCCTTAAAGATTGCTTCATTCCTGCAATGCCAGATTAACCAGATGCAAGTGACAACGGCAACACGCCAGATCATCGACACATGTGAGCCAAAATGAATGCTACAAAGAAAGTTGAAGAAGTGGATGGATTGTGAATAACGAGGCAAAGAGCAGTCAAAGTGAAACTCAATGGCCCTCCAAAGAGAATCTGCAAAAGAACAGCTAATGAATAGGTGGTTAATGGACTCAGCATCCCTACCACATAGAACACAACGAGAGGCAAAGGAGAATCCAAGATGCTGCAGGAGGTCGTGAGTCGGAACCCGGCCATGCAAAACTCTCCAGAAAGTGAAGGAACGAGAAGGGGGAGTGTGAGCATTCCAAACAAATTTATACCAGTCCACCGAAGAGGAACTAGAACTGATAATCGAATAGTACTCTTTGACAGAGAAAATACCCTTCATAGAGGGCTTAAGGTTTATTTATAATCTTTTAGTCTCTAACTTTATTTGAAATAAGGTATAGTTACTTTGTTTTTTTGACAAACGCATTTTAATTTATTTAAAAAATTTCATTGTTTTGTTACCTAAAATTTAGGAGTTAATAAATTACTTTAACCAAGTTCAAATATAATGATCCTGTTTGATAAACAGTTTTTTAGAATAAAATTAGAGGTTTAAGTCATTTTAAAAGTTTAACGTTGTTTGGTGAAAAGAGGTTTGAAATAGTTTATTGGATTTAAAAAACTAATTTTAAAAAAAACTTGTTTTATAAGCTTTTTCAATTAGTTTATTGCTCTATCTCTTTTGAATAACATTTTTATCTCTAATTAATACTTTTTAATCTAAAATAAAGGTTTTACCATGTCCTTAATTATCATTTTACACAAACATTTATAAATAATCAGTTAAATTTTACTAAACAATACAATCAGCTATATTCAAATCTAACTAACCAAAGTTATTTACCAAACCGATCAATACCCAAAATATATGGATAATTGAATTTTCTTAATAAGTAAAAGAGGTGGAATATGTCAAAAGAAAAAGAAAGATTAAATTATAATTTATGTTAACATAATGAAAGTGATGTTTAAATGTAGTTTAAGAAATGCAAATGCTTACCCACCCACCTTCTTATCAACCTCGTTTGAGTGTCATTGTCTTTATTTTCCAAATTATCTTAAAATTAAAATGTTGAGAAGTCAAGATACAAGAAGAAAAGCATTAATTTGTTAGCTACAAATTTTTGTTGATTAAATAATTAATTATGCCCACTTTTTTGTTTTTTTTTGCATGCTTAAGATATCCCATCTATGTTCTCCCTTTTGTCGTCCACCTACTCGGTTGAATTGTCTTTAATCCATGCTTATGATCTAACCAAAAGTTTGAAAAAACAAACCAAACAAAGACATTTGATTTCACAAGAATATACCATACATTTGATTTCTCTCGTATAAGAATCTCACTAGAAAAACCAAAATTTGCCTCTAAAAAAATAAGACCATATCGAAAGGAATAGTAAAGGATACGGAAGATCTTGCAACATTCCGCAGTATTAGAGTAGTAGGAATCCAAGGTTCTCCATTTCAGAAGAAAGACGTCTCATGGAAAGACTCTCTTATACGATAGTCTAACACTAAAGATATTAATATTATAATATCCGTAATTTTTTTAGTATTTATTTTGTAATTTTTTATCAGTTATAAATAGAAGTTTTAATATTAAATTAAATTATATTATTATTATTATTATTTTGAAATATTATTATTATTATTATTAGGTTTTGGAGTTATAGGGGATACGATTTTGGTTTTGAGGGAGAACTATATCATCTTTCTCTTTCTTATTTTCTTTTTTATATTTTTCTTCATAACTCCTTATTCCGGATATCTCTTGGAACGAAAATTATACCGTTAAATTTCTTATTTCGTAAGGAACATTTTAAGACCATTATTGGTATTTTTCTGATAAAAAAAATATGGTGATCAGAGTGGGTATTTTTCACCGGGAAAGTATTAGATCTCGATATTTTAGGCTGTTTTAGTTGTGAAAGGAGTGTATTTTTGGACTCCCCCGATCATTGGCTATCTCGTGATAGTCTTGGTTCGCGATTCTGTCATCTCCGGCGAACCTCCGGTGGCCGACCACCGCGCTCCGGTGAACCTCCGAGGAGCTAGTAACGGGTCAATTAGAACCCGAATAATTTGATTAGCTTTTTGGGATGAGAGGTAAACTTAATTGCTTATGTTTATATATATATTTATCTATTTATGTGATTGCCTATCGATATATTGTCATGGAATAATAAAATAAATATTGAGTATTTAGTTATCATTTGATTTGTGTTTATTTATACATATAGTGATTTGAGGATTGGAGTTTTAAATGTTCTCTATATAGTTGAATTTATTAATATAAGGTTTTGTTTCTCTTAAAATCGGATTGCTCATGTATTCATCTATCAAGATAATTAGTTATGAAATTATACCATGGTAGAAAGGGGAACGTATATGAGTTTAAAAGATTATGAATTATGAAATTGTGTTGGATTATGTTTGAGTTAGAACAAAACATAAATAGCTAGCTTAAGTGGATAGGTACAATGGTTTGGAGGTTTGTTTATACTGTGATCGCATACACCTGTCTTGAAAGATGGGACGATAAGGTGTTATTAAATTTTGGATTGGGCTTGGTACTGTGTCTTGCAAGATTCGACGATAGCAGTACCATTATAAAAGTACTTATATTATGAAGTCTCAAGATTGTGTGTCTTGCAAGAGTAGACGATAACGCATACCTATTTTGATGTTAAACATCATAAGACCATTAGACATACTTCACTTAGGTTTAGCTAGGGCCCTTAAAATAAATATAATAACTTTAGGGTATTATGTGTAATTAAGAGTATGATTTGGAATGTCATCTATTTAATTTTAATGATTTCATGACATATAATATATATGAACTGTATGTGTATACACTACAAGAAAAGCATCTTTTTATGGGGAAATTATTTGCCACAAAAGGCTAGAAATTCGCACTAACGGTTTTTGTGGCGGATATAATTTTAGCCACTAGGAACGTGATGATTCGTGAAACCAACTGAGCTGAATCATAAGCACGGGCCCATCCCAAACTTAAGCCCACGGTTCAAGATTAAATGGGCTCCTAATAAGGGAAAGGGCTAACCGCCCCGAAATCCCAACAAGGCACTAAACCACCCACTCAGAGAAACGGGACCACGTTTGTGACTACGTGGAGAACGTGGCACAGAAAGAGTAACCGCCCTCGGCGGTTACCTAGAAAGGCTTATAAAAGAAATAAGAAAGCCAAGGGAGGGGTAAGTTCACATTTTTCCTCAATACGATTATCAATCTACTAGAATTCCACATAAAACTGACTTGATCATCGGAGAGTTTTCCCGGAGATCTTGTCTCCGGTTTTGTTTTGCAGGTAACTCCGACGAGGATCATCAAATCAAATCCGGCAAGTTATCATTGGTGCGGTGAGCGTGGACCTTTTTTACCAACATCTGGTTAAAGGTACACCAAGAACATGTCAGAGCCATCACGAACAATCGGAGTTACAACCAGATCAACTAGTATGAACTCAAGAGGTCCACGGGCTGTGAGTTCGCAGCCTGCGAGTACACAGCCTGTGATACCCAGCTCGACGAATCCTTCAGGACAGTTGAGTCCATTATTGGAGGTCCAAGTGCAAACTGAGATGGAGATGTCGAATAGTGAGTTTGTGCAAATGGCAGGACAGGTCTTGGCTACGAATATGAGCCAAGCGGCTGAAGATCGAATGATTAGTTTATCAACTACAATCGCAGATCACAATACCGTTGTAGCGGCTACCCCACAAGAACCCGTTGTCACTTCGACACAACCATCGACTATTCCTGCCGTATCTACGCTTTCGCAGTCATCTCGAGAGACGAATCGGGTGGGTCAGAGTAGTCGCATGACACCACATAGCCATCCAGGCAACTACTCGCACCAAGATCCTAATATGACGGTACATCCGACCTGGCAAACGTCCCAATCGATGTCAGGAATGCAAGGAATTTTTTCGCTACAATAAACGGAGCCCTTTGTCCACAGACATTCAGAATTGATGACATCTGGAGCGAATGTGTCTGGGCGGGAGCACACTTGGAATTTTGATCCTATAACTGGACAGCGGTTAGACCCACAGCGAGAACAAGTGTCGACACAGTATGGCAGGTGGATATCACCCAGAATTCACCAGCAGCGGATGGAAGAAGTTCGGCGGGAACCCAATACTGAATTGGAAGATCAACTGCGAAGCATGATGGAGCGAATGGGGTACACCCCTAGGGCGAGAGCAGTGGTGCAGAGTGATTCGCCTTTTGCCCCATCGTTGCGGGAATTTATTCCAGATCACAGAATAAAGGCACCGACGATACCTAAATACTATAGGGATCCAAATTCTGACCCTGAGGCGCATGTCAGGAACTATAGAGAGTTAATGGATGTTGCAGGAGCAAGCGAAAGCATAATTTGTCGATTGTTCTCGACCACTTTGGGTGGAGCAGCATCCGATTGGTTCCGATCTCTACCTACTGAATCTATTCACAACTGGACTCAGTACAGTCGTGATTTCTGTGCAAAGTTCGTGGGCTGTAAAGCGGCAGATGTGACGGATAGGCAGCTGAAAGAGATCAAACAGAGAAATTATAATTCCCTAAGGGAATTTGTTGTAGCATTCAATGATATTCTGGTGCGGTTGCAGAACCCAGATATCGTGAGCATTCGCAACATAATGGCGGATAGAACCACAGATTGGAGCATGCGGGAGGAAATCATCCGCAACAAGCCACGCACAGTGGCCGAACTCATGAAGATAGCAAAGGAATTTATGGAAGTGGATGATGTTAACAGGGAACATAGAGCTCAAACCCGGGGAGAACGAGATGCGGCTAGATCCACTTCAGACAATCGGCGCCATCAAAATCAAACCCAATCTAAGGGTAATTTTGTTCGGAAAGGCGATCGCTCCTTTCAAGGGGGGGATATTAAACACCATTGAACGCGACTCGCCATGAGGTGTTACTTTGGATTGAAAAAAATCCCCTGAAGAAGGATGTGCAGTTTCCTGAGGCGAAAGGTCGAACCAGTTTGGGACGATATCCTAACAAATACTGCAGGTTCCACAGATTGAACGGCCATGACACGAATGATTGCTACGAATTGAAGAGGGAGATTGAAAAGCTGATTGAGAGAGGAAAACTGAGTCAATTCGTTAGAAAAGAAACAATTGATGAAAAAGCAACACTCCCGCGTGAGATAGAAGCAAGGCCAGAAAAGAAGCAGAAAAAAGGAGTGATTAACGTAATAGCAGGCGGGATCTATGAGCCTCCAACAAAAAGGGCTCACCGTGAACAGCTAAAAAGCAACACGAGTAGGGGGGATGCCCTCAATTATTCATTTGCACGAATCACGGAGCCGCATGCGGATGCATTGGTGATTACGGTGGCCATTGAAGGATGGGACGTCAAGCGGGTCCTTATTGATACAGGCAGTTCTTGCAATGTTATTACTCGAACTGCATTCAACCAGTTGGGCATTAACGACGAGCGAGTAGAACATACGTTCATGGATGTAACTGGTTTTGGAGGTCAATCATCTCAAACAAGTGGACAGGTGGTGTTGGAGACAGAAATGGGCGATAAGAATCTAAAATGGAGAGGTGATCTAGAATTCGCAATTGTTGATCTCCCATTGGCCTATAATATAATTCTGGGGCGTCCGTTCCTGTCGGAAACGGAGTCGCTCATTTCAATGAAGCATTTGACATTGCATTTGCCAACACACCAAGGGCGAGTCATTGTTGAGGGTGATCAACTTATATCTCAACAAGCTTATACATTGTCACTTGAAACAAAGCCAGATGAAGAAGATAAAGTTGATGAGAAGTTGCCGGCTGAAGCGTTAGGAGAAACAGAACTATTCGCCATTTCAAATGACAAGAAAGTAAGGATAGCGGCAGGACTTCCAGAGGAAACGAAGAAAGCCATTACCGAGGTGTTGATCCAATGCGAGTCGGCATTCGCCGCTCCAGATGAAGTGCTGAAAGGGATAAGTCCAGAAATAGCAACACATCGTTTGAATGTGGACAAAAGTGCAACCCCAGTGCGACAGAAAAAGAGAGGACATGCCCTAGAGCGGCAGAAGGCAATTGAAAAAGCAGTGGCGGATTTGCTAAAATCAGATGCAATTCGAGAGGTCACTTATCCGGAATGGCTAGCCAATGTGGTGCTAGTCAAAAAGCCGAATGGAACGTACAGAATGTGCGTAGACTTCAAAGATCTGAATAAAGCTTGTCCGAAGGATATGTATCTGCTACCTAACATTGACATATTGGTAGATGGGACTGCGGGATTTGAAGCTTTATCATTCACCGATGTGAAATCCAGTTACCACCAGATACCAATGGAGAAGGCGGACGAGATCAAGACGTCATTCATAACTCATCAGGCAACTTATTGCTTCAAGGTGATGCCCTTTGGACTGAAAAATGCGGGAGCAACATATCAACGGATGATGAACAAGATATTTTCAGACAAATCAGGCGAGAACTTCTCGATCTATGTAGACGACATGATCATTAAAAGCAAGAAGATGCAAGACCATCCGCAGGATATTAAAGAAATCCTGGAAGTGCTGATCAAATATGGCCTCAAATTGAACTCGGAGAAATGCACGTTTGGAGCGAGAGCAGGGAAGTTCCTGGGTTTCATTGTTAGTGGCAAAGGAGTTGAGGCGAATCCTGAGAAGGTTAAAGCAGTGATGGAGATGAAGACGCCAAGGAGCATAAGAGAAGTACAGAGACTCAATGGGCGGTTGGTGGCATTAGGGCGATTCATATCATGCTCAGCTAGGAGATGTCTACCTTTCTACAATGCCATCAAAAAATCTAAGTCCTTTGAATGGACACCAGATTGTCAAGAAGCATTCGAGGGGATAAAAGCGATTACTATGTTATCCGCCCTTAATGAGCAGGCCAGAGGATGGAGAAGATTTATTTCTTTATGTATCCGTCACCAGCACGGCGATATGCACTGTAATGGTGCGGGAAGAAGAAGGGCAATAATATCCGGTGTACTACGTGAGTAAAGTCTTAAAGGATGCAGAACTTCGATATTCGAGGTTAGATAAAATGGCCCTCGCGGTGATAACCACGGCGGCTAGGTTGAAGCCATACTTCCAGGCGCATACTATCATTGTGAGAACTGGAATTCCAATACGAAAGGTACTGCAGAAACCTGATGCATCCGGGCGATTGATGGAATGGTCAATTCGCTTGGGAGAGTTCGATATTCGTTACGAAGGAAGACCAGCTCTAAAAAGTCAAGTACTTGCCGATTTCGTGAATGAGTTCACGTGGGATGAAGACGAATGTCCAAAAGCACAAAAAGAAGAATGGAGTATGTTCACAGATGGGGCATTATCCACAGATGGAGCTAGACTGGGAGTCGTCATCAAGGGTCCGGATGTAATTCGCCTGTACTATGCGGCAAAGTTAACATTCAAAACTACCAACAATGCCGCGGAATATGAAGCAATGATATGCGGATTGAAGTTGCTTAATGAACTTATGCCAGAAAGAGTGGTAATCTACAGCGACTCTAAACTCATGATAAATCAGATCACAAAAAATTATCTGGTGAAACAGGAAGATCTGGTCAAATACCATCAGGTTGTCGGTAGATTGACGCAGGAGTTAACACATAAAGGAATCGTCTGGGAGATGGTGCATGTTCCAAGAGGCCAGAACACAAAGGCTGATGAGTTGGCAAAAGCAGCGGCGAGTAGAGACCCATGGAGTCAAAAAGCATGTAATTTGGAAATAAGGTCGTCACCAGCATTCGAAGCCGATCAGATTATGGTCATCGAAGAGCTAGAAGATGATGAAGATTGGCGGATGCCCATCCGCCAATATCTGGAACATGGAGATTTGCCGGTTGATAAAAGTTTAGCCAGAAAGCTAATCGGGCAGTCAGCGAGATACTCAATTCAAGATGGGACTTTATACAGGAAGTCATATACATGTCCATGGTTAAAATGTATTAGCCGCAATGAAGGAGATTACGTGCTGAGAGAACTCCATGAAGGAAGTTGTGGTGCGCATGAAGCATCCGCGGCGTTGGCAAGAAAAGTCAAGTTGATGGGATATTATTGGCCGAAGGTGGTGGAAGATTCCCAGAAAATGGTAGCGGAATGTCACAGCTGTCAAATCCATGCTAATGAAAAGCATGTCCCAGGAGCCGAACAAGTAACTATAATGACGGCGTGGCCATTCGCAACATGGGGGATTGATATAGTGGGGCCATTCCCAGAAACAACAAGGAAGAGGAAGTACTTGGTAGTCGCAGTTGACCACTTCAGCAAATGGGTAGAAACAGAGGCAGTAACCGCTCAAACACCTGAGCGAATGATCGAGTTCTTACGAGAGAACATTATCATGCGGTTTGGAATCCCACAAACGCTTATAACCGACAACGGTACCCAGTTCAACTGTGTCAAATTCAAGGCATATTGCGAAAGCATGGGGATCAAGAATCATTTTTCCTCCGTAAATCATCCCCAATCGAATGGTATGACAGAGGTTACCAACAGGGCCATGATTCAGGGAATCAAGAAGCGACTAGGTGATAAGAAAACAGGTTGGGTGGATGAGATACCTCATATGTTATGGGCATACAAAACTTCTGTAAAGGCAGCAACAGGCGAAACACCTTTCTCGCTGGTTTATGGAGCCGAAGCAGTCCTACCTGTTGAAATCCATTCGCCTACAGATCGGGTAATTTATTACTGCGACACCCAAAATCCTATCAACATTAGAGATGTATTGGATTCTGTTGAAGAACGAAGAGAAAAAGCTTACATACGAATGGCAGTATATCGCAATAGAATCAAGAAGTATCATGACAGAAGGGTGCGAAAGGTGATAATCAATGAGAGCGACTTGGTCTTGAAAAAAGCAGATAAAATACAGTCCAGAGAAGGCAAAGGAAAATTAGGCGTCAACTGGATCGGACCTTACAGGGTATCCAAGAAGTTGGGACCATCAACTTTTGAAATAGAAGAAATGAGCGGCAAAAAGCTCCCGCGCACCTGGAATCTAGAGAATCTACGCCTATATAAACAAGCCGAGTAGTTCAGGGAAATGACGAGTGCTCTTTTTCCTTTTATGAGTTTTTTCCCACTGGGTTTTCTGATAAAAGGTCTTAATGAGGCTTTGATCCCACACAGTTTATGTACCCATGTAACAAGAAGTCTTTTTTCTCTATCAATAAAGATGTTCATTGGTTACAATTATTCAGTATGCTACGGCTGAATGCAGGTCCTTTTCAAACTGATAATACAAACACATAAGTGTGTTGCCTACAAAAGAAAGGCGGATGCATGATTACGCATCATTCGTAAAACCTTATGGTTAACCTTAAACACATAAATGTGTTGCCTACAAAAGAAAGGCGGATGCATGATTACGCATCATTCGCAAAACCTTATGGTTAACCTTATGATTATTTGAAAAATTATAAGGCATAAAATTAAGCGAATAAATGAGTACTCAAAAAATTGCAAAAAGGGTCTGGCCACCCTAACGAAAACAAAACTAACTACAAAAAATTACAAGTATGAAGTCGGCAAAAGGCAAGGGTCGCATACAAAAATAACCGGCATTAAGGCGACGAAGAATAAAACAGCAATTGCACATATATGAAAAGCGGCGGCAAAGTCGCTCGGTTGATATATATACTGGCAGTTTGTTACATACAACAGTTCGGATATAAATAAAATTATACTACAGTTTCTTCTCCTTCGCCTCTATTGCCCCCTTCGCCTTCAGCGGCTCCTTCATCTTCTCCAGTGGGGTGATCTGCTTCAAGCGAATCCCCAACAATCAGATCAGTAACCGCATCAGAGCGAGGTACCTCTTGTTCAACGTGAGAAACATCTTGTGGTGCCCCTTCTTCTACATTCTGATTTGGGATCTCACGGCTAATTGGAGAGTCATGAAAACTCTGCCAATCTAGGAGAAGTACCTCATCCATATCGGCATCCTCGGCCTCCAACTTGTCCCATTTTTCAGCTAAATCCTTTTCAGGAATGGGAACCTTGGGGCGATTAAGTACACGATCTGGATGTCCATGCTCATAAGCCGCATGAATCCGCTCTCCATACCAATAGATGCGAGCACCATCTTCAGCTGTGATCTCCTCGGCCCTCCTCTTTTGCATCTCCAAAGCTTCCTTGGACGAATTCAGATCATCAATGGCCTTCCGAAGCTCATCGGACTTAGCCTGGAGGGATTTGAGAGCTTCCTCCTTCTCGCTGATGGCCTTCTGACAAGCACCTTCAAGGACCTTTACTTTGCCTTGGACATCATCAAAAAGCGACTTCTGAGTCGCCAATTCAGTGCCAAGGCTTTCCAGCTCTCTAGCTCGTTCAGCATCCCTGCAGAGGGCACCCTCCGCGAAATTGATAATCTGCATATAGGACGATACGTGAATAAAAAGAGCGAATGGAGACATGCATTTGAGGGATGGAACATGAGTAGAAAGCAATTTACCTCTATAGCACGTTTCTCAATCCCCTCCATGGCAGTTGGAAGCGGCACTTGTTCGCGCACGCGAGAAGCAGAGGGGAGTCGCCCAAGGACATTGCATATGGAAGAAACAATGTCCTTACAGGAAAAGCTCACGGCTTTACCAAAGGTCCTAGTCCACCACCCGCTAATGTCAGGAATTGGCTGCGAATACATAAGGAGAGGGATCAGGAGAACAGCAAATAACTGATAAAGGAAAATAAACAACACAAAAAGAGTGAGTAAATCGTGATACCTCGTGAAATGGAGTACTGCCCTTTTCTTTGGATGGGGTGGATATGGGTGTACCACCAACAGTCAAGGATACGGAGGTATTTTTCTTCCTGGGGCGAGAAGACCCCGTATCCGCATTACTCTTCCGCTTCCTATTTAAGGGAAGGTCCTCAGAAGCAGAAGCAGGGCCTTGTGAAACGGAAGCAATTGTGGGGGAAACCGCCTCAACAGAAGGAGTCGCCCCCACAGGAGAATCCCCCCTGCAACAGAAGTTGTTCTCGCCAATCGCCTCTTCCTCCTCGCCAAGGCTTTCGCTTCCCGATCTGCAGCGAGTTGGGATAAAGGGTCACCCCTGCAAAGGGTTAAGAGAAATCATCAACTAGGAAATAAGCTAATAGTACCTTGTACGAAAACGCGATAAGGGATATAAACAACGCGATCTTCCTCGCGGTAGGCAATCGCTACTCGGCTCCTTAGCATATGGAATGCCTGATCATATGTCCATACAAAAGGAGGAGTACTCTTCAAGAATTTTACAATAGCGGATTCTTCCTTGCTTGGATAACCAAAGTTCAAACTCTTTACATTAGGTCGGTCCCAGCAACGAAGAAAGTTCGGATTCCCTTCATGGAACTTGATGAAGAAATAAGACCTGTCCCACTCGCGGATTTTGTTCGACTTCTCGTCAAAGCCGTAGTAACCGCTCTGTCGAATGAAAGTAAAATACTCCCCCGAACTTTTGAAATGATGAAGCTTGGAGAAAATCTTGAGCGAGAAGGGAACCTCCAGACAATCCGCCAAAAACTTGTCCAGAGTCAAGTCGGCCCATCCATTGGGATGCAGTTGCCCGGGTGCGATTCCATAACCTCCAAGGATGGAAGCAATCTCATCTGCCAGCGGATACGTGAAACCGCAGTTAATTTGAGCGACAAAAATGGTAAAATACCCCTTCGGGAAGTCGTCGGGTCCTCTATTTTCCCCGAGAATGCTTGTTTCTAGGCCTTGAAGCCAAGGATACTGCTCCCACAAGTCGTCAATCGTCTCGCGGCAGACTAGGCTTCCTGACCTATCCTTCTTCGGTAATAAACGGGGAGTGGGGACAGGTGGTGGAATCAACTTCTTGGGGTCGAAACCTAGGCCCTCATCAGTCGTATTCGCCAGATGGAGAAAATCGGCAGGATGAGAATCAGACCTAGGAGAGCTAGTTGAAGCTTCATCAACCATCTCATCAACCTCGTGAGACACCTCGCGATCGTAATTTTCGTCGAAGGGTGCGAAATCAAGTTCAGGGTTCGACATACCGGTGAAGGAAACGAACAGAAATAAAAGAAAAAATGGTTGAACGAGTTACGAGTTACAGAAAGGGAAACTTACATGTGAGAAAGAATGCAGAGAAGAACGAACGCAAAAGGGTTGATGCCGGAGAGGAAATGACAGAAAACGAACGAACTACTTTCGAATTTTGAATACCCAGATGAAGATGGAGAGTTGTCTAAAAAGACCCTAAAGGGCTCTTGCTAAACTAGAGGGGAGGCATGTGATGATTCGTGAAACCAACTGAGCTGAATCATAAGCACGGGCCCATCCCAAACTTAAGCCCATGGTTCAAGATTAAATGGGCTCCTAATAAGGGAAAGGGCTAACCGCCCCGAAATCCCAACAAGGCACTAAACCACCCACTCAGAGAAACGGGACCACGTTTGTGACTACGTGGAGAACGTGGCACAGAAAGAGTAACCGCCCTCGGCGGTTACCTAGAAAGGCTTATAAAAGAAATAAGAAAGCCAATGGAGGGGTAAGTTCACATTTTTCCTCAATACGATTATCAATCTACTAGAATTCCACATAAAACTGACTTGATCGTCGGAGAGTTTTCCCGGAGATCCTGTCTCCGGTTTTGTTTTGCAGGTAACTCCGACGAGGATCATCAAATCAAATCCAACAAGTTATCAGAACGCGACACTAAAGCTTATCGTTAGTGGCTGACAAAATTGATTGCCACAATTTCATATTATATAATGAGGAAAACATTAACGCCACCAACGATAGTCTATAGTGGCATTATTTTTTCGCCACTATACAAGTTATTTTATTGCGAAAAATATCGCCACAAATATAGAAATATTGTGACAGAATTTCACGCCCCAAAAGCATGTAGTTTGTGGCGCAATTATACGCCACAAAAGCATGTAGTTTTGTGGCATTAGTTTACACCACAAAAACATGCATTTTGTGGCGTAATTTTACGCCCCAGAAGCATGTTTTTTGTGATGCAATTGTATGCCACAAAAGCATATATGTTTGTGGCATAGTAGTACGCCACAAAAACATGCATTTTGTGGCATAGTAGTACGCCACAAAAACATGCATTTTGTGGCGCAGTAGTACGCCACAAAAGCATATATTTTGTGGCACAAAGAAACGCCACAAAAACATGTATTTTTGTGCCAAAGTTATACACCACAAAAGCATATGTTTTGTGGCGTGCAAAGTTGCCACAAAAATATATAATTTTATGGCAGGAAATAATGTCATAGTAGAAAACTTTTTGTAATGAACAATTACGTCGTATTGGAATACGTTTTGTGACAAATCATTTGTCGTATCATGGTTGTTTCCATTTTTTTATGAGGTTGTTTCCAATTTTTAAAAAAAAATACACAATTCAGTGAAAAATGGAAATTATAAGTAATTATTATTATAGAATTAAGCTATAAGATTAAATATAACTTCAGGAAAATACATAACAAGAAATAAGTTA
The DNA here is from genome assembly GCF_963576675.1 of Euphorbia lathyris. NCBI lineage: Eukaryota > Viridiplantae > Streptophyta > Magnoliopsida > Malpighiales > Euphorbiaceae > Euphorbia > Euphorbia lathyris. Next base: position 127,764,945 of record NC_088911.1, read on the forward strand.
TAAAATTAAATATAACGTTGAAATTAAGCTATAATGTTATTAGTTATATGTTATATCCATTACAAACAAACTACATAACGAGAAATTGTATCGTCCAAAATGTTGAGGTACTAAGTAAATCAAAATAGTATATTATAATTAATATATGCAAAATTCAATTCCACGAAAGTTGGTCTTGTTAGATAACCTGAGAAAATAATAAAATAATTAAATAATTAAAAATTGAAGAATAAAATTGTTTAATTGAACGTAAAAGTTTATGGTTTATAACAAAAAAAAATATCTTACCTTAGTAATAATCAAGACTAGCTAGTCTATATTTTCACTTTTCTTTGTTGGTCTCAAAAGTTGATTGTGACCATAAGATATTTTGCTTGATAAAAAAAGTGCATAACTATGTTGAAAGCGTAATTTTATATGTGTATGTAAAATTATCAATGCCACAATTTCTATAATTAACCATACCTCGTCACTGGTTTGACACGTCCGCCTACTCCTTTAGTCGAAAATTTCTTCATTTCCGTTTTATCTGAAGAATAAAGTGAAAAATAAGGTACCTAAAATTATATGATCATGATAATAACAAAGAAAAACATTAAATTTGTTGAAAGTTTTAAAACTACACACGTTTGGTATCATTCATGTGCTTCATATATGCTTCCATATTTGGCACATTGATTTGACAAACTACACAAACCATCCCTGCCTAACAAGAAAAAATGAAATAATTCAAGTAAGATGAAACAACAAAACTACATGTAATAAATAATAGAGAGTATACTTTACTTCATCACTATCTTTTGATGTACAAGTTGCATCATTAAGAAGTTTCAATGTAGGTTTGATATGTTCACACCAAGAGTTCTGTCCACATGGACTTTAGCAGACGCATTTTCAGGAATTGAAGATGGATTTTTAGGCTGTAAAATTGAAATATAGCTTTTTAAGTCAATAATTATACACATACCACAAACGAAGAAGACAAATGAATGACAGTAAAGAAACATCAGTACAACAAAACTATTAAAATAACTTCTTTCCATTGAGTGACATTTCATGCAAATTCACTAAAACACATGAATTATATTGTATATAAATACTTGAATCCATTGTCTTTTTCCACTCCTAAAGCATGTATTGTGTTGTCAAGCACATTGCATATTAAAAAAAGCCCCTACTACTCAAAACTAGTTAGAACACTTTCTCCTAGTCTGCCAGTATAAGTTTTTGTGCAAAAAAATTGAAGCAGATAAATCATTAAGAGACAAATTGAAGCTGAAAATAATTGAAGCATGTTGGAAATAATCTTTCAAAATTTAATTTGTGTTCTTCCCAAAAGGGAGTTTTGTTTAAGAAAATAATAACTTGCTGATAATGGAAATAAGCAGTATTTCATACTTTCTTCAAACTCTGCTGTTTTACATTAATCTCCTTGCTTTCGAGTAGAAGGTTACAAAGAGGGATTTCACACCTGAATTGGATGTTAAAAAGCCTCCAAAAACAACTTCATTTTAAATTCAAGCAAATCATGAGATTTAACATTTTCAAACAGACTAGACCAGACCTTAGAGGAGAAGACAGCTTCTTATATTAACTAAATATAGTATTAGAATGACAGGTCTTAAGGTATAACCAATTACACGGTATGTACAACTCCTCAAACCTAAATAGGTCACTAACTCTTAGCACCCAAAACTGAGATCGTGTCAATGACTTTGTAAAAACATACGTTGTTTAGTCAACGATTATTTCATACCATGAGTGCCTTTGACCGAACCTTGTCGTGATCATAATAAAAAAAATCAATTTCCAAATAATTGCCATGATTATAAGCATCCATTTTTATATAAGCATCCATTTTTTCTCCAGATTTTCTTAGCAGAAAAGAGTGGAACTTGCATAAAGTGGTTTATCCCTATTTGAACTTGCTTAAACAATATATTAGATTTTTGAATTACTTAAAGTGGACTATTAATTTCTAGGGTTCAAACTTAACAGTTAATTATACTACTTTAAACAAGTTCAAGGCCTAACAAGACATTCTTAGAATTATGTATTAAATATACTATACACATACCATATTTAAATCTTTTAATCCTCCATCAATTTGTTGTGGTGCTGAACTCGTATTGACCGATTCCTTTAGAGTTCCCAAATGATCGACGTAAATATAATGGATAATCAGATCAATTTGTTGTGGTGCTGAACTCGTATTGACCGATTCCCAAATGACCTTTGCTACTTTGGTATATACATATATTTGACCATCTACATATCAATGTTTTGGGCTTTTAATAGTCGGGCTCTAGGTAAATAACGTTTTTGTTCTTATACTCGGCTGAATGTCTACATATTAGTCTCCGGAGTTTAATTGATCATACTATAGTAATTCTGCAGTTTCATATGGCATAGAGATGAGGAACTGGCAGATGTATTCTGCATTGTAACTTTAATTTGATACTAAGCAACCAGGGGATACGGTACTGTTGTCTGCAACAGATTATACTCCAAAGACAGATTAATTATACTCCTGAAATAGATTATACTCTAGAGACGTCTCGCAAGTGGCGGGATAATCAGAGATAATAAAAGTATCAGTTTTTTTGTATTTCATTTTTTTTAGAATCACAAAGTTTCTCTTTTATAAGACTCATTTTTAATATACAAAGATAATAATTCAAGTATTTTACCATAACGTGATAAAACAAAATCTGTTTAGCCTTTTCACATAGAACATTTAAATCAAAATGGGTGGATAAAAAAATTGATAGCAGATGTGCATAGATACTCAATTTCAATAAATTATTAACAAATAACCAATAAAAAAATTTATATTAAATATTCTTGGGATTAATTTCACAGTATTAATAATCTAATTAGCATAGAAAATTGGGAAATAAAGATATATCATATAAAACAAAAAGAAGCAACATGAAATACCTGTATGAGAATTAAGATAAAAACAAGTATATATATTGAGATCTGAAAACGCTTAATCAGAAATTATAAATTGGTGTTTGCTATATTTGTAGTATCAAGTGGAAGAAATTAAAATAGGATAATGATTGGTCTTGTTGAAATTATATATATATATATATATATATATATATATATATATATATATATATATGTATGTATATATATTGAAAAATAGTATGATTAGATCTTTTAGATTTAGCTGTGACTTTGGAGGACAAGTTGATGGTGCCTTGTCTCTTCTCTCCATTAATATGATTATAATAAACTATAGCTCAATTTTCTCTTGATGTCAACATTTGATTTTCTTTTTCTCTTTTCTAAAGATGAAGTATACGAATATATTAATACTTGGATCGTATTCATCATGGTTCCAAAATCACTGCAATTTTTTTGCACTTGTAGATGTGTCAGATCAGAATTTTTAACTTGAGTTCCCAAATAAACTATTGTCTACTAGTAAATAACATATTTATGGTAGAATTCAGTGTTCAACTAGTAAAATGGTAAGAACTATTGTCTATTGCTTTCCTAATATAGCAGCCCTCAAGAGGGCTATTAAAGATAAATATTACAATAAGAAATTTAAACATGGTAAGTGCTATGACATTTAAGCTCAACTTATGGTTGATGGTTTGTGTATGACATTTAAGCTCAACTAATAGTTGATGGTTTGTGTATCTTTTAGGGTCCTTAGACATGATAAACGTGAAATTAAAAATGTCGTTAGCTCAACAACTGGTTGTATGAGCCTAGGATTTTTTTTTTATGGTTGGTTTTAGGAATGACAAATATCTTTTAACAATATCAAATGCTTGCCCCTACACATCATCTAATCTACAAGGCATAACATAAGCTCCCCAAAATTTTATAATGTTGCAATTTGCATACAAATGAATAGCTTCTGATAGCTAACCAAACATACAAACTGATAGCTAACCAAACTTCGTATTAATTCTGAAAACATAAATCACAATAAAAGAGGATATTCATAAGAGAAAAAGTAAAGGGGCAATGCATCTAGTTTCCTGTTAGAAGAAAAAAACCAAAGGGTGGATGTTAAGTAGAAAATGCAATTGTTTAGCTCTAAAATAGTATTAAAGAGCTATTATGTTATTTTAACTAAACAGTCTCATATATCTGTAAGAGTTATCAAATGTTCCAAAATGACATTAATCATAAACTACAACCATTGAACATCACATCCAAACAATGACAATATCTTTTGTATCATTAATCATGAAAAAGGCAGTGATGTATATATATACATATATATATATGAATTGAACATACCTAAGGTTTACACTCAAGTCCAAACGTGCACTCAATAAATCTTTCCTCAGGACTTTTGCTTGTTTGGGTAATCAAAGAAACTAATCTCTTCTGAACAGATTGAAGGTGATTTCGCCTAATTTGTTCGATCCATCTTATCTCCCTGTTGTCAATGAAAATAAATAAAATGTTATTTAGTGGATTTACAATTAAAGGGAACCCACAACCTATGTCTCTATGGTTGATGGAAGACTTCCTAAAGATAAATTTGGAATCTGCATTTGTAAATTAACAAAACTATGTCCTGTAATTGATAAATTACAAAAAAACCTCTAATATGTCCTGTAATATTGGTTAAAAAAACCCCTAATCTTTTCTGTAATCTACATTGATAACTTACCCAAAAAAACCCTTAATTTTTCCTCTAATAAATAACCAAAAAACCCCTAATTTGTCTTGTAATCTGCATTAGTAAAAGAATTCCTAATATTTCCTATAATCGGCATTGATAACTTACCAAAAAGAAAACCCTAATCTGTCTTGCAATTGATTACACAGCATACCAAAAACAAAATTACAAATCAAAAGACTAGTAGTAGAATAGGAAAGCACCGTAAAACTAAAAAACATAAATAGATTGAGACAATAACATATGAAGAAACTCAAATTCGTCCAAGTTTGGTCACTCAAAAAATTATGAGATACAGAAAATATAAAAGCCAAGGAAAAAAATTAATGAAAATCAACGTACCAAGTTTTCAGACCTCAAAGCTTTCTTGTGGTTTTACTAGATAGAGAAACTAGCAGGTGAAGGGTCACGTTGAATTTTTCCAGATAGTTCCATGGAAGAGAGAGAGAGTTTATACTCTTAACGCAAAAAAAAACTTTTGGGTTGAAGGTTTTAAATGCCGGTATAAAGGCTTCTCAACTTTTTACTTTATCGTTTTTAGTTTTTTTTCTTTTTGATTTTTCACCAAAATTTTAGGCGCTTAATATTGGCGCCTTCTTTTCTATGTTTTATGTGGCAATTTTATGAAATTTGCCAAAAATTCCCTATAAAATCCATAGTCTTTGTGGCAATTCATAAATGCCTCACAATATTCGGACTTAATGTGGCGAATTTGGAAATTGACATTAAAAAGTTAGCATTTGTGAGGATATTATGATGCGCCACAATTGATTTATATATAGTGGGGAATTGGATTTCCCCACTAAAAAGCTATATTCTTGTAGCGATATGTGTGTATATATATATATAAATATTCCTAATTATGTTTATTGAGTAGGCAGCTCATCCATTGCCATGTTGAAATTTTCAGGCTAGGTTCAGAGGTTATCCTATTTGCTAGATTTTTAGGTTTACCTTACATTCAGGCTGGCCAGCACAACAGTTTCATTCTCATTAGCAATTTCATACACATTCATTATGATTTATTATATTATTGGTTAGGATTAATTGCCTAAATTTAAGTGAATATTATTGACGGGTTAAAATATTTGATAGGTTATTTAGCCATTTGGTCATGAGATTTTGATAGACGGAAATAAATGAGGAGACTTTATGTAGTTATGTTGGCGTTTATGCTTAATTATGATAATTGTTTGGTTTCATGTGTGTTTTCAATGTGACCCGGGATTGGGGTTACAAATATAGATGAGAATGAAGAAGGAAAGGAAAAAAACACTACGGGCGTCAAATTTTACTATGGACCATGCTCTTACGGTGAAAATGAAGAATAAGAGAACGAAAGATCTCCCAAAGCAAGATTTTCTGCATATGAAAAACGATCTCTGTCGGAGCCATAGAAGGAAACACTCATCCTCAAAATCCAACGAAAATGGGTTTGATATTATTATCTAATGAGCAAACTCCAAAATACTATATATGGGAGTAGTTGGGTATCATTTGTTAGAGATAAATACCATTTATTTATCTCTAGGATAATTAGGCAATTACTTTTGAATATTTAGAGAGATAAGATACATATGATAGATATAAGATACATATCATTAGACTGTTACTTTTGATAATTAGGCAATTATATCTATCATGTGTATCTTATCTCTCTAAATATTCAAAAGTAATTGTCTAATTATCCTAGAGATAAATAAATGGTATTTATCTCTAACATCATTAACGTGGTTTACTTAAGCCACGACTTTACTTGGAGAAATTCACAAATATGAACGACTACAATATTGTGATTTTGAGATGTCCATGGATTATTTTAGACCACATTGTCACACTAAGACCTTGGTGCCCCAATTTTGATCAATACGATGATTACATCTCCACAATTCTTGATTGGGTTCGGTTGCCCAGACTACCAATCGAATTTTACAACTCTCTCTCCTTTATAAAGCTCGGTATCCTAGCAAGGAAATGTTGGTTTGTAGACAAGAATTCATTCACTAGTACACGAGGAAGTTTGCTCAGGTTTGCGTTAAAGTCGATTTATCAAAACCACTATGGCTAAGTACCAAATAGGATCTATAGAGTGGAGTACGATGGGTTCATAACATTTGTTTCTCATATGGAACGTACGGGCATAACATGGACTAATGTAAGGAAAAACAATAAATGGGCCTAGAAAAGTTGAACGCATATACAGACTATCATCGATTGGAACAAAAAGAGACTGTTTGAATATAAGTAACGGATGACTACGGCCTGTGGATGATTGTTCGATGTTGGAAAGGGCGGAAGTAGAACCCCAAGGCGATTCAAGGGGACAAAAGAGAAACGCAGATGAAGCAAAACACACCGCCGAAGATTTGGATGCCAATTTAGACAGCTTCAAAGTTACCTGAACCTATAAAGGCTGACGTCCTCAATTGCTTGAAAGATAACATCTCGATCTTCCAACGATGTTCGACGAATGTAACTGGCATATCACTAGATGTCATGATGCATTCGTTGAACATCGATGAATTGGTGGAAGGTGTTAGTGATGAGTATCCGGTAGAGCGGTAAAATATTATGATGTTAAGTGTGTGCTAGCGTTACGGATGTGATCTTTCTAAATGCTCTAACTCTACTAGACGCTACTACGTAGGGGCAAGTGTACCCCGTCATATCAAGTAATAATCCGGTTAAGACCGGGTATCGAATCCACGGGATTTATAACTACAAATATTAAACTACTCGGTTTTATACGGTATCTAAGCGGTGAGTACTTTAGTTGGTTGGGTGACAACTATAAACTACTCCTAACTACGGGTGAGACAATTTTCATATGTCTCGAGCCCTCTTAGAACGATACGGGTGATGATAAGTTATAACCTATGATAGACAACACGAAATATACACGATTAATAGTTTTACTCTTGCAAAGACGACTATTAATAGACCGAACAACTCCGTGAGGTTCTAGAGTCGTGATTCCCTCTCAAGGCGACTCTAATTCTTAGGATCAGAAACTAGGGCCCGTAAGTTCCGTGGCTTGTCAATTCCTACGGTTTCCGATTTGTCAACTCCGGTGAGGCAACACCTATGTGATTCCTAATAGATTTCGGAGCTCGTTAACGACCTACACAACAATCAATTATAAGTATCAAAGCAAGCAATAAACATTAACATGTATAGTGAAAACGGAATCGTAAATCATGTATTATAAATGTGGAATATGAAGATACGGGATACAACCAAGCCTAGTACATAGAAAGAGTACAAGCTAATTAACAAGTAGAAAGGGAAGAAGAATCAACCCTTAAGACTAGCTAACCGGACTCAAAGTTGTCTCTTAGGACTTGGAGGCGGAACTCTCGAGCTTGGTGAATGCGGGTGGAACGGAACTTCGACGGAGTAATGGGAGGATTATCAAGCTCTCAAGGTGTGAGGAACTCTAATACATGGAAAATTGAATGAATAAAATGAGTGCTAATCACTCTTACTTATACATCAAGCTCGGAGGTAAAATCGTAAATACACAAGTTGCATTATTTCTGCATTTTCCCAGGACACGCCCCGCGTGGACAGTTAGACGCTCCGCGTATTGGCCCATTCCGTTGATAATTTCCTGCATAAGGATCAGGTTCAGGCCTGATGTCATGAATACGCCCCGCGTGGACAGGCAGACGCCCCGCGTGTTTGCCCACTCCGTTGATAATTGACTGTGTGTGGGTCAGAATCAGACTGGTTGTCATAACCACGCCCTGCGTAGGTTGGAGTACGCCCCGCGTGTTTGAGCCTCTAGAGCTCAATCGTTTGAAGCATATCTTTGGCGCCCCGCGTAGCTTGGAATACGCCCCGCGTACTTGAGCTTCTGAAACTTAGATTTGAAGAATTGCCCTTGTACGCCCCGCACATAAGTGGAGACGCCCCGCGTGTGTCGGTGGATTTTACTCCTTTGCTTATACCTGCGAAATACAATTCTCGACAGCCGAGTTAGTTTGACGCTTATTCTTCCGAAATTAGCTGAAAACAAGAGAAATTGATCAAAAGCATAAATTTATTTTTATTTTGTTGTTTTATTAAAAACACAATATTTTTGTAATTAAACTCACTTATTTAGCCTACAATTAAACCGTAATTCACGCTAAAAGATAGGGACAAAATGCCCCTATCAGTTAGGCAGGAAAAGAGAAACCATGGTCCCAAAAGGCGAAAATCATCAAGACAAAAATCTAGAATATGTTGGACAGCGGCCACATTAAGGCAGTCTAGTACGCAGACGGCGAGCTATGTTGTTTCAGTTAAAAAGGAAAATGGCAAGTGGCGGTTCTCTGTGGATTTTATTGACCTAAACAAGACGTGCCCAAATGACTCTCAGCCCTTACTTTGCATTGACATGCTCATCGACTCAACATTAGGCTATATCATCTACTCTTTCTGCAACGTGGCTCAGGGGTATCACCAAATCCCTATAAATCTAAAGGACAAAGAAAAGACAAGCTTCACCACTCATGAATGGACATATTAAATATTGAAAACTGAAAACTAATACGAAATGATGATTTGAGAAAAATACTCGACCAAAATACGGTGATATATAGATAAAATAAAGTTAATGATATAATAAATTTTGTCGATATTATTATTTCGTTAATTTAGACTTTAATATGAATATTATATAAAGTTCAATAAGTTTTATGTCATGAAATTTAAGATTTATAATATTAATAGTGATGCAATTCAGAAGTCATAAATGTATTTTACCCGATTACAACTAGGGGTACAAACGAGCCGAACCAAAATCGAACAGGGACAGATTTGGCTCGGCTCGAGAAGTGTGGAGATCGGGCTCGAAGCTCACCGAGTCTGGAATTTTGAAGTTAGGCTTGAGCCCGATATAGGTTCCGTTCGAGCTCGAAGCTCGTCGAGCGGCTCGTTTTGAATTTATAAACAGTTTTGAATATACTTAATTGTACCTAATTAACATTTTATTATCTAAAATCAGCTTGCTAACGAATGAATACCAAATTTAAATTCAAAAAACAAATATAACATACAATCTACAATAAATCTAAACAAAGTAATAAGATTAAACAAAGGAATATAGATTGAACTAATAAAAAATTACAAAATTAAAATGTATTTAAATTAAAAAAAATAAAAATCAATAATATATATACATAATATTAATAAAAAAAACTCTGAGCCTGTTTACAACTTTTTGTGCCGAAATCAAAGAAGTTCAGATTCGGACTCATTAATGCTCAAGCTGGTCTCAAACTCGAGCTGAGCTTAATTGATCCGAACTTTGACCGAACCAAACTCGAACAGTTTATAAACTAGACATGCTCGTTTGCACCCATACAACCTATGAAATAATAGGTACAACTGATAATGTTTTGGAATTTAATATTTTCTGATAAAGTAATGCGGAAAAGGAAACATATTTATTTAAAAACAAAAATTCAATTAGAGGACATATGTAACTTGACATAGTATTGTTTTCGAAGGCATTGACAACATATCTCTAATAACAGTTGTGTTCACATGGACCCTGATGACCACATAAATTTTGGTCATTCACCGTTAGATCTAGGCGGATTAAATATAAGCTTTCGGATGTTTTGAATCTCGGATTAAACCTTTATTTCGGACTGATTTGGAAAATAAATAGGGAGATAGGGATAGTTAGGAAATAATTTCAAGGGAGGGGCTGTTTTTAACCGGGGTTAGGGAAGTGTAACCATTCCGGCGCACTAGGCGCCGGAATGGGTACCACTGCGTAAGTCAAACTTGCGCAGTGGACTACTATTTGGAATAGTAGCCATTCCGGCGCGTGTGGCGCCGGAATGGTCACTATTCCACTGGCTGAATCAGTTTTGCCCCCAATAAATATTAAAAAAATTATTATTTTATACAAATAAATATAAAAAGAAATTAATTTATCATTTTATAAAAATAAAATAAAATTATAATAATGTTATTGAATTTGTATTTTATAAAATTTAATTTTGCTTGAAAACGTTAGTGCTAAATTTCATACATTATGGCTAAATCTGCACTTCGCTTGAAACGTTACGGCTAAATATTTAGTGCATTACTAACAAAAAAAAATATTTAGTGCATTAATAACACAGTAAAATATTTTAGACCATTTTAAAAAATTATGATTAATTTATATATAGCAGGTTTATTTTTTTGAAACTGTCTAAAATATTTTACTGTGTTATTAAACGGTTACAAAAAAATGTATGAAACTGTTTCAGTTTATCGACAAACTGGTTTGGAAGGTTCGATGTAGCTAAATAACAATTAAACAAGTCTTTTTAAGTTTTCGATAGTGTTTGATCATATTTGATCTTGCTTGAAAATGTCAATTAATCACAATTTATTTGAAAATCTCTAAAATATTTTACTCTATTATTAATATACTAAATTTTTTTTGTTAGTAATACACTAAATATTTAACCGTAAAGTTTTAAGTGAAGTACAGATTTAACCCTAACGTATGAAATTGTGCAAATTTAATCATAACGTTTTAAAGCAAAATTAAATTTTATAAAATACAAATTCAATAACAATATTATAATTTTATTTTATTTTTATAAAATGATAAATTAATTTCTTTGTATAAAATAATATTGTTTTTAATATTTATTGGGGAATAGTGACCATTCCGGCGCCACACGTGCCGGAATGGTTACTATTCCAAATAGTAGTCCACTGTGCAAGTTTGACTTGCGTAGTGGTACCCATTCCGGCGCCTAGTACGCCGGAATGGTTACATTTTGCCTAACCCCAGTTAAAAACAGCCCCTCCCTTGAAATTATTTTCTAACTATCTCTATCTCCCTATTTATCTCTCAAATCAATCTCAAACAAAGGTTTAATCCTTGAATCTCCACCTTAGAATTTTAATCCGCCTAGATCTACCAATGAATGACCAAATTTACGTGGTCATCATGGTCCATATGAACACAATTGTCTCTAATAAATAGTAGTAGTATAATTTCACCTAATTTGAAGCATTAAATAAATAAATAAGAAGGTCCAAATCTCTAAATTCTAGTATTAAAAACCATATCTATTCTTACAATCCCAATATGGTCCGAAATTCATTGACATTTTTTACATTTTTCAAAATGAGAAAAGTATAAATTATTATGGACTTGGTTTTAAACTATGTTAATTTTATTATTATTTCCGACCAATCAAATTGTTTAATTTAGTATTTACTACATCCATAAATAATTAGATGTTGAAATGTAAGCATAAATTATTTAATTAATAGCGGTTCATATATGGAAATGCGAGGAGAATCTCATGAGACTGACTTGAGCGACGTAGAGCGAGCGTCTCGTCGGACGCACGTCCGGCAGCGCAGGGCGTGCGCTCGGCGTCCGCGGGACGGCCGACGGTCGTCGGGCACGCACCCCCGACAACCGTTGGGCGAGCGCTCGACGGCCGCTGGGCAGGCGCCCAACGACGTTGGGCGGATGCCCAACGATGGTTGGGCGAACGCCCAACATCAGTTGGGCGTTCGCCCAACATAGGTTGGGCGTTCGCCCAACCAGGGTGGGCGATCACCCAACCCCCTTTGGGCGACGCCCAATTTTACTCGGGCGTCGCCCAAAGTTCCGGGGATCCGTTTGCCTATATAAGGCACGGATCCCCATGCATTTAGAGAGGACTTTTTGGAGGAGCTTCTCACTCTAAACATTTTTAGAGAGAGAAAATCTTTTTTTTTTAGGAAAAAACATTTTTTTTTCCTAAAAATTCCAAATTTCCTAAAAGTTAAAATTTTACCAAAAACACAAAAACACCGGAAAAAGCACGATTCGTGGAATCAGCCGACTTCAACCGTCAATACCGAACCTGAGGTATTATCCGAGGACTAGACTCGTTTTATTTTATTTGATTTATTTCTTTTGTTTATTTATTTTTATGTCCTAATTTTATTTATTTAGTTATTCATTTATTTATCACGTTTTATTTAATTTCTCGTCTTTATTTATTTTTTTTATCTCGTGTTAAGTAAAATTCGGTTTTGTTTTAAAATAAAAAACCTCGTTTTGATATCCCAATACGAACCGTGATCCGATTAAATGGTAGTTCGGGTATTAAAAACGTTGTAATTATAAATTTTTGAAAAGATATTTCCGAATAACGTTTTAAAATAAAAACGTCGTTTTAGGAATTTCCGTTATTGACTATGATCCATTTTTGGTAGTTCGGAAATCCAAAACGATTGAATTAGACTTAATTTAAAGTTTTTGAATAAATCTGGAAACAGTTGGAGCAGTTCTGTAATTTTCCTTTTTCTGTCACTGATTGCTGTTTACCGACGGATTTTCTGTCGGTAAATCTGATGGAATGTAAAAAATGCTGTTTGGTCCCTCTTTCTCAACTTTTAAGCTTTTGATCCTTTATATATATATGTATATTTATGTAATACTTACTTTCAAGTTATTTTTAAATACTTGGTACATATTGTTATTTAATGTGTTTATAAATCATTTTTCATTATTTGGACTTAATAAAGTATATGTATATATATAGATTTTTCTTTTTCATTTCATTTAAACTAGACATATTTGAGTGTTTTGGGGAATCTTTGGGATTATTTTCTATATCTATTCATCATATATCATTTTGGGGGGACTAAATACTAATTTCTTATCTATAAACCTTATCCATTTTTTTATGTTTTTTATTAGAATAAGAATTCATTATACTTATTAACATTTACATCACCATTTTTGCTTATTTTTGTATAATATTTTCTCTATTGTATTTTAATGGATATTATTACTTATTTTGGTATTCATACATATTTATATATATTCCTCTATTTTCCTACTTATATGTATATTCTTTCAAATGCTTTTGATTGGGTAAATTTTGGTTTAGTTGGTTTATTGTTGTGATTATGATAATGTTAAGGGTTAATTGGGTAAAAAGGGAAAAATAAAATCACAAAAAGAGAGTTTAATTTGCTTATTTAAATTTAAGGTTTGCTAGATATTCTTAAAAGTGTAAATAATGTTTTCTTGACCTCTTTAAACCATTTCTTGAAATCATCACGTTTTAAAACCTTAATCCGTTCCAACGACGGATTAAGCGAATCTTGTAATTAAAATCGTTTTCATTGTGAATAATAGAGTTTTGAATTGTTTTCTTAAATGATTTGTACAAAATAAATTGACTTGTATGCCTAACCATGTTTTCGGGTTAAAATTCTTTAGTCCACGTCTTCAAACGCTTGAGTCGTTCCAACGGCGATTCGAGTGAACGTCATTAACGGGGTTTTGAAACGTACCTAAATCGCTCCAACGGCGATTAAGGTACGAACCATGTAAATAAACTCATTTTTGGGAAGTGAGTTTGGTTTAGAGTTAGTGTGTAATACGAAGCATAAATCACATTGTAAACAAATCAATTCTTTCTTCTCCCCCCTCTCTCTCCTATGTATTTTGAACTGATGTAAATGGGTGATTCTTTACCAAAGTGGCTTTTCAATAATATATGCTCAAAACGGTTTTCAAAACGAGAAAGAAAAGGTTTCAAATGAATTTTAAACTTAAAGAAATGTGTGATTAGTCCGTTATCGCCTAACACGCTGAGTAGGAGGCCGGTGGTTCATAACCGGGCGATGTCGGGGTGCCTAGTAGCCTTTCTCCGGAAAGGAGCTAGCCTTCTCGGCTCGTACCTAAGTTTCTCGAACCCTCACCGGTCTCCCACAAGGGATCAGTGTTCATTTTTCCATTCGTGGGTGGCGACTCTTCCATACTCCGAGCTCCGGTCCTGCCGAGCAGCTTGATTCCACGATTGGTTGCTTTCGGCGCCAATCACCGCTTACGTCGCCATGAGGTGTCCACCCCCCGGTCCGCCCAGGAGATTAGGCCGCGACACCTCGTCTAACAACCCTACTTTTGAAGAAATGCTAAAATCATTACTTAGGTAGATAACTTAAGAATTGAAGGCATGTGATGTTAAACTTGAGTTTGGGGAGAACTAGTAAACACAAAATTGAAACCCAAAGAGTTGTGAGTTGAATTTGAGCCCAAGAGCGAACATCAAAAAGCTCTTTTTCTTGACATTTTTGTGTGAATGCTTTGACTTGTGGAAAGATTACAGATTTTGCACCTAATACTGTGTTGAACCTACATGCAATGATTTGAGATGATAAACGATGAATCAGCCTCATTAGAATTAACCCTTTTCTTTACCTTATTTTCTCTTTTTCATCCACTCTAGGAAGCCCGTTTGAGCCTATATTTTTGTAGTTTATAGATTTTTCTTTCATTCTAACCCAATTTTTGCAAACCATCACTTGGTTTGCTACTTAACCCAAAGTTTTTGCAAGGCTCACATCGAGCCTTTGTCAATTCTAGCGCTTTGTCTTTGTTTATGGCATCATAGTAGCAAGCCAAACGGCTAAGAAGTGAATGAGCATCACTATCCCAAAAAAAAAAGAAAAAAAAAGGGAAAAGAGAAAAACAGAAAAAGAAAAGAAAAGAAGAGAGACGAACAAAAAGGGAAGAACTTCATTCCCCAGTTCTTAAAATCAAAACGTCTCAAGAAAACATCCTAACAAGAGAGTAATGAATGAATAAAAAGCTCAGTCACTTCATATTTGCTAAAGCCATTTGAACTTTGTTTTTCTAGCGCTAGAACTATTAACCCTTGTTGTACCTTTAACCCTCTTACCACATTACAACCCCAATTCGAGGCTGTTTTTCATATCATCGGAGTCATATAGCATAGTAGAGGAACTCGGATGAACGTGCAAAATCAACGTAATCCTAAGCAAGAACATAAGCCGAGAGTAAACACTTTAGCCACCGAAAATTGTGTGAAATGAGTGAACTACCTATGGTGAGGTGTTTTACTTAGCGATCCCCTCAAGCTCGTTTAATTGAACATGTGTCCTTTTTCTTAAAACATATGACCTATGATAATTGAAATGCGGCTTTTGGATATTGTGTCTCTACTTTGTATTTCCGAATGCATGTACTTACAGATGCTCGAAATTGTGTCAAGCACCTAGTCAAACCGGGAGGTTTTCTAGCTTGCTTGTGATTGCGGGTTTAGTTTTTTAGTTTACTTGGGGACAAGTAAAGTTTTAAGTGCGAGGAGGTTTAATCTACTCCTAGGTTGAATTATGCTACTCCTAGCTAAGTTATCTAGTTCTAACTAAGTTATTCTACGCCTAATTAAGTTAAACTACTCCTAATTAAGCAAAAACTTGATGCGCCTCACGGCGTTCGCTACCGCAAGGCTCATTAAGGGATAAGTGTACCCCGTCGTTATCAAGTAATAAATCTGGAAAGTCCAGGTATCGAATCCACAGGACTTATTTACCAAAAGTATCGAATTACTCGGTCTCAGGTGTTATCTAGGCTTTGTGGGGTTTGAATTGGTTTTGATTAAGTTAATCTACTCCTAGGTTGAATTACGCTACTCCTAGCTAAGTTATCTAGTTCTAACTAAGTTAAAATACGCCTAATTAAGTTAAACTACTCCTAATTGATCTTTCACTAATGCAATTACCCGAAGGAACATGGTATGAACGATAATAATGAGGTTAGGTTATTAGGTCTATTGATTAAAAACCTAATCTAAGTCACTTGTATTTAAGGCGATTAACACTACTTACCCTCCTGAAGTTCCTAGTGCGTGATTCCCTTGTAAGGCCGGAACTAGGTCTAAGGCTCAGCAATTTGGGCTTAATCAACTAAGAGGTCGTCAATCTCCTAGGCTCTGACTAGGTCAGATTCAGCTCACAATATGTGCCTACTCGATTTTGGGGCTTTTGAATGAGTTAAACCAATTGAATAAAGCGTAAGACAAAGATTAAACAAACAATCATAGAACAAAACAAGAGCTAAAATATTATTAAAGATGAAGAACAATGTCATAGGATACAATTAGCCTAGGATTCATAGACTGTATCAAAGAGTAAAAACAAGGAAAAGTAAAAGGAGATACGAAAATCCCTTTCAAGGAACCTGTCTACTCTGCAATCGGCTTCCTAGGTCTTAAGGACGGACCTTGAATATTCCTCGAGAACAGCTTTGAAGGAGCTTCAATGGAGGTTGATGAAGATGGAGGAGATGGAGAGGAAATTCAAGGGGAAAGCTAAAGTAATTTCCAAATAATGAAAGATGTCTAATTACATTGGAAAAATCATATTTATAGGCATGGCTCGGGCCCTTTTGATGACCTAATTCGTGTCCTTATGCAAGTAGGAAGTCGTGGGGTCCATCGTGGCGTCGTGGGGGCGGAATTGGTCTTTTTGACCAATTCCCGAAGGTCTGCTCGCCGAGCAGGGCGAGGTGCTCGGCGAGCAGGCACTGCTCGTCGCGAGCAGGCACAGTGCCTGGGCGGTGCCGGGGCAGTGCCTGGGTAGTGCCTGGGCAGTGCCTGGGTAGCTCGCCGAGCAGCGCCTGGGCTGCTCACCGATGCTCAATTCGCCGAGCGACTGCCGGGGGTCCCTGAGACACGATTTTTGCCTGAAATTGATCATGTTTTAACCTGCACACGCACATAAACTCCAAACAACATTAGTCCAAAGGCTAAATTGACCCGCTAATCGCTTATTTTGAGCGAACGCTTCGTTTGGTGCGATTTTTGACGGATCAATTAGCTTCAAAAGATAACAGAATTATAATATGCATGCCATTTTGGCCGTATTTGCCTAAATTGATCATAAAACGAGCCTGAACAACGAAAAGTAAATAAAACATTTCCAATTTCTAACTAACTCACACAAAAGCATTTAAATGCGAGAATTGCTCGCTTATTAACTAAATAACGCTAAAACCCGTTCTAAAACCGTACCCAAAGATAGGGGTTTTTGACCCCTATCAAACCTCCTCGCACTTAAAACTTTACTTGTCCCCAAGTAAACTAAAAAACTAAACCCGCAATCACAAGCAAGCTAGAAAACCTCCCGGTTTGACTAGGTGCTTGACACAATTTCGAGCATCTGTAATTACATGCATTCGGAAATACAAAGTAGAGACACGATATCCAAAAGCCGCATTTCAATTATCATAGGTTATATGTTTTAAGAAAAAGGACACATGTTCAATTAAACGAGCTTGAGGGGATCGCTAAGTAAAACACCTCACCATAGGTAGTTCACTCATTTCACACAATTTTAGTGGCTAAAGTGTTTACTCTCGGCTCATGTTCTTGCTTAGGATTACGTTGATTTTGCACGTTCATCCGAGTTCCTCTACTATGCTATATGACTCCGATGATATCAAAAACAGCCTCGAATTGGGGTTGTAATGTGGTTAGAGGGTTAAAGGTACAACAAGGGTTAATAGTTCTACCGCTAGAAAAACAAAGTTCAAATGGCTTTAGCAAATATGAAGTGACTGAGCTTTTTATTCATTCATTATTCTCTTTTTAGGACGTTTTCTTGAGACGTTTTGATTTTAAGAACTGGGGAATGAAGTTCTCCCCTTTTAGTTCGTCTCTTTTCTTTTCTTTTCTTTTTTTCTGTTTTTCTTTTTTTTTTCTTTTTCCCCTTTTTTTTCATTTTTTTTTTTGGATAGTGATGCTCATTCACTTCTTAGCCTTTTGGCTTGCTACTATAATGCCATAAACAAAGAAAAAGCGCTAGAAGAAAACAAAGGCTCAATTTGAGCTTTGCAAAAACTTGGGTTAGGTAACAAACTAAGTGATCGTTTGCAAAAATAAGGGTTAGAACGAAAGAAAAATTCTACAAACTACAAAAATACAGGCTCAAAGGGGCTTCCTAGAGTGGTTGAAAAAAGAGAAAATAAGGTAAAGAAAAAGGTTAATTCTAATGAGGCTGATTCATCGTTTATCATCTCAAATCATTGCATGTAGGTTCAACACATTATTAGGTGCAAAATCTGTAATCTTTCCACAAGTCAAAACATTCACACAAAAATGTCAAGAAAAAAGAGCTTTTTGATGTTCGCTCTTGGGCTCAAATTCAACTCACAATTCTTTGGGTTTCAATTTTGTGTTTACTAGTTTTCCCCAAACTCAAGTTTAACATCACATGCCTTCAATTCTTAAGTTATCTACCTAAGTAATGATTTTAGCATTTCTTCAAAAGTATGGTGTAAATGCAAACTTTAGCTCATGCTTTTACAGATACAAGGATTGTGTCCTACACCTAAACTAGTTGTCATGCAATCTTAGATTCGGTTCTCAGCCATCAAGGACAAATAACGAAGTTTAGATTCGAAGGAGGTTCACGGTTTTAGGTCCTAAACATGCAAAACATAAATAAAACCCGAAAAACGCAAAACTAAACTAGACACGACGCAACAAAAATTTAAAAATTATACAATTTTTATAAGTTTGTCTACCCCTCCTCCTCACACTTAAAATATGCAATAAGTTCCAACATTGCATCTAAAACCATCAAGCGCATGTGCAAAAAGTTAGGGTGGAGAAGACAACCTACTGATTTTATCGCAATCGCCAAAAACTTGACGATTTGCGGTGCCAATTTTTTTTATTTTAGTTTTTTTATTTTATTTTTTTATTTATTTATTTCAGCTCCGTTCGGGAAAAAAATCCCGAACCGTTGCTTATCGCGACCGAGCAGCGGGCTGGGCGCAGTGCCCAGCGGCGGGCTGGGCGCCAGCGCCCAGCTCGCCGAGCTGGGCGGCAGTGCCCAGCTCGCCCGGTCTGGAGTGCCCAGCTCGGCGAGCTGGGCCTCCTGGGGCCATTTTTTTTATTTATTTTAAACCTGAAAACTTAAAAAAAAATAAAATAAAAATAAAATAAAATAAAAGAAAAGAAAACTAAACAACTAAAAAAATATTTATTTATTTATTTATTTTTTTTAAACGAACACTTTAAAAAAAACGTAAAAGAAAACTAAAAAGACTAAACTAAAAGATCAATGTATAATCTAAATAAAATAAACCTGAAAAGTTTTATTAAAACTTGGGTTGCCTCCCAATAAGCGCTACGTTATAGTCGGTGAGCTCGACATAGAATTCCCGCCTAGGTGTATGCTGACATTCGCGTTAGGAATTCAAATTCCTGAATAAATAACCCGTACCTGCAAAACGGATTATCAATTTCAAAGAATTTTAATAAAAACAAAGGATAAAATTTAAATAAGTTATGAAAAAATTTAGTTTGCTCCCTTTTTGATTCCCTTGGTAAATCAAAGAGAATGAAACTTTCTGGACTTGGAGCAAAACCGAACTCTTCTATTTTTGGATTCTTCTCTAGAGGCTCAATTTCAACTGATTCCTCAATTAATATTGAAACTTTTGGTTTCTCATAATTAGGGATCAGTTCTTCATTGTTAATGGGAAAAGATATTACCTTATCAACCTGACCTACCAAATTGGGTTCTTTAATTGATTCGTCCGCGGTTGAATCAACTAGGATCCCTTTTTGTATGCATAAATTTTTAATTGAGGCATACAAATCGTCAGTTTGATCTTCGTGAGTAGATAGAAAGTTAAGCAAATGCGTAATAGACTCCTTATTTCCATTGTTTCTAGTCATTTTCTCAAAAAAGAAGAATCATTAGAAATAACAATAAAAATTAAAAACAAATATTCACAAAAAGAAAAGTATAAAGGATTATATATAAACAAGTATAAACAATTATAAACAAAGGATATTCACAATGAATGCCTAAACTAACAAATCGACCTTTGGTTCGATATTGCAGAAGAAATAAATCCCCGGCAACGGCGCCAAAAACTTGATGCGCCTCACGGCGTTCGCTACCGCAAGGCTCACTAAGGGATAAGTGTACCCCGTCGTTATCAAGTAATAAATCTGGAAAGTCCAGGTATCGAATCCACAAGACTTATTTACCACAAGTATCGAATTACTCGGTCTCAGGTGTTATCTAGGCTTTGTGGGGTTTGAATTGGTTTTGATTAAGTTAATCTACTCCTAGGTTGAATTACGCTACTCCTAGCTAAGTTATCTAGTTCTAACTAAGTTATTCTACGCCTAATTAAGTTAAACTACTCCTAATTAAGTTAAACTACTCCTAATTGATCTTTCACTAATGCAATTACCCGAAAGAACATGGTATGAACGATAATAATGAGGTTAGGTTATTAGGTCTATTGATTAAAAACCTAATCTAAGTCACTTGTATTTAAGGCGATTAACACTACTTACCCTCCTGAAGTTCCTAGTGCGTGATTCCCTTGTAAGGCCGGAACTAGGTCTAAGGCTCAGCAATTTGGGCTTAATCAACTAAGAGGTCGTCAATCTCTTAGGCTCTGACTAGGTCAGATTCAGCTCACAATATGTGCCTACTCGATTTTGGGGCTTTTGAATGAGTTAAACCAATTGAATAAAGCGTAAGACAAAGATTAAACAAACAATCATAGAACAAAACAAGAGCTAAAATATTATTAAAGATGAAGAACAATGTCACAGGATACAATTAGCCTAGGATTCATAGACTGTATCAAAGAGTAAAAACAAGGAAAAGTAAAAGGAGATACGAAAATCCCTTTCAAGGAACCTGTCTACTCTGCAATCGGCTTCCTAGGTCTTAAGGACGGACCTTGAATATTCCTCGAGAACAGCTTTGAAGGAGCTTCAATGGAGGTTGATGAAGATGGAGGAGATGGAGAGGAAATTCAAGGGGAAAGCTAAAGTAATTTCCAAATAATGAAAGATGTCTAATTACATTGGAAAAATCCTATTTATAGGCGTGGCTTGGGCCCTTTTGATGAACTAATTCGTGTCCTTATGCAGGTAGGAAGTTGTGGGGTCCATCGTGGCGTCGTGGGGGCAGAATTGGTCTTTTTGACCAATTCCCGCAGGTCTGCTCACCGAGCAGGGCGAGCTGCTCGGTGAGCAGGCACTGCTCGGTGAGCAGGCACTGCTCGTTGCGAGCAGGCCTCTGAGGGCCTGCTCGGCGAGCAGGCACATCCTGCTCGGCGAGCAGGCACAGTGCCTGGGCGGTGCCTGGGCAGCTCGCCGAGCAGCGCCTGGGCTGCTCACCGATGCTCAATTCGCCGAGCGACTGCCGGAGGTCCCCGAGACACGATTTTTGCCTGAAATTGATCATGTTTTAACCTGCACACACACATAAACTCCAAACAACATTAGTCCAAAGGCTAAATTGACCCGCCAATCGCTTGTTTTGAGCAAACGCTTCGTTTGGTGCGTCTTTTGACGGATCAATTAGCTTCAAAAGATAACAGAATTATAATATGCATGCCATTTTGGCCGTATTTGCCTAAATTGATCATAAAACGAGCCTGAACAACGAAACGTAAATAAAACATTTCCAATTTCTAACTAACTCACACAAAAGCATTTAAATGCGAGAATTGCTCGCTTATTAACTAAATAACGCTAAAACCCGTTCTAAAACCGTACCCAAAGATAGGGGTTTTTGACCCCTATCAACGTTCTACTCAGCTTCTGCTGTGTGACTTGCTTTTGCTGACTTTGTTTTGTCTTTCTTTTATGGCTTTCAGTTCCTGTTCTCGTTAGTAAACTTACTCAACATTGAACAAACACATTAGTACAATTAATTCAAAGCACTTAAATTTAATTGTTTGATCATGGGATTAACTTAAATAATTTTGTCAAATCAAAATCATGTGGAAAAGTGTTTCAACATGTATCACATAATCCACTTGCTTTGTTTTTAATTCTTAATTATAGTTCACTACGATAGGTCGAGGAATTAGGATTATCTATCTAAAAACATCCAAGTTATTTAATCCTGGATCGAGAGATTGGATTAAATACTCCTATCTGATACAACTGCAGTAAGTTTGGAAAGTGTTTTCAGGTTTAAACTTATAAAAATTTGTATGTATCCCGGGCTATGCACGAAATAGAAACTCAAGAAATACAATTTAAGTATTATTATCATTCTTTTTAAACAAAACAAATTTCAAATCAAATTGTTTATTCTTTATAATCAAGAGAAAACGAATTTATAAATTAAATACGTTATAGTAGTTAATCAACGTTCTCTGTGGGAACGATAATCTTATTATTACTACAAGCGGAACCGTGCACTTGCGGAATTCGCCTAACAAGTTGTTGGCGCCATTGCCGGGGAACGCCAAAGAGATTAACCTATATAAATTTTATTTATTTATTCCGAATTTTGTTTTATAGACTTATATGAAATTCTTTCTGATTAACAAGTATAGAAATTAAAAGTTTATGCGTCAGACACGAAGTGCCAAGCAGATACTATAACCTTATCAACCTGAGATTTAAAAGAATTTAAAGAAAAAGAAAAGAGCAAGGAAAAATAAGAACAAAAATAAAGCAAAGATGACAGTACCACATGGGCAAATAACATATTAAGCCAATAAAGTAAGATACAGAAGATGCAAATTAATGTCAAAGATTTTTTTTCTAAATCCAAATATCACTTTTTAGATTCTCTTCCAAATATTTAGTTAGAATTTAATGATAAGGATTTTACCTTCCATACTGAAATAATTCAAACATATATATATAAGACCATGCAATGCCAAAGTTTCAAAACCGTAACTTAAAACCATTTGAATTATTTAAAATACAGAGATGGCTATGAAATTATATTGGGTGTGATAACATCGGGATATTATCCAAGGGATCAAAGGAGATATTTACCCAAACGACCGCGTATTGAACCGGTCAAAGAAGGTCATGGCGTATCAAACAAAGACATCCGATGGGCGGATCACCGAGACTCCGCCACACGAGACCCGTAGTCAAACCTACGTTAGATTCGCCATCACCCTTCGATCCGCCAGCTGAATAGCTGAGCCGATTACTCAATAAAAGCTATTAATGAGCTATTAATGAGCTAACGGACATACTTAAAGGGAACCAGTAACCGCCATTAATGAAGCATTAATGGAGACTTTCTAGTTACTAAAGGTTACAACTTCATGACTATATATAGCTTGCATCTCAAGCTATCAAGGTACACATTCTCACAATCCTAACTACCCTACTTTGTTAATTCAGTTTATCCTTCCATATTCTATACTGACTTTGGCATCGGAGCTTCCCCCCGTCGAACCCAACGACGCCCCTACAGGGACGGAAGCTAATCGGAAATCCTCCACTAGTCATCATTTGGTGCGGTGATCGTGGAATCCTAACCAAATAAGGGTTTCGTTCACATTATAAGATATGACAAGTGGAGGGTCTGATCCCTCCTCAGGGATTGAAATGCCCTTAGTAACCCCATCAGCCAATCCTGTTACGAACGCTGGTCGCGTTGATCCCTCCTCAGGGATTGAAGCTCCTACGGTACATGGTGAGGGAAGTATGTCACCTGACACATTTCTTGAAATATGTGCGGGATCCATAGGAAAAGAGTTTGGCCCTGAGATGGAAAGCCGCTTAAGGTCGTACATGTTAATTCCCCCGCTTCGACGTACAACACCAACTTCAGTCATCCCCACGGCCAAAGGAGGAGTAATGGTCAGAGGAAATCAAAAAGTTGCTCAGGAGACGTATTCGGCATCCTTGATGATTCGCCCACAGTCTAAAGATGAGGATGAAGAGGAACTTCTCACAATGGCTCTGGGTGAAATAGAGATGTACCTTATGGCGGATGAAAAACAAGTACGAATTGCTACAGGGCTAAAAGGTGAGATTAAAGAGGTTATTACAAAGGTTCTCTGTGAGTCAGAAGATGTCTTTGCTTGGAAGGATGAGATCCTCCCAGGGATTAATCCGGATGTGATCACTCATAAGCTTAATATTGCCGAGGACGCTGTCCCAATAGCACAAAAGCGAAGGAATCATGGTCCTGAAAGATAAAAAGTAATAGAAGAGGAGATTGCGAAGCTTAGGAAGGCGGACGCCATCGAAGAAGTACTTTACACACAATGGCTAGCGAATGTGGTGCTAGTCAAAAAGGCAGGCGGATCATACCGCATGTGCATTGACTTCACCGATCTCAACAAAGCTTGTCCCAAAGACAACTACCCTCTGCCATGTATTGATATTTTAGTAGATGGGACCGCGGGACACGCCATGTATTCCTTCACTAATGTGAAGTCGAGTTATCACCAGATCCCGATGGAGTCTTCTGACAGAATCAAGACTTCGTTCGTGACTCACCAAGCCACCCACTGCTTCAAGGTCATGCCCTTTGGGCTTAAAAATGCAAGGGCTACCTATCAATGGATGATGAACAAAATATTCGAAGAAAGCAAAGGTAATAACTTTTCTGTCTACGTGGATGATATGATCATCAAAAGTTCCACTGTGGAAAAGCACGCAGATGATATAAGAGAGATCCTAGGTGTACTCCGACATCACAACATTAAACTGAATCTAGAGAAATGTACCTTTGAGGCGACATATGGAAAATTCTTGGGATTCATGATCAGCCAAAGAGGAGTGAGTCCAAATCCGGATAAAGTTAAAGCAGTCCTAGATATGAAAACACCACAGAACATCAGAGAGGTGCAACGTCTGAATGGGCGTATCGTGGCCTTGGGCAGGTTCATCTCCTGTTCGGCTCGCAGATGTCAACCCTTCTATGAGGTAATCAAAAAACAAAAGACATTTGAGTGGAATGAGGACTGTAAGCAAGCCTTCGAAGGGATCAAGCGATTTCTCACGGAACCACCTCTGATGAGTCGGCCCCTGAAAGGTGAGAATCTCTACATGTATGTTTTAGTTACAGATAAAGCTGTTTGCACAGTCATGATCAGGGAAGAGGATGGACAGCAATATCCAATCTATTATGTGAGTAAAGTATTAAAAGACGCCGAGACCCGATACTCCAAATTGGATAAAATGGCACTGGCCGTTGTCACCACCTCAATACGCCTCAGGCCCTACTTTTAGGCACATACTGTCATAGTCCGCACCAGCATACCCATGAGGAAAGTATTACAAAAGCCAGAAACCTCGGGGAGATTAATGGAGTGGGCGATTCGCTTAGGCGAATTTGATGTTCGTTACGAAAGTCGATCTGCTCTGAAAAGTCAAGTCTTAGCAGACTTTGTGAATGAATTCACTGAAGAAGGTATGAATCTCCCCAAATCTAAGGTCGAAGAATGGACGATGTATATAGACGGGGCTTCTTCGATGGAAGGCGCAGGTATAGGCATCGTGATCAAAGGTCCCCAATATATAAAACTGCATTACGCAGCAAAATTGGACTTCCTCGCAACCAATAATGAAGCGGAATACGAGGCCTTAATATTGGGACTATACCTGTTGAAGGAAATCACTCCCGAGCGGATTGTTATCTACAGTGATTCCAAATTAATGGTCAACCAGGTAATCAAAAATTTTGAGGTGAAAGATAACATTATGGCCAAATATGTTGAAGAAGTTAAGAAATTGCTGAACCACCTCGAAGCCAAAGAGACCAAGTGGGAACTGATCCATGTTCCCCGAGGATCTAACACCGAGGCCGATCACCTAGCTAAAATGGCGTCAAGCAAGGAGCATTGGGCGGATCTACAGTGCCCGTTCGAGGTCAAGACAGCACCGGCATTCGCCTCAAAAGAGGTATCCTTACTTGCATCTGTTGAAAGTGATTGGAGGTCACCTATTCGCCAGTACCTGATAGATGGCACCCTGCCACAGGACAAAGAAGAAGCTCGATGGACAGTAAGGAAGGCCGCCTATTTCTCCGTGATAAATGATTGCTTATACAGAAAGTCTTTTGGCCACCCCTGGTTGAAATGCATCGTGACAGAAGAGGGACAACAGATCCTCAAAGAGTTGCAGGAAGGCACATGTGGAGCCCATGAGGCATCTGCCTCCATCTTGAAGAAGTCCAGGTTAGCAGGATTTTATTGGCCCACGGCGGAACTTGATGCCCAAAAGTTAGTGGAGTCTTGTCATAATTGTCAGGTTCACGCAAATGAATCTCACACAGCTAAACACCTTCAAAGGCCCATCATCGAAGGTCGGCCCTTTGCAGTTTGGGGGATTGATATCGTTGGTCCCTTTCCTCCTACCAAAAGACAAAGAAAGTATGTGGTGGTGGTTGTGGATCATTTTACTAAATGGGTAGAGGCCGAAGCTATCTCCTCTATCAACGCCGAACGAATGGTGGAGTTCGTCAAAGATAATATCGTTGGAAGGTACGGGGTTCCCCACATGATTATCACTGATAATGGGACGCAATTCAATTGTGGAGAGTTCAAAACTTTTTGTGAAAAGCTGGGCATTCAGAACAGGTTCGCCTCTGTTTACTATCCCCAATCTAATGGGATGACCGAGGTTACAAATCGGACGATCGTTAAAGGAATAAAGAAAAGGTTGGGAGAGCATGATAAAAAATGGGCGGATCAGTTAATGAGCGTCCTATGGGCATACCGGACCACTCCACGAACGGCCACGGGCGAGACACCATTCGCGCTTTCTCACGTCGTGGAAGCTGTAATCCCTATTGAAATATAGGTCCCCAGTGATAGAGTTGCATTCTATTGCGAGGGTGAAAATAGCCAAAGGTTGAAAGAAAGTCTCGATCAAGTGGAGGAGAAAAGAGAGAAGGCGTATATACGTATGGCAGCCTACAAGCAATGGATCGCAGCTTATCATGATAAAAATGCAAAGCTTGTAAGTCTGAATGTAGGAGATCTCGTGCTCCGAAAGGCGGATAAAATCCAATCTGTGGAAGGAAGAGGAAAGCTGGGGATCACCTGGACAGGTCCATATAGAATAATCACCAAGATTGGGTCTGCCACGTTTAAAATTCAAGACATGGAGGGGAACACACTGCCACGTACGTGGAACATCCAGAACCTCCGCAAATATTTCACCAGAAAATAGAATGTAATCAAGGTCTTGAGTACTCTTTTTTCTTTAGTAAGTTTTTATCCCATGAGGTTTTTCTTATTAAAGGTTTGAATGAGGCTCACATGTAAGACCTACTTGCTGTAATAAGGCGCATCGCCATTCAATAAAAAGCAACTTTTGTCTTATCAATTCTTTTTTAAGTATTTTCTTGTAGCAATATAAATATTCCAGATTAAAAAAGAAGGGGGGCCAACAAACGCATTCCCACACACATAGGATAATGCTTTCTCCTCAAAAATAGGAGAACAATCTCAACGGAGGATCTATCTACCTCAAAGATAGGAAACAAATTGATCCCCATCAGAGATAGAGTTAAAACATTTCTCAGACGTGAGATCTTTACACTCTCATACACTCTTTCCAAAAAAGAGTCCAAAAGTCCTAGTGGCGGATCGATTCACCTCAAAGATAGGAAGCCAATCGATCGCCTAAGGCAGCTTAACTTCCTCTAAAGGAATAAAAGCTCCAAGCCTTTACAAAGGCTCACACTCTGAGGTATGGCTGGCCACCTACTTTAACTCAATCCTAAAACCTATAGATTTACTTGTTGAAAAACATAAAGCGTAAAGTAAATGGTTATAGCAAGGATTAAAAATTGTACTTAGTTTTACAAAAGAACTAAACATCTAAAGGAGCATCCTCCTTAGCATCTTTTACACCGGATGCGCCCTCCAGTGGGGCTTCCTTCTCTACAGAAATAGTACCCTCCTGAAGAATGGTACAATCAGTTATCAGCTCCTCACTCTTATCACCCGCCTTCTGAGACACTTCAGCAAGGTCCTCTGGTTCAAGATCGACAAGGGGTTTACTCTCTTCGATGGATCCATTCATCACTTTGAGAATGTGATCACGGATATAATCCTTGACGTTTGGAATTTTGCGATACTTAAGGCAAACCTCCACGTCAGGAACCACGTACTCCGGATCAGTAAAATCAATCTCAGGATGAGCAAGTTGAACATACGCCATGATCCACTCGCCATAATAGTAAGCCCGTTCCCCTGCCAGGATCTCCGTGTCGGGTAAGTCAACCTTATGCGCTTCAGCATCCACATCTATCTTCTCCTTCAATCTAAGGATCTCAGCATCCTTACTTTCGTTCAGGGCAATAGCAGAAGCAGCGTTCGCATTGGCAACAGCGACCTCCTTCTCCAACCTTTCTATGGTTGCCTTATCCGCCACTCCTTGAAGGAGATCCGCTTCCATAGCATGCATACGGGTGTATACCTATCAAGGCAAAAGCTAATTCAAGCAAAGGAATAACCGCAAACTCTCCCTCAATGAGATCACTCTTTCATCCAAAAATGCAAAAAGAGATAGAAGAAACTTACCGTAAGAAGCTCTGTTTTTCCCATCTGGACATGGGCTGATCCCGAGATCTTATTCTGGCTCTCCCAAACCTCCCCTAGTTGACCAAGAGCTTCATCCAGATCATTGATGACGGATTCATTCCTTAGAGATCCTTTGTCACCATATTTGGCGGACTAGTAACCTCCTAGGTCCGGCTTCACCAACTATGCAAGCATTAAAAAGCAGAAAATAAGATCCAAGTAAAAGAAGAGGAAATAATAAAATAGACGCACCTCTTCAAGCCTCGCCATTGGTTTCTCGGCTCTTATGGCATCCGCCAGTAGCTTCCCTCCACTGTTAGACACAGACTTCTTCTTCTTTGGGAGAGGAGGATCAACCAAATCGACGGCAGGTCGTTTCTCAGCACTCTTACGGGGATCCGCTACCTGCCCCTTCTTTCGAGCCTCTTCCTCCTTCTGTTTCTTGCGTATCTCTATAAGGGCGCGACTGGCCTCAGACAAACCCCTGACAAGGGAACAGTAAAATAATCAAGGTTCAAGGAAAACCAAAGTTACCTTCATCAAGTTGTGTAACTTCACGTAAGTGATCTTGTCCCCTTCCCAGCGGATCAAAGGAATGTCATTTATCATAAAGTCCAAGGCGTCGGCGTATGTCCAGGCATCCGCCTTGATACTTTTCAAGATATCCGCCACTTCCTCGTCACTGTCCGTCAATATACGCATGTCTCCAGCCATATGCAAAGGTTTGGCATTCTAAACCGACGGAAATCCTAGAGATTCGCCCTCTCTTATCTTTACAAAGAGAAATCTTTCGTCCCAAAGATGGACATTTGACATCTTACCGCAGAAGGGCGAATAAGTTTTGAATTTAGCGAAAGTGAGGAAAGATTCGGCCTTCCACTTCGTTGGTTTGTGAAGAGACCAAAAGACATGAGGGTTACATACTATCCCTAAGTTCGAAGCCAAATAACAATCTAGAGCCAGATCTAACCAGCCATTTGGATGCAGTTGGCAAACAGTGATCCCAAAGTTTGCCAAGATGTCCGCCATCATCTTAGGAAGAGGAAGCTGGAACCCTCTTTCTACATGACAACTATACACAGATAAATATCCACTGGGCGGACAGGCGGGTCACTGATGAGCAGCCGCCAACTTGGTCTCATAATTCTTAATCCACGGAAAGCGATCCGCCAGATTCGCTAGATCCGCGGCGCTCATACGAGACGGAGTGGACTCCGCTCGTGGCGCCTTTTTCCTGGACGGAGCTGAAGAAGAAGCATCCATCCTAGAAAACTGCCTAGAACCTATTACCGGAGTAATACGAGAAACGACGACGGGAAAATTCTGAGTCCTACGCAAACGAGTTCTATAGTTACTACACACCGAGTTACACAACTCGACTAGGTCGCAACTGGGAGTACATTCGGAAGAATCAGAATTTTCCAAAGAAGTAGTCCAGCTAATTTCAGTTTCAGAAAAAGTGGTCAAATTAAACAGTTCGAAAGTAGACTCAGAAGAAGAAGAAGAACTCCTAAACATTCAGAAAACAGAGCGAAAGGATTCACTTACATGAGAGTTAAAGGCTTTGAGGATTCTGAAACTCCGAAAAAGCTCTGTAAAAAACTCAAAGGAAGACGAAAGGGAAAGACGTGAATGAAGAAGAAAGAGAAAAGGGAAGGGGAAGAAGGTGTTTTCTCTTCCCTCGAGCAGCGCGCCTATGACACCTGTCACCCAACGTATGGCATTGAACAGAGTGGCCATCAATGCGAATCATCATGGCGGCGCGCGAAGAAGCTCAAAAGCCCTAAAGGACTTTAAAGGAACTTTAGGGGGGCTTCTGATAACATCGGGATATTATCCAAAGGATCAAAGGAGATATTTACCCAAACGACCGCATATTGAACCGGTCAAAGAAGGCCATGGCGTATCAAGCAAAGACATCCGATGGGCAGATCACTGAGACTCCGCCACACGAGACCCGTAGTCAAACCTACGTTAGATTCGCCATCACCCTTCGATCCGCCAGCTGAACAGCTGAGCCGATTACTCAATCAAAGCTATTAATGAGCTAACGGACATACTTAAAGGGAACCAGTAACCGCCATTAATGAATCATTAATGGAGACTTTCTAGTTACTAAATGTTACAACTTCATGACTATATAGCTTGCATCTTAAGCTATCAAGGTACACATTCTCACAATCCTAGCAACCCTACTTTGTCAATTCAGTTTATCCTTCCATATTCTATACTGACTTTGACATCAGAGCTTCCCCCCGTCGAACCCAACGACGCCCCCACAGGGACGGAAGCTAATCGGAAATCCTCCACTAGTCATCAGGGTGTCTTAGCTTTTCTGTTCATCAATGTCTCATGTAAGTTCTAATCTCTTTTTTAATTTGAATTATTATATGATCATGGATATACTGAAAAGTGTAACAACATCTTGAAAGGGGAACGTTTGTTTTTGCATATTAGTGTTTCCTCCACTCCTACTAGTATTGCTACATATGACTGAAATGCACACAAGTTTTTAATGTCAAATCAGTCTCAAAATTTTAAAGGCAAGGTCTGCCAGTGTTTCCTCCCCTCCTACTAGTATTGCTACATATGACTGAAATGCACACAAGTTTTTAATGTCAAATCAGTCTCAAAATTTTAAAAGCAAGGTCTGTCATCTCTGATGGTACTATTTTTTTTCTTTCTTTAATGTTTTTAAACAACCTTTTCTCTATTTTTTTTTATTTTAAGGATAATGCATTTTCCCTCCAAACCTTTTAACATTGTAATTAAATCCAATGATAATATTTGAGATAAATCTTATAAATTCAACGCAAATTATTTAATAATTATAATTATTAAATTATTAAATTTTATAGAAATACCAATTAAGATTGATTTGAATGATTAAGAATTTTAAATCGCTTAAATTAGTGATTTTGGATTCGAAACATATTGTGTGCAAAAAACTTTAATTAAGAGCGGATCCACTTAAAGGGTGTCTGACAAGTCTCGAACCGAGTAATCAGAAAATTTATAAAAAATATAGAAATAATAATAAATGTTGATTTAGTTATTTTATTCTATAAATATTTTTTTATAGAATTTATAATAAGTATTGAATAAATTACTGGGTTAGGTAAAAGTTATTAATTGAGTATATATATATATAGTGTTGTATGACAAGTGAGTCCTACAAAAATTAAAAGTAAGAAATGATTATAGTGATACTAGTTTTACGCCCCTGCTTTGCACGGTTTTTTGATTTGGTTTCGTCGCCATTGTTTAAATGTCTAAAAATTCACATATTAAAAATTTAATGAATATCTTACCAAAAAAAATAATTTAATGAATATATAAATATTAGAATTTAGTGTAATAAATTTTTTATTTATTTATACCATATTAAAGTATTGAAGAATAGTTAATAAGAATAATACATCTTTAAAAATTACATCTCGAGTTGTTTCAAAAAAAAAAAAACATTTCGAGTATAATGCATGTTTTTTTTTTATCGTAGTCACAAATAAAAATTTCAAAAGTTAACGGAATTATTTCAGTGCTGTGAAGCAACATATAACATAGAATATGTTTGTAATCTTACACGTGTATCGAGTCTCTACTAGGACGCATAATTTGTCAAACTACCAGAATTTCTTCCAACATCTTATAAATAGAAAAAGTAATTATGTAGTTAAAGGTACATCATCACAAAACCCTAAAATTACTATTCTTCATCTTCTTCCTCGAAAACTCTATTAACTTAGACATTGCAGTGAGGTCACCACATCTCGACCTCTCATTTGATCATTTTTCTATCTTCATCGAAAAAGAGCGTCCACGAGCCGTTCATTCAACGACTGCGATTCTCGTTGACTCACCGTTTTATTATTATACGCTTTTCTCTTTCAAAATTTTCCCGGAACCAACCGCTTCAACCGCTTTGTTAAAGGTTTTCGTCACAGGTCCTCCGACTCGGTGTCTACAGTTGCCCCTACTTTTCTATTTTGACAGTGATGTGTGTGTTTCGAAAACATTTTTTGCTAACGCAACACATGCAATGTAAAACATATAAAAGTAAGAGACACGTAAAGAGTAGGAGAAAGAATACCTGACCTTTGCGCTGCACGTTCCGGCGTCGCTCTCGATCCTTTCTGTCCTTGCCTTTGAATCGGCCGCCGGCGGATGTTCTTCTCACAGACCCTAGCCTAAGTTGACTGAGGGTAAAAATGGCTCAAGAGCAACCTTGGTGCCCGACCGCGAGTAAGATGGCTCAAAAGCGATCCTGGTCTACTACCCGGGGGGAAATGGCTCAAAAGCGACCCTGGTCTACGACCGGGGGGAAAGTGGCTCAAAAGCAACCATGGTCCACGACCGCGGGTAAAATGGCTCAAGAGCAACCCTGGTCCATGACCGCGGGTAAAAATGGCTCGAAAGCAACCCTAGTCCACGACCGCGGGTAAAATGGCTCAAAAGCAACCCTGGCTCACGATCGGGGTAAAATGGCTCAAAAGCAACCCTGGTCCACGACCGCGAGTAAAAATGGCTCAAAAGCAACCCCGGTTCACAACCGGGGTAAAATGGCTCAAAAGCAACCCTGGTCCACGACCGCGGGTAAAAAAGGCTCAAAAGCGACCCTGGTTCACGAACGGGGTAAAATGGCTCAAAAGCAACCCTAGTCTACGACTGCGGGTAAAAATGGCTCAAAAGCGGAGGTTCTTTCTAACGATTCTGAATTCTTTTAAAATACTGTTGTCTGTATTTTCTCGCTGAAGCTAGTATCTTGGAGGTTTGAATGGTTCGATAGGAACGTCTTTTTAGGCCGGAATGATTCCAACTAACCATCATTTTTCTGTTGACTGTCGTCTGTATTTTGACTGGTGCCACTGTTCTGTAAAAATTGGCTATCGTCTGGAGTTTCATCTTGATATTACCGGTCACTGTCTGGCAGAAGCGCAGGCTGAGACGGACTGCAAATCGGAGGTCTGTACACCTGGTAAATGATTATTTACTTTTTACCTTTATGTCACATCGTACCTTTTTCGCTATCTACGAAAATGTCATTCCCATTTCCTATATAAGGTGGTGGGGTTTCATTTCAACCCCACACCTTCTCTCTCTTCTCTCTCTCTCTAACTTTTTGATTTGGATTGTTCTCGGGATGGATTTGGACCAATATGATGGCACAAAGGGTATGGAAGCGGGTTTCGTGAACCTTACTACAGTGGACCCTTTTCAGGACCCCGCAACGCATCTAAGCCGGACCCGCTGTAACCAGGTAAGTACTTTCTTACTTCCTCGTCTTTTGACTAAATTCTAGGCTTTAGTATCCCTATTTAAACATGATTTGCATGCTAACTTCTAGATTGCCTTAGAATACTTTTAGTTAGAAAACATGAATTTCTTCGCTTGCAAGTAACCTTTATTTATCTTTTGGAAGAATGCGAACTATATGCATGTGAATAGTAAAACTACAAACGATGCATGCCAACAGTAGGAACAAACGTGAATAGTGCACATGAATAGTGAAAACGTGAATAGTGCACGTGAATAGTAAAACGTGAATAGTGCACGTGAATAGTAAAAACATGAATAGTAAAACGTGAATAGTGCACGTGAATAGTAAAAACTTGAATGATTCTCTTTGCCAATGCGAACAAGAATAGATCAAAGAATAATGAATTAATCAAATCCTATGCAAACAACCCTAAGGGAGAGATTTCACACAATGACGGTCTAAATTGACAAGATGTCTCTAGGTTAGATTTGACCGAAAGAATAGCTAGATTAACGTGCTTTCATCAGATGCAAGCCTAGGAACAACCTTTAAACTTACCTGTTCCGTTCTTTCCAGTTTATCGGTATTTCCGGGACTACAGCGGATATTCACACGTGGTACTCTATGTTAGGCGCCGCGGCGAGAGCCCGTGTGCGAGAGCTGGGCTTTGAGCCCTTTATTTTGGCGCTGCCCCACGCCAACGGGGTATGCGACCGCTTTGGCCTACGAGCCTTATGCGAGAGATGGGTAGACTCGACCCACACCTTCCACCTTTCCTTTGGGGAGATGACCATCTCGCCCAGAGATTTCTCTTTATTGACTGGGCTGCGGGGGAGTAGCACTCCGGTTCCCCTTTCTTTTGATGCGATGCGCCCGCGGGTTGACCGTGCTAGATTGGCTGCTTTGATTGGGCCGGGAGTTTATCCGGGCGCCAAATCCACCCGGCGAAGTTCATCACTACATCGGGGCTTTTGAGTCGTAGGGACTTTTGCGGGACCGACGACACCGATTTGGCCGTCCGCAGCTTCCTGATATATGCTTTGAGCGAGATGATCTTCCGCACCAAAAGCGGAACGATTCATGCAGGTCTCATTCAGGCTTTCAGTGATATGGATGCGGAGGCGTCCTATGATTGGGCGGGAGCGGGTCTAGCTTTCCTGTACAAGTTTTTGGATTTGACTTGCCGGAAGCGCAAGGATTTCGGCGGCTACACCTTTGCTCTTCTGGTACGTGGTGCATCCTTGACTTGCCCTTTTTATCTTCTTCGCGCTTTTTGTTCGTAACCTTTGTTTTCACGAGCAGGTTTGGGCCTACGAGAGGCGGATTCTTCCTAGCGAGCATCGGTGCAGGCCACGGGTGCCGAAGCCCCCACTCATGGCTCGATGGAGAGAGTTCGATTTAGGTACCGAGGAGAGGCCGACGGTGGCGCAGCTCCTGGATTGGATTGATTCGCGGACTTTGGGACAGGTAAATATATTCTAGTCGTGCTAGATTCTTGTTTGATCAGACCTGACTTTTCTTTGTGTTTTTAGATTAAATTCAGGTGGGACGACCTTGACTTCGGTCCCGATTACGCGTATGTTACCCTGATCCAGGAGCAGCAGAGTGTGCTTACCGGCCCTTGCGTGCGGGCCTGGTATTTGGGTGACCGGGGCATCACCGGGGTTAGGGCCTCGCACTGGTCTCTAGGCGAGATCCCTGTCGCTATGTTTGCGGTGCGGACCATGCCCTTGTCGGTCATTCGTCAGGATTTGACCTGCCGCTTTGTTGGTAGAGATGTGTGGGTTCATGCCGGGGGTCGTGCTCCTTACCTATCGACCTTGTTGAGTGCGAGGGATGCCCCAGCGGCGGCGATGGAGGTGGATCCTGTGGCAGACGTGTTTACGCGGGAGGCTGTCGCTGCAGTCTTTGGTCGGGAGGAGGTCCCGGTGAGTGGTTCGGCCTATTTACCTTTTATTTAAGAGATAGTTAGTGGTATTTATTGTGTCTCTATTTACAGGAGGGTTCCTGGAGGAGTGCTCATCTGTCAGACTTCTTCGACGACGCCCGAGCTCAGACGTCTGCGAGTGAGCCGCCATATTACGTGGGCGAGTCCTCCAGCGCCGCCCGACCGGAGAGGTCCCTTTTGGGCGTACCCGTCCCGGATTTTAGGAGGAATTTCGCGACTATTTGTTATGACGAGTCCGGGGTGGCCTATGCCGGTGTCGAGATGGCTCCTCCGGTCTTTACATCGAGGGTACCGTTTGACCCCTCATACGCTTCCCAGACCTCGAGAGAGACTTGCACCGATTATGTGGGGCTGTCTGGTTACCTCCGAGATCGACTCAGCTTGCGCTGCGCTGACCATCTGGTATGTATTATTACTTTATTTTAGTGTAGTGGGATGTATGCATATATGTATGTATGATTTTTATTCTTGCCAATATTTCTTTTTTTTTATATTCGTCGTTTTTTTTTCTTTTCAAAGTGATATTCACACACATGAGCGGAGACGGAGCGAGTCGGTGTAGGAGTCCGATGCCAGGGTTGGCCAAGTTTATCGGGAGAGGAACGACCATTGGTCCGAGGTGATGCGGAGAGAGACTGCGGGACGCCTTGCTATTGAGGAGAGGGTGCGGGAGGAGACTACCGGACGCCTTGCTGCTGAGGAGAGGGCGCGCATTGCCGAGGAGAGACTTTGAGCCGCCGAGGAGGCCCTATCTGCGGAGCGGGCGTCACATCTGAGAGATTTTTAGGCCTACTGGGATATCCCTCCTTATTAGTCTCATCATATATAGCTTTGTAGATTACCCCGATGTATAGCTGATGTATAGGGAGTGGGGTGGATAGTATGTAGGCTTTTTATTATGAAAAGTAAAGTAGGAAATGTATAACTCATGATTCGTATTGCCATGCATTCAGTAGATTATAACGATTCCAATCATTCTTTTCAAATATATTCATGCCTTTATTTATTTACAAACAACAGAAATACTTAGCCTCTTATACATTATTTTTGTAATTGCTCAAGATATAACTACCGTTACCAGGACCTGCCTTTTTTCGGTTTTCAGGTCCCAGCGATTTTTCGTCTCTCCTTTTTCTATCCCGGAATTTTCACATGAGTGCCCTTTCGGGTTTTCACCCATGGGGATGTCCCTTATTGTTGCATAGGCCGCCCTTTGCGGGTTTTCGACCTATCGGGAATTTTCTTTCGTTTTTTTTTTTACGAAAAGTATTTCTTAAGCCTATCCAGATTGGTAGGTTCGGAAAACTCCATGCCGTCCATAGTAGTTAACTTCACCGCTCCTTTACTTAGTATCTTCTTTACGAAGAACGGCCCTTCCCAGTTTGGCCTAAACTTGCCCCTCGGGTCGGTGTGCGTCACACGGATCTGTTTTAGCACCATATCCCCTTCTTTGATAGGGCTGGCCTTGACCTTTTTGTTGAAGGCCCGGGCCATCCTTCGCTGATATAATTGCACGTGGTAAAGGGCCTCCATCCTTTTCTCGTCCACCAATGCTAACTGTTCATACCGCTTCTTCACCCATTCCGTCTCGGGAATCTCTGCTTCTACTGCAATTCTCAATGATCGCTTTTTAACCTCAATCGGGAGAACGGCTTCTGCACCGTATACCAAGGAGAACGGCGTTGCCCCAGTTGACGTTCTAACTGTCGTGCGATAAGCCCATAAAGCGAGCGGAAGCTGTTCGTGCCAGTTCCGATGCGATTCTACTGTCTTTACGAGAATCCTTTTAAGGTTCTTATTAGCTGCCTCTACTGCGCCATTAGCTTGCGGACGATACGGAGAAGACCTATGATGTTCAATACCGTACTCTTAGAATAGACTTTTCACTTCTCCTTGAAACTGGACCCCATTATCCGTGATCATATGATGGGGCACCCCGAACCTGGTGATCAAGTGCTTTTCAATGAACTTCCTCATCTGTTTAGACCCCAACTAGCTAAATGATTCTGCATCCACCCACTTGGTGAAATAATCAATAGCGACTGCAATGAATTTGTGCCCGTTCGAAGCATTAGGCCTCACCTCTCCGATAATATCAATGCCCCAAGCCGCAAACGGCCAAATGGGTGCTAACACGTGCAGTTCCATAGCTGGTAAATGATTATAATCTCCGTGGATTTGACAATCATAGCATTTCTTCGCATATGCATTACAATCTCTTTCCATGGTGAGCCAATAGAAGCCTTGCCTTATGATTTTCTTTGCCAATACCGCCCCTCCCATATGGGCTCCACAAATTCCTGAGTGTACTGACTCCATTGCCTCACGGGCTTCTCCCGCATCCAAGCACCTCAGTTGTAAACCATCAGTGTGCCTTTTGTAAAGCAAGTCGTTGTGGATGACGAACTGCTGTGCTAACCTTCTAATCACGGCCTGATCCCTAGGTTTCGATTCTGCCGGGTATGTTCCACTCTTCATGAAGTTTACGATATCGAAATACCACGGCTTTTCATCTGCCCCTAATAGCATTACGTCTTCGTAGCACGGTTTGTGAGACCTCTTCAATACCAAAGGCTTCGAGGCAAGGTTCCGAGGGTTGTCCCAAACTGACACCAAAGTGGCCAAAGCATCCGCTGCCTGGTTCTGTGCTCGAGGAATGTGATAAAAACGACATTCGCTGAATCTTAGTGCCAACCCTTCTAGCTGGTCTAGGTATGGACGTAATCTTTCTTCCCTCACTTCCCAGTTTCCTTGTGCCTGCTCGATGATCAGCTTTGAGTCGCCCCAGATTTCAACATATGATGCTCCCAGTGCTGCTAATGACTCCAAACCGTAGATGCACGCTTCATATTCGGCCATATTATTGGTGAGAGGGAAGGATAGCTTCTTTGCCATTGGGATCGATAGCTTCTTTGCCATTGGGATCCTTTCTCCTTCTGGTGAGATAAGTAGCACCCCTACTCCGGCTCCATTCGAATTAACTGCTCCATCGAAGAACATTTTCCATGGTATGACTTCTATTGCGTTCAAGTGCTCATCGGGGAAATCATAGTTTATCTCTTTCTCTTCTGCGTTCAGAGGTTGGTTGGCCAGAAATTCTGCTACGGCCCTCCCCTTGATAACCTTCTTCGTTACATATTCAATATCGAACTCGGACAAAAGCAACAACCATCGGGCTAGCTTCCCTTTTAGAGACGGAGTTCGGTACATATACTTCACGGGATCCATCCGGGAAATAATGATCACTTTATACGATTGAAAATAGTGCCGTAGTTTTTTTGTTAGCCATACTACTGCCACACACGTCTTTTCGATCATGTTATACTTAAGTTCGTACTCCAGGAACTTCTTACTCAGATAATATACCGCGTGCTCCACACTGGTGTCTCCTTCTTGGGCCAACATTGCCCCAATAGATCGCTCCTCGATCGCCATATAGAGGAGAAGCGGTTTTCCCAGTTTAGGCGGTCTCAGAACTGGCGGATTAGACAAATAGTTCCGAACACTCTCTAATGCTTGCTGGCACTTATCATTCCAAACCGTGGGTTGATCTTTCCGTAGCAGCTTAAAGATCGGCTCGCAGATCGCAGTGAGTCGTGCTATAAACCGACTAATATACTGAACCTGTCCCAGAAATCCTCTCACTTCTTTCTCATTCTTTGGTGCCGGCATTTCCTGTATGGCCTTCACTTTGTCAGGATCTACTTCAATTCCCTTATTTCCGATTACGTAGCCTAAGATTTTCCCCGATGAAATGCCGAAGAAGCACTTCTTCGGATTCAACCTTAGTTTGAATTCCGCAATTCGGGCCAAAAACTTCTCGAGTGCAGCGAAATGCCCCTCTCTTGTCTCCGATTTGACCATCATGTCATCCACATAAACTTCTACCTCCTTGTGTATCATATCATGGAACAGTGCTATAGCCATTCGTTGGTAAGTTGCCCCGGCATTTTTCAAACCAAACGGCATCACCCTGTAACAGTATGTTCCCCACTCAGTTATGAACGAGGTTTTTGCTTTGTGTTTTTCGGCCATCTGAACTTGCATGTAGCCCATGAAACCGTCTAAATTCGTGTGTAAGACGCTCGATGCTGCACTGTCGATCAACACATCAATATGAGGCAACGCGAATTCATCTTTGGGGCACGCCTTGTTAAGATCTCTATAATCGACGCACATTCTCACTTTGCCGTCCTTCTTTGCGATGGGCACTACATTTGCGACCCAAGGGGGATAGTCGATTACTTCGATGAACCCTGCTTCTAACTGCTTCTTCACTTCCTCTCTGATCTTATCCGCCCATTCCGGTCTCATTCATCGGAGCTTCTGCTTTACGGGCTTCGCATCGGGATATGTTGGAATACGGTGAGTTACGATTGATTGATCAATTCCCGGCATGTCTTCGTATGTCCAAGCAAACACTATTTTGTATTTTTTAATTATTCTCGCAAATTCTTTCCTCTCTTCAATAGTTAATTCTTGAGCAATTTGTATAAGTTTAGGATTTTCATCCGTGCCAAGATTGAAAGTTGACATTTCTATTGCATTGATTTCAAATATAGGCATGTTATATGAATGAGAATGCATGGAATGATCACGATCAACCTCAAGCAAGTAAGCAAAATCAGAATTCATTTCATTGATAGTGTTGGTGAGTACATCATCAGATTCA
The DNA here is from genome assembly GCF_963576675.1 of Euphorbia lathyris. Taxonomy (NCBI): domain Eukaryota; kingdom Viridiplantae; phylum Streptophyta; class Magnoliopsida; order Malpighiales; family Euphorbiaceae; genus Euphorbia; species Euphorbia lathyris. Next base: position 127,805,579 of record NC_088911.1, read on the forward strand.
AATAAAGCAGTAATACAATTTTCATCATCGGGGTTCTCGGGTTTCTCATAAGCTTTGGAGGTAATGGGCTCGTCCACCGCTCCCACAGTTGCTTCAATAGTAACGACCTGCTCCTCGGCATTCAAATCTAACATCATAATCTCCTCGATGAAGCAGCTTGCCTTTCCTTTGCCCCAGTCGGCAACATCATTGAAGATCTCAAAACCTGGCAGAATCTTTCCTTCGGTGCTAGTCCACGACTCAGGAGTCCCTGAATAAGCCTTTCTGTGCCCCTCATTCACAAAATACTTCTTTAGGCCCACTTTTCCTTCACCCTCTGTGTTGGACGGACCTCCCAGCTCATATCCTAAACCCCTCCGGGTTTTCTGGCTCTTGAAATCCGAAAATTCTGGCAACCCTTGATGGTGTGCTCCCAAGCCCATACCGGGGATGAAACCCCCCTTCATCATCTTCACCACATCGGTGGTCATGCTAGACTCGTAAATCCCAAAAACTTGGAATCCGAAGAAAAGCTGAGGCTCAATTCCCAATGCCGCCACCGAGCTCAATTTTTCTGCTCTGATCGTCACTATCTCCTCCCCGAAGGGGAATTTGATCATTTGGTGGAGCGTGGAGGGCACACCTCCTAACTTGTGGAACCATGGGCGTCCCAACAATACAGCAAAGGTTACCAGGATATCCAGCACCGTGAACTCTGTTTCTTCTTCATGCGACCCCACTTTCAGCTTGGCCTTAAAAACTCCTTCGATGTGCCTACGGCTATCATCATAAGCCCTGATCATAGTTTCTGAGGCCGTCAGGTCTCCTCTTTCTACTCCCAATTTAGACAAGAGTTTCAGCGGGCAAACATTAATGGCCGATCCATCATCGACCATCACACAGCTAGTCTTCTTCCCGTTAATCTCAACTCGGATGTACAAAGGCTTGTTGTGAGCCTTCCCCTCTTATGGGAGATCTTCGTCAGTAAACGTGATTTCGGTTTTCTTTCGAGCCATAATTGCCCCCACTAACGCTGTCGGCTCAGTATCGATAGAAATAACCAAATTCTGCAGTTCTTTCATCAGATTTTCACGGTGGTACTTGGAATGGCATAGGACTTCCCACACCGTGGACTTAGCTTGTGTTTTCTTCAACTGCTCGAGGACTTGGTCATCTGGCTTGGGAGTCGATCCTTCTCCTATCTCAGTGTCCACCATAGGTGCCTTTCCCTCGGCCACTCGACCTGATCTTGTCATGACGGCGATTTCTGGCTCATCATCAGATTCATCCCAGATATTGATAGGAATCCTCCGATTAGCATCCTCCTTGTCCGAAGAACTTTCCCAAATGTCTACAATCATTAGATCCATTACGTGAGGGACGTTTAGATTCAAATAGAAGGGATCCGCTGATCCATACAAAGCCCAGCCTATCAAATCATCATAATCCCGGAGGGACACTCTACTCATTCTTCTTGCCGCCAACGGAATAGCACCTCTCTGTATGCACATAAGCTGCACTTTATCACTCATTGTTTCATGACATTGCTCATAGCGGTGCCTCCACCTCCTAACATAATCCACGAATGGTTCTTCGGGGAATTGCCTGATCCTATCCAGATCCTCCAGGGATCCCGTCCATGGAACATACATCTCATATCTCGCCACAAAGGCATCCCTGAGCAGTATCCAATGACCCATTTCCTCCTCTGATAGGCCTTGGTGCCACAACAAGGCTTCTCCCATGAGGGTTTCCGGGAAATGTTCATGTAATTCACATTGAGGGAACCCGGCGTCGTACATATGGTTGCGGAATATCCTCGCATGCTCAATAGGATCACGGTATCCCCCATACCTAGGCATTGCTAACACTGCCTCGGGTGTTTCATAAGAGGGTGAGTCCGGGGTTTGCTCTGCCAGCATCCATACCGTATACTCTTTGATAAACCTCTTTGTCATTGCCGCCCAATCGGTCTTGACATGCATCGGAAGTGACATATACCACATCAACGGCTCACCCATCAATGAATTACAGAACAAACTGGTGATCTCTTCTTCCTTAAAGCCCAAAGGCCCCATGGCTGACAAGTAAAAGTGAAAGTGTTCCATGGGATATTTGTTGCCATTGTACTTATTGACCCTCGGTAGCGGACGCTTGATAGGTCCGATCTGCATCACGAAGCGCTCTGCAGTCCTGTCTTCAGCTCTTTGGTACTTTTCTAGAAATAAATCTGACAATCGATCCCAATCATGCTTGCAAGAGTCGGGTAACGAGTGGAACCACCCCAAAGGCTCGTCTATCAGCGAATGATGGAACCACTGAGCAATCTCGTCCACCCCGAAGGATTCAACAAACATATCACGCATATATTCACGCAAGTGCACATCGGGATTCTCCCCGCCACTAAACAGACCCAATTCTGGCACAATAGTTCGAGACGACCCTTCTCCGGTCTTTTCGGCACTATCTTTATCATACGGTGCTCCACCGTCCAAACCTTCATCCATCGGTTCACCTTCATGTTCCTCGCCAAGGAAGGACACATATAGACCATTTCCTACATTGCTCTTTTCGTCAGAGTCCAACAACTCCTCTTCGTTTTCCTCGAAGGATTCCATCACTACACTTTCTTCCAGACCGACTCCGATCATGCTCACCCTATGATTAGGCAATGGATTACGCCTAGTGGAAGGGTTTGCTGATGAAGGATCAGCTATCTTCTTCTCCTCAATCAAATCTTGGATCTCGTGCTTCAACCTCTCACAGTTCTCAATAGTATGCCCATAACTGCTGTGGAATTCGCAGTATCCCCTAGCTTGTATCTGTGGAGAAGGTGGAGCTTTGTTATAAGGAGTAAGAGCTTTCAGCAACCCCTTTTTCTGCAATCGTTCGAAGACTTTTGTGTAGGTCTGATCAAATTTGGCGAACTGCCTCTTTTTGATAGCATTAAGATCAAGCACTTTCACTGCTGCAGATTCTGCGCTCGCACTTGGCCCTCCGGCACTATATCCCGACTTCGTCCACTTGGTATACGCCTTTTTCGGTTCTCTATCCCCCTCAACTGTCAAGGCGCAGCTATACATCTGATTGAAATCGGTAAAGGGCATATACCGCAGCTCATTCTTAATATATGGCAATGTGTTGCCCACTACCATTCGGATCTGGTCCTGCTCAAGCGGCTTCTGTTTCATGACCGCGGCCTTGGCCCTCCATCTCCTTACAAAATCGGAAAAGGATTCCCCAGTCTACTGCTTAGTGCTCTCTAGCTCCTTCAAAGTGACCTCAAGCATGGTGTTGAAGCTATACTGAGCGATGAATGACTTCGCTAACTCTTTCCAATCCCTCTTCGTCACCATTGGTAATGCATGAAACCATGTGAGGGCAGCCCCCTCCAGATAAGTGTTAAACAGCCCCAGGACTTGATCCTCAGTCAGGATCGTGTGCTTCATCACAGCAACATACTGATTCATGTGGGCAGTGGGATGTCCAGTTCCATCGAACTTTTTCATGTCAGGGAGCCGGAATTTCAAAGGCAAAGCCGTTGCCGATAAACAATTCTTCAAGTTATAAAAGTCTTGACTCCCGGAACTTCCCCCACGTAGATCCTGCACCTCCTGAGTGATGTGTTGCTTCCACTCCTCCTCCTTAGCTTTCTCTTTTTCTAGCTGCTTTCGGATATAATCCTGATAGTCATCCTCATTCCCAAAGCGAGGACCATCGTTCACCTCATTCTCAGCATGCTTACTGCCACTCTTGTCGTCCTTCATGGCCAGCTTAGCTATCTGGGCCACTATCGCAGCTAACTGCTCATTAATGTTGTTCACAGAGTTTTCCAATCCGGCCACTTTTTCGTCGGTCGCAGACATACTGACGGAAGAACGAGTATACCCGGATGAAGATGAATCAGAAGCCACAATTGCCGATTCAGAACTGTCAATCTGTAGCTGATCAAACTGCCTGACTAGCTGACTGCTCTCTCGGTACCACAACCGCTTAATGATGACGTCTGCGTGAACGGTATCCATTAGTATGTATGCATGATTTTATATGCATGATTCGTGGTGTGTGCGTTTATTATTTATGGATATATAAGATAAGAAGAACAAACGTTAGTCTAATTACACGTATCACAGCATCTCTCTTCCACCCTTATTCCTCCACCCACTCGATGGTCCAAGTCTCTTTCCTAGGATTTTGGTTTGGGGCTCACATTGCGGTCCAGGGGACGCGTGATGCCATCGATTATTGCAGAAAAGTAAATCATTCATCAGACAATACAGTTCGTTTTAACGTATCAGCGTTTGGTGACTAAGATATCGACCAAATGGATTGTCCTGTCGGAATACCCCATCTTTTGTCATTTTGCGAGACGCATTAGCTCGGGTTTTGACTCCCTTTGAGCGCATCTCGGTTTTTAGACGTGGTACGAGTTATTCTTTTAGTCTAATCGTTCGTTATTGACAATGATTCGTTCCCTTTTATTCGCATGGGTTCGTGTCTCGATTTTTGGATTACGACGGGATATTTTGGGATCTATCGAGAGACGTAACCGCATGCTTATTCAGTGATGAAAGCACTTTTTATTTTAAGGAACGGACTCATCGCGTAACGTGTTTGTTTCTAGCGTTAAGAACCCGTTTGCTCTTTTTGGCTACGTGAAAAGACGGCGAGTCTTATTTGAGCGCACGGTACTCTTTCGGCTAACAACTCTTTATTCCAATCTACGGGATATATCACCTTAGCGTGGTTATAGAAAATCAACGTTTCGTTGAATCGCATGTCTATTCGAAGCAGGGATATTACCGTCCTTTTCACTTTGGCACGAGTTTAAGCAAACGTGCATATCGGGCCATATTTCTTGTAGTTTTGGTAACGGTCGAAATGATCGAGTCGTTAGTCAAACCCACAGTCTCGTCCATATGGCGCAATTATATGGTTTAGCTTAATTCGGCTTTGTGATTTTAAGCGGCATACATACCGACTCAAGACACATATTCAACGGTATTGATTCATTTTCTTTAACTACCCTTGGGATGGGTATACATCGTAGATACAGAATGACTTTGGTCGTTTGTTTATTTTTGCTTTTCTTTTATTTTCTTAGTCACTTTTACGGACACATCCATTTCTCTTAAGAACGACACAAGGCATAACGTAAGAGCTCATCTTTTATTCGGAAGGGACGGGCCATGTTTGCGAAACTCTTTACATTACAACGGGGTCATTCGAAACAAAAATGTTCTTTGTTTTCGTTTTGTCATAATCTCATTTTATCCCAACCTATTTAAAGAATGTGAATAACGGCTACTGTTAATATAATCTTTTGAATCGAGATATAACTATCCTTAATACCAAACCGATTCATACTAATACGTGCTTACGTCATAACGCATTTCCTGAACATGTGCCTTCTTCGGGACACGGAAAGGGACTAGGCGGGTCGCACAAGTTCATTCATACGAGATGACTAAGTCGTCTTTAGTTCGAATCGTTTCGATGTTTTGGGGTAGTTTGTATATCGGTTTAAGAGTATATATTAACGTACCGTTTCATTTTCTTTACATATTTTAGGATTAGACACGTATCATGGCAATTTGAAAACACGAATTGATTCATTCATCACATCACGGGTAATCCTATAGCAACTTCTAAGGCTACTATATGCTGACACGGCTGATCGCGGGACCTCACAGGACCGCACAAATTCGCCCCTAACGAATGGATGGGGACCCTTTGGCGCCTTACTGTAAGGGGGAACTTACACTAGCCTCTTTCGAGCGACGAATGGACTCTCGCTAGAGGTTTCACGGAAATTACCCAAAAGGTTTGCAATAATGCTTATGAATTCATACGAAAAGAAATAATACGATCCGTCCCCGTTAAGGGCTTAATACACGCCTTTCGGAATCAAATTTCTCGCTTCCCCAGCAGAGTCGCCACTTGTTAGACGAGGTGTTGCGGCCTAATCTCCCGGGCGGACCGGGGGTGGACACCTCATGGCGACATAAGCGGTGATTGGCGCCGAAAGCAACCAATCGTGGAATCAAGCTGCTCGGTAGGATCGGAGCTCGGAGTATGGAAGAGTCGCCACCCACGAATGGGAAAATGAACACCGATCCCTTGCGGGAGACCGGTGAGGGTTCGGGAAACTTAGGTACGAGCCGAGAAGGCTAGCTCCTTTCCGGAGAAAGGCTACTAGGCACCCCGACATCGCCCGGTTATGAACCACCGGCCTCCTACTCAGCGTGTTAGGCGATAACGGACTAATCGCACATTTCTTTAAGTTTAAAATTCATTTGAAACCTTTTCTTTCTCGTTTTGAAAACCGTTTTGAGCATATATTATTGAAAAGCCACTTTGGTAAAGAATCACCCATTTACATCAGTTCAAAATACATAGGAGAGAGAGGGGGGAGAAGAAAGAATTGATTTGTTTACAATGTGATTTATGCTTCGTATTACACACTAATTCTAAACCAAACTCACTTCCAAAAAATGAGTTTATTTACATGGTTCGTACCTTAATCGTCGTTGGAACGATTTAGGTACATTTCAAAACCCCGTTAATGACATTCACTCGAATCGCCGTTGGAACGACTCAAGCGTTTGAAGACGTGGACTAAAGAATTTTAACCCGAAAACATGGTTAGGCATACAAGACAATTTATTTTGTACAAATCATTTAAGAAAACAATTCAAAACTCTATTATTCACAATTAAAACGATTTTTATTACAAGATTCGCTTAATCCGTCGTTGGAACGGATTAAGGTTTTAAAACGTGATGATTTCAAGAAATGGTTTAAAGAGGTCAAGAAAACATTATTTACACTTTTAAGAATATCTAGCAAACCTTAAATTTAAATAAGCAAATTAAACTCTCTTTTTGTGATTTTATTTTTCCCTTTTTACCCAAATAACCCTTAACATTATCATAATCACAACAATAAACCAACTAAACCAAAATTTACCCAATCAAAAGCATTTGAAAGAATATACATATAAGTAGGAAAATAGAGGAATATATATAAATATGTATGAATACCAAAATAAGTAATAATATCCATTAAAATACAATAGAGAAAATATTATACAAAAATAAGCAAAAATGGTGATGTAAATGTTAATAAGTATAATGAATTCTTATTCTAATCAAAAACATAAAAAAATGGATAAGGTTTATAGATAAGAAATTAGTATTTAGTCCCCCCAAAATGATATATGATGAATAGATATAGAAAATAATCCCAAAGATTCTCCAAAACACTCAAATATGTCTAGTTTAAGTGAAATGAAAAAGAAAAATCTATATATATACATATACTTTATTAAGTCCAAATAATGAAAAATGATTTATAAACACATTAAATAACAATATGTACCAAGTATTTAAAAATAACTTGAAAGTAAGTATTACATAAATATACATATATATATAAAGGATCAAAAGCTTAAAAGTTGAGAAAGAGGGACCAAAACAGCATTTTTTACATTCCAGCAGATTTACCGACAAAAATTCCGTCGGTAAACAGCAATCAGTGACAGAAAAAGGAAAATTACAGAACTGCTCCAACTGTTTCCAGATTTATTCAAAAACTTTAAATTAAGTCTAATTCAATCGTTTTGAATTTCCGAACTACCAAAAATGGATCATAGTCAATAACGGAAATTCCTAAAACGACGTTTTTATTTTAAAACGTTATTCGGAAATATCTTTTCAAAAATTTATAATTACAACGTTTTTAATACCCGACCTACCTTTTAATCGGATCACGGTTCGTATTGGGATATCAAAACGAGGTTTTTTATTTTAAAACAAAACCGAATTTTACTTAACACGAGATAAAAAAAATAAATAAAGACGAGAAATTAAATAAAACGTGATAAATAACTAAATAAATAAAATTATGACATAAAAATAAATAAACAAAAGAAATAAATCAAATAAAATAAAACGAGACTAGTCCTCGGATAATACCTCAGGTTCGGTATTGACGGTTGAAGTCGGCTGATTCCACGAATCGTGCTTTTTCCGGTGTTTTTGTGTTTTTGGTAAAATTTTAACTTTTAGGAAATTTGGAATTTTTAGGAAAAAAAATGTTTTTTCCCAAAAAAAAAAAGATTTTCTCTCTAAAAATGTTTAAAGTGAGAAGCTCCTCCAAAAAGTCCTCTCTAAATGCATGGGGATCTGTGCCTCATATAGGCAAACGGATCCCCGGAACTTTGGGCGACGCTCGAGTAAAATTGGGCGTCGCCCAAAGGGGGTTGGGCGAACGCCCAACAATCGTTGGGCGTACGCCCAACTGATGTTGGGCGTTCGCCCAACCATCGTTGGGCGTCCGCCCAACGTCGTTGGGCGCCTGCCCAGCGGCCGTCGGACGCTCGCGCCAACGGCTGTCGGGGGTGCGTGCCCGACGGCCGTCGGGCGTCCCGCGCACGTCGAGCGCACGCCCTGCGCTGTCGGACGTGCGTCCGACTGTCGTCGGACACACGTCGGCTGCCGCTAGGCGCTCGCTCTACGTCGCGGAGCGTCCACGAGCCGTTCATTCAACGACCGCGATTCTCGTTGACTCACCGTTTTATTATTATACGCTTTTATCTTTCAAAATTTTCCCGGAACCAACCGCTTCGACCGCTTTGTTAAAGGTTTTCGTCACAGGTCCTCCGACTCGGTGTCTACAAGGGTCTAAATGCAAACTTTAGCTCATGCTTTTACAGATACAAGGATTGTGTCCTACACCTAAACTAGTTGTCATGCAATCTTAGATTCGGTTCTCAGCCCTCAAGGACAAATAACGAAGTTTAGATTCGAAGGAGGTTCACGGTTTTAGGTCCTAAACATGCAAAACATAAATAAAACCCGAAAAACGCAAAACTAAACTAGACACGATGCAACAAAAATTTAAAAATTATACAATTTTTGTAAGTTTGTCTACCCCTCCTCCTCACACTAAAAATATGCAATAAGTTCCAACATTGCATCACAAACCATAAAGTACAAGTGCAAAAAGTTAGGGTGGAGAAGACAACTTACTGATTTTATCGCAATCGCCAAAAATTTGATGATTTGCGGTGCCAATTTTTTTTTTATATTATTATTATTATTATTATTTATTTATTTATTTCAGCTCCGTTCGGGAAAAAATCCCGAACCGTTACTTATCTCGGCCGAGCAGCGGGCTGGACGCAGTGCCCAGCGGCGGGCTGGGCGCTAGCGCCCAGCTCGCGGCGAGCAGTGCCCAGCTCGCGGCGAGCTGGGCCCTGCTCGCCGAGCTGGGCGGCAGTGCCCAGCTCGCCCGAGCTGGGCCTCCTGGGGCCAAATTTTTTTTTTAATTTTAATTTAAACCTGAACACTTAAAAAAAATAAAAATAAAAATAAAATAAAAGAAAAGAAAAGAAAACTAAACAACTAAAAAAAATATTTATTTATTTTTTAATTTTTTAATTTTTTTAAACGAACACTTTAAAAAAAACGTAAAAGAAAACTAAAAAGACTAAACTAAAAAATCAATGTATAATCTAAATAAAATAAACCTGAAAAGTTTTATTAAAACTTGGGTTGCCTCCCAAGAAGTGCTACGTTATATTCGGTGAGCTCGACATAGAATTCCCGCCTAGGTGTATGCTGACATTCGCGTTATGAATTCAAATTCCTGAATAAATAATCCGTACCTGCAAAACGGATTATCAGTTTCAAAGAATTTTAATAAAAACAAAGGATAAAATTTAAATAAGTTATGAAAAAATTTAGTTTGCTCCCTTTTTGATTCCCTTGGTAAATCAAAGAGAATGAAAATTTCTGGACTTGGAGCAAAACCGAACTCTTCTATTTTTTGATTCTTCTCTAGAGGCTCAATTTCAACTGATTCCTCAATTAATATTGAAACTTTTGGTTTCTCATAATTAGGGATCAGTTCTTCATTGTTAATGGGAAAATATATCACCTTATCAACCTGACCTACCAAATTGGGTTCTTTAATTGATTCGTCCGCGGTTGAATCAACTAGGATCCCTTTTTGTATGCATAAATTTTTAATTGAGGCATACAAATCGTCAGTTTGATCTTCGTGAGTAGATAGAAAGTTAAGCAAATGCGTAATAGACTCCTTATTTCCATTGTTTCTAGCCATTTTCTCAAAAAAGAAGAATCATTAGAAATAACAATAAAAATTAAAAACAAATATTCACAAAAAGGGAAGTATAAAGGATTATATATAAACAAGTATAAACGATTATAAACAAAGGATATTCACAATGAATGCCTAAACTAACAAATCGACCTTTGGTTCGATATTGTAGAAGAAATAAATCCCCGGCAACGGCGCCAAAAACTTGATGCGCCTCACGGCGTTCGCTACCGCAAGGCTCACTAAGGGATAAGTGTACCCCGTCGTTATCAAGTAATAAATCTGGAAAGTCTAAGTATCGAATCCACAGGACTTATTTACCACAAGTATTGAACTACTCGGTCTCAGGTGTTATCTAGGCTTTGTGGGGTTTGAATTGGTTTTGATTAAGTTAATCTACTCCTAGATTGAATTATGCTACTCCTAGCTAAGTTATCTAGTTCTAACTAAGTTATTCTACGCCTAATTAAGTTAAACTACTCCTAATTAAGTTAAACTACTCCTAATTGATCTTTCACTAATGCAATTACCCGAAGGAACATGGTATGAACGATAATAATGAGGTTAGGTTATTAGGTCTATTGATTAAAAACCTAATCTAAGTCACTTGTATTCAAGGCGATTAACACTACTTACCCTCCTGAAGTTCCTAGTGCGTGATTCCCTTGTAAGGTTGGAACTAGGTCTAAGGCTCAGCAATTTAGGCTTAATCAACTAAGAGGTCGTCAATCTCCTAGGCTCTGACTAGGTCAGATTCAGCTCACAATATGTGCCTACTCAATTTTGGGGCTTTTGAATGAGTTAAACCAATTGAATAAAGCGTAAGACAAAGATTAAACAAACAATCATAGAACAAAACAAGAGCTAAAATATTATTAAAGATGAAGAACAATGTCACAGGATACAATTAGCCTAGGATTCATAGACTGTATCAAAGAGTAAAAACAAGGAAAAGTAAAAGGAGATACGAAAATCCCTTTCAAGGAACCTGTCTACTCTGCAATCGGCTTCCTAGGTCTTAAGGACGGACCTTGAATATTCCTCGAGAACAGCTTTGAAGGAGCTTCAATGGAGGTCGAAGAAGATGGAGGAGATGGAGAGGAAATTCAAGGGGAAAGCTAAAGTAATTTACAAATAATGAAAGATGCCTAATTACATTGGAAAAATCCTATTTATAGACGCGACTCGGGCCCTCTTTTTGACCTATTTCATGTCCTTGTGCAGGTAGGAAGTCGTGGGGTCCATCGTGGAGTCGTGGGGGCGGAATTGGTCTTTTTGACCAATTTCCGCAGGTCTGCTCGCCGAGCAGGGCGAGCTGCTCGGCGAGCAGGCACAGTGCCTGGGCAATGCCTGGGCGGTGCTTGGGCAGTGCCTGGGCGGTGCCTGGGCAGTGCCTGGGCGGTGCCTGCGCGGTGCCTGGGCAGCTCGCCGAGCAGCGCCCGGGCTGCGCGCCGAGTAGTGCCTGGGCTGCTCACCGATGCTCAATTCGCCGAGCGACTGCCGGGGGTCCCCGAGACACGATTTTTGCCTGAAATTGATCATGTTTTAACCTGCACACGCACATAAACTCCAAACAACATTAGTCCAAAGGCTAAATTGACCCGCCAATCGCTTATTTTGAACAAACGCTTCGTTTGGTGCGACTTTTGACGGATCAATTAGCTTCAAAAGATAACGGAATTATAATATGCATGCCATTTTGGCCGTATTTGCCTAAATTGATCATAAAACGAGCCTGAACAACGAAAAGTAAATAAAACATTTCCAATTTCTAACTAACTCACACAAAAGCATTTAAATGCGAGAATTGCTCGCTTATTAACTAAATAACGCTAAAAACCGTTCTAAAACCGTACCCAAAGCATTTCAAACGTAACTCAGTCTTGCGTAAGAAATGTCTTCTTCAGAAACGCTTGAAGGCGAAGCCGCTGAGTCAAGCTGAGTAGTAGTCAGGTCAGCATCGATAATCCGTCAACTTGGAAGACAAGGTCTGGCAAATTTCTGAAACAAATCAGAAGCCTCGGAAATCAATCTTAAGAACCTTTTCGAGACGCATGGACCATCTGACTTTCACTAGAAGACAAACATGGCGTAAGAAGACAAATCTAGCATAAGAAGACAAACTTAGCACCTGTCCAAAACAGAAGACAGGATTGGCCTGCAACTCTGAAAGCTGACCACGTGATGACGAAGAAGACCGTTTTTCCCACAACGGCTATGTCGGAATTCAAATCATTGAAGCCACAAGATTGCTATAAAAAAGCCAAATCATCACTTGGATCGTACACAGATACAACAACATACAGACAGAAAAAGAAAATCTTCACGAAGTGAAAATCCAAAATAGAAGCTGTCTGAAAAAGAAAAAGCAAGCTCTTACACCAAACTCCAATCATTGTGTAAAAGTCTAGAGTGATTTTATTCATCTAAAGTGTTCTTCATTTAGTGAGAACAACTCTTGTATCATTTGTAAAAGGTTAGAGAGACGCTAAGTACTCGGTTATAGTACTCAGTGGTAGAGATAAGTTGAGTACTCGATTATAGTATTCAGTGGTAGATAGGATTGAGTAGACGAATAGAGGACGGTACCCTTGCATACTCAGTTGCTATTGTAAAGGGTTTGTGCTCTACCTTTAAAGAGCTTAGTAGAGGATTGAAAAAGCTCAGAAGGATTCCGGGGACTGGACGTAGGCGGAGAGGCCGAACCAGGATAAGTCTACTGAGTAACTTCTAACCCTTTCTCTTGATATATATATATATATGTATGTGTTGCTTGCTTAAAATTACTTAGTAAATAATCTGTACAAGCTGAAGCTGAGTAATCTGAGTGCTGAGTTGGAAACTGACTTAAGTGTTACTTCCCAACTCACAACTGAAACAACTCTAGTCAGTATCTGATTAAAGTTGTATCACACCTCACTCAGCCTTGGTGACCTGAAACTAAGTTAAATAATCAAACATTCAATTAAGTCAGCATTATCAAGCGAAAAAGTTATATTAGTTCCTAACCCCCCTGGAACTAATCCTATCACGTTACACGGGACCAACAAGTGGTATCAGAGCCTACTAGCTCACTATTCAAGATAAAACTATCTTGAGCTGATCCCTGTAATGGCTAAGAACAGCACTCGTTTCCTTCCAGGAAGTCAAACAACCTAGATACTCCCTGAGGGATTATCGATTAGTCGACCCCTCTTGTTCTTTGGATCTAATTATACATTTTGGAAGAACATGATGAAACTTCATTCAGGCAACACATATAAGTACATGGCTAGCTATAGTCCAAGGCCCTTTTGTTCCCTATGAAATCATTGATGGTGTAAAAACTGTCAAAAGCGAGGCTAAGTGGTCAGAAAATGACCTTAAGAAACTACAAAATAATGCTTCGGCTATCAATATGCTTCACTGTGCGTTAGATGCTGCAAAATACAATAAGATTTCAAGTTGTGAGTCAGCATAAGAAATCTGGAAGAAGTTGGAGGTTACCTATGAAGAACCAGTAAGGTCAATGAGTCAAAAGTGAATCAACACATGCGATTGTATGAGTTGTTTGAGGTGAATGACAATGAAGGCATCTCAGAAATGAATGCAAGATTCACCAATATAATCAATGAGCTTAAAAGACTCGGCAAGAACTTCACTGAAGAAGAACAAGTTAAGAAGATTCTAAGAAGTCTCCCCAAGAGCTGGCAAGCAAAGAAGACAGCTATTGAAGAAGCTCAGGACCTGACCACGTACAAGTATGATGAGCTCATCGGATCTCTGTTGACCCATGAGATCTCCATGAAGAATTTTGAGGCCAAAGAAAAAACTGAGGACAAGAAGCAAAAATCTCTTGTCATGAAAGCTGACTCAACCGAAGCTGACTCATCAGATGATGAGGAGATGGCCATGTTTACCAGGAAGATGAAGAAGTTGTTTAGGAAAAGTGACAAGTACAACAAAAGGCCATTCAAAAGAAGTGATAAATACAAAGCTGAGTCTAGCGACAGTAGACACAAGAAAGACAGCTCAAAGCCCGTTACTTGTTTTGAATGTCATCAAGCTGGGCACATCAAATCAAGCTATCCCACTCTGAAGAAAGAAAAGAAGAACAGTAGAAAGGCAATGGTGGCAACTTGGAGCGATAGCGATGAGTCAACCTCGTCAGAAGCTGATGCCACTGAGTCAGCAAACATCTGTTTTATGGCTGACGAATCTGGTGACATCTGCCACTTTGAGCAAGCTGACCTATCTGGTGGGTCTGACCATGAGGAACACTCAACCGAGGTAACATCTCTACCTTTGGTCAGAAATGAAATGATAAATGCCCTGAGTGATCTCTATACACTTATCAAAAAGTGTAACAAGAAAATAAGAGCACTCAACAGACGATGTGATGAGATTGAAGATGTCAAACTCAGTGACCTTCGACATCTCCTCCAGGACAATACCAGGAAAGATGAAAATCTAAAAATCATGTATAGGTTTGTCTCTGAAGTCCAATCAGACTCTAAGAAGCTGAGAAAGGACATCACATCCATACAGAACCAGCTGAGTTCATCGGCTAAGAAAAGGTTCTATTTAAAGACTGAGTATTCGGGTACTAGTCAGCAAAGACGGTACACTCAGCAGAACAGTCAGTGTGACTGTTGTGGAAAGAAATGACACACTATAAAAGTGTGTTGGTATGCTCAACACCATCGTGCTGACCAGAAATGGAAATACCCTCAAAGGGTAGTTTATTATGACTTTTGTGGGAAAGATGGCCACACTATAAATGTATACCGTCACAAAATTAAATATGATGCATCACCTGTTGACTCTAACAAACGAGGACCCAAAAAGACTTGGGTACCTAAAGATAACTAATAACATTGCAGGTGAGCCTGAGGTGTGCTGAGAAGTCAAAGCTATGGTACATTGACAGCGCATGCTCAAGGCATATGACTGGTGATGAAACACAGTTCATCACACTTGTGCATAAACGAGGAGGAAATGTAAGTTTTGGAGATAACAAAAAGGGTAAGATAGTAGGGTCAGGTACCGTTGGTGGTAATCCTACTATTAAGTCAGTCTCCCTAGTCAGAGGTCTTAAATATAACATACTGAGTGTAGCTCAGCTGTGTGACATCGGTAGAAAGGTTGTATTTGATGCCACTGAGTGTAGGATACTCGAGGGAAAAACAAATGAGTTAATTTTAACTGCCCCTCGTGTTGACAACGTTTTCATGCTAAACCTAGAAAAAAAGTTTTCAAAGAATATATGTTTAGTGTCAAAGGAAGATAATTCCTGGCTATGACATAGGAGACTTGGTCATGTAAGCATGGACCTCCTTGCCAAATTAGTAAGAAAGCAATTAGTTGAAGGATTACCCAAACTCAGGTTTGAGAAGAATCAATTGTGTAATGCTTGTCAGCAAGGTAAACAAACTAAAAAATCTTTTCAAAGCAAAAATGTAGTCTCAACCAAGCGTCCATTAGAGTTGCTACACTTGGATCTCTTCGGACCAGTCCAGCCGCTGAGCTTGGGTGGTAGGAGATTTTCCTTGGTCATTGTGGATGACTTTTCTCGGTACACTTGGGTCATCCTGCTGAGTAGCAAGGATGAAGCTTTTGAGATGTTCTCAACATTAGTAAGAAGACTTGAAAATGATAAAGACCTTAAACTTGCTCACATCCGAAGTGATGATGGTGGAGAATTCAAAAATCAACAATTTGATGAATTTTGTGAAGCCAGCGGCATTGACCATAATTTTTCTGCTTCTAGAACTCCTCAACAAAATGGGGTAGTTGAGAGGAAGAACAGAACCTTAGTTGAAATAGCTAGGACAATGCTGAGTGAGAATAGGCTTCCAAAGTATTTCTAGGGTGAAGCTGTCAACACAGCTTGCTATATACTCAATAGGGCTTTAGTCAGACCTATACTTAAGAAAACCCCTTATGAACTTTGGAAAGGACGAAAACCCAATATTGGATATTTTCGTGCCTTTGGTTGTAGATGTTTTATTTTAAATACTAAAGACAACCTTGCTAAGTTTGATTCAAAAGCTGATGAAGCTATCTTCTTAGGGTACTCAACAAACAGCAAAGCATATATGGTGTTTAATAAACGAACTCGGGTCTTAGAAGAGTCTGTACATGTTGAGTTCGATGAAACTGACCCTGTAGGGAAGATAAGTTAGCCTGCCGAAGATGACCCGTGCTCAGCTTTCGCTGACCAAAATGGAGCCATTGAGTCACTACCTCAAGGGCTGACTAAATGTAAAAACGAACCTCAAATTATCTTTGCTGACCAATATAATCCTGCAGAGATTGTTGAAACACATATCCCTGAAGACACTACACTACCAAAGGAGATCAAGGTTCTAAGAGGACACTCTGAAAGTAGCATTCTGGATGCTGCTGAGAACACCCTGATGACCAGAAATCAACTCAGGAGATATCTCAGCAACGTAGCCTCCGTGTCAGTTCTTGAACCAAGAAACTTCTCAGAAGCTGAGAACGATGAGTTCTGGATAAATGCGATGCAAGAGGAACTCGATCAATTCAAGAGAAATGAAGTATGGGATTTAGTGCCTAAACCAAAGAATCAAAAGACCATAGGAACAAAATGGGTATTCCGTAATAAGCTAGATGAACAAGGAAACGTAGTCAGGAAAAAAGCCAGACTTGTAGCTCAAGGTTATAGTCAGCAGGAAGGTATTGACTATGGTGAGACCTTTGCACCCGTAGCTAGATTAGAAGCTATAAGAATATTGTGTGCATATGCTAGCTTTATAAATTTTAAATTGTTCCAAATGGATGTTAAAAATGCATTTCTTAATGGAGTTATAAATGAAGAGGTTTATGTTAGTCAGCCTCCAGGGTTTGAGGATCCAAAATTCCCAAACCATGTTTATAAACTCAAAAAGGCTCTGTACGGCCTGAAGCAAGCACCACGTGCTTGGTATGACAGGCTGACCAGCTTTCTGCTGACCAGAAACTATGTCAGAGGAAAAGCTGACACAACCTTATTCATTAAGAAAAAGGGTAAAGATACCCTGCTGGCACAGATATATGTTGATGATATTATTTTCGGTGCTAATAATGAGTCAATGTGCAAGGAATTTAGCAAACAGATACAAACTGAGTTTGAGATGTCAATGATGGGAGAACTCAACTTCTTCCTTGGACTTCAAATCAAACAAGGCAAAAATGGCATCTTCATTAGCCAGACTAAGTATGCTAAGGAGATATTGAAGAAATTTGATATGGAAAATTGTAAGCCAATATCTAGCCCAATGGGTACTGACACGGTGCTCTGTGCTGATGAAAAAGGTAAGTCAGTAGACATCAAATTATATCGAGGTATGATTGGCTCTCTACTCTATCTAACGGCAAGTAGGCCAGATATTCAGTACTCAGTGTGTTACTGTGCAAGATTTCAAGCTGGCCCTAAGGAATCTCATTACATAGCTGTAAAAAGAATCCTTAGATATTTGCAAAACTCAGTGAATGCAGGTTTATGGTATCCCAACACGAACGATTTCACACTCGTTGGATACACTGATGCTGACTATGGACGAGACAAGCTTGAGCGGAAAAACACTTCAGGAGGATGTCATTTCCTTGGAAGCTGTCTAGTGTCTTGGTTCAGTAAGAAGTAGTCGTCAATTGCCCTATCAATAACTGAAGCTGAGTACATTACTGCTGAAAGCTGTATTGCACAAGTCCTATAGATCAAGCAACAGCTGGATGATTATGGAGTCAAAACGAGAACAATTGAAGTCAAATGTGACAACAAAAGTGCCATTGACTTATCAAAGAATCCAATCCAACACAGCAGGATGAAGCATGTCAGCATTAGGCATCACTTCATCAGAGATCATGTACTCAAAGGTGAGATCAAGCTGACCTATGTTCCAACAGATGAACAGCTTGTAGATATCTTCACGAAGCCATTGGCTCGTGAGCAGTTCAGCATACTAAGGGAAGCTATCGGTATGTCTAATCCTCTTCAATAAATTCTCTGAGTGAACTTAATGATTATATTATGCCGAAAGACTATTACTTGTTGAGTAACTGTCATACACTGAGTAAAAATGAATGCTATGAAATCACTATATGCTGAGTTGCTATATATATTGAGTGATTGATAAAATGCTGAGTTACTACACATGATATGAACCCCGTTTGCGCTAAACTATACACTCAGAACCTCAAACGTTTAAATTCTTAGATGCTGAGTAAAACGTCTTGCGAAATTAATGCCTGCACACGTATTTAAGTAGCCACCTAGGATGACGTAAGCATAATGATTAGAAAACCATGCACCGAATCTGTTGTTAATTTCAGAATTAAATGCCATTGATTGATTCGAGAACGAACCGCCATTCTGACCTATCAGATCAATACGCACCGACTATAAATAGTGGATGATTTCCCACTAAACCTTCTTTACGCTTGAAAATTTCGCACTTGATCTCTCTCTCTCTCTCAATTCCCAAATCTTCTAAGTTTCTCAAAAATCCTCAAGATCACCATGTCGAACGACTCCTAGAACATCTCCGATGAGCAATACGATGACAACCGCTCCAACATTAATCCTCCCTCTCCTGCTAAGCAGGAATATCACGAGACCTCCTCAGAGTCTCATGAACAAACCCATGGTCAGCTTGACCAACCTATGGATGAGGTCAGCATCCTCGGTGAGAACCCCCAGACTGACCAAACAACCCCTTCGAAGAAGAAGAAGGAAAAGAAAAATAAGAAACCCAAGGAAAGGAAATTCTTTCTAGTTTTCAGCAGTGTCAAAAACCTAAACGTCTATCATTCTCGATGGTTTTCCGGGAGCTTCATCGAAGAAGAAAAACCCTTCTGCGATTGGATTTCAAAGAATGGGTGGACCACCCTCTTCTCTCTCCCTGGAACAACTTACCCACAACTGGTGAAGGAATTCTACGCAAACCTAAAAGTCGCTAACGATGACGTTGACTATCTGGTCACTAAAGTTAAGAATAAGGATATCACCATCACCCCCTCGTACCTTGCTATCCTGCTAAAACTCAAAGCAGAAGGTGCAGAACTGCGATGCACAAATGATTATAAACGGGTTGAGTACAATGCCGAGTTCTGTAAACCCAAAAATCACAAAGGTGAAATCTCCAGTACCAGCATGGGTTAGCCTAAAAAACAAGCACACTACATCCTGACCAACTACCTCTTTCCCAAGGTCAACTCCTCCTCCTCAGCCTCAAACTTCGAGCAGTGCTTTATCTGGCACATACTGACCTACAAGCCGCTCAATATGCCCGTCTTTCTCATTAGGGCTTTTCAACGCAGCACCGGGATCCTCAAGATGGGTTCTCTCATCACCAAAATCCTTCAGGATCACCAGGTCAGCTTAAAAGGGGAAATTGATGTAGAGGGCACTGAGATCACCTCAGCAATCCTATTCGGCTTAGCTCACAGCCTTCCTATCAAACCTAAGAAAGATAAAGAAACCGTGGTTGAAGAAGCACCTGCTGAGCATGCTATGGTTGAAGAAGCACCTGCTGAGCTATCTAAGAAAGGAAAGAAAGCAATGGTTGAAGAAGCACCTACTGAGCGAACCAGAAAGAGGAAAGCTGACCCATCCTCAACTCCACTAGCCAAAGATATTAACAAGGCTGTAAAGAAGATCAGGGTGGTGGTTGGTGAGAAGAAAGCAGCTCCTGCTAAGCTAGCTCAAAAGAAACCAGAGTCAGCTGAAAGACAGAAGAAAAGAGCTGACCCTGAGGAAGAAAGTGAGGAGAATTTTGAGCAACCCCTAAAGAGGAAGAAGGCCTCTAGGATGACACCTTTGGAAGCTACCCCCCATTGACTTTGTCACACCAAGGATTCTCACTTCCTGCGAGCTCAGGAGATCGACCTAGAAAAGACACCTTGTGATCAAGAGGAAGAACAAGGTTGCACTGATAAACAGCCTGAAGCTGATCAGATGCATGCTGCTGAGAAAAGTACCACAGCTGCTGCTGAGCAAGCTGATGAGCAAGGAGCTGAGTCTCTAGTGAAGGACAAGGTTATGGAGAACCTTTATGCTGAGTTTGGACTCAACTCCTCTTCTGAGTCACCAGAGTCTATTGCTGCTGACCCTTCCCCTCAAACTAAAGATCACAAAGATAGTAAGGAAAAGCAGTTCAAGCGGAAGGCACAGAAGCCTACACTCATTGACATCCTGGATGAATCTCCGCTAAGGGACCCCATCACTGACTTGACTGGGCTCCAATTCCAATTCTCCACCGACATTACTGAACCCACTCCTAGTCAAGTGAAAAAAAAGCAAGCCTCTGTTTCTCAAGCTGAGGAACAAGCCGACCCAAAAGTCACTACGGGCCAAGCTTCTGCCGACACCTCTGCTCCACCTTCCACTAAGCAAGTGCTCGAAGTTCCTACTGCTCAACACAATGAGTTAGGAAAGGAAACTACTCCTGTTAAAGATAGTTTTGAGTTGCCTCAATATCAAGTTTCAACTCAACTCCAAACTGACCCTGAGCAGGTAATTAATACTGCTGAGCAACCACTTCCATCTTCTACTGAGCAGTTAGTAAGCCAGTCAGCTCCTGCTGCTGGCCTCCATAATAAAAGTGCAGCTACTAACCATGCTGGCACTTCTACTTCTGGGCAGCACCAAAGTACTCCACCACCTGCCGCTAACCAGAAAATGACCCCTGAGATTACGCAGAATCAGTCTGAAGATGATTCCTACAATTTTTTTAATGCCTCTGAGTCAGGCCGGCGAATCATCAACTCAGCCCATATGCTTCTCCAAGCAATAGATCAGTCTCACGCCGATGCTGCTGGGTCCACTCCTGCTGAGCCAACTCAACTGTCCTCCATCACGCAACTCTTGACCGAACTCAAAGGTCTTAAGGAGTTGATGAGTGTTATGACTTTTTTGGTCTCTCAGCAGCCCAAGCAAGAGTTTATGGTCAAGCTGGCGGAACCTCAGCTAATGATGGTAAATCACATGGACTCCATCAAAGGGAAAATCAATGCCCTATCTGCTGTGAACTCATCATCCGCAACTTCTGCTGAAGTCACTCAACATTTCACCCAACTGACCGCTGAGCTAACTGGGGCTCGTGAACTTATCTCTAACTGGGGCTCATGAACTTATCTCCTCCACTTCTCAATGCTCCATAGAACAAATTGGTGAGGCTATCCGCCTACTCAACTTGAGCAAAGAAGAAATGGACACTGATCAAGTAAAGACCAATGACATTCTACACTGCACCCGATCAACACTTGCGCATGTTTGGCACATCAATGCTCAGCGTCATTCGTACGACTCTTCGATGCTTAGGATGTACTATCAATCCTATGCACGGATGACCGACTCCATTACTTGGATTGGAAAATCACTTGAGTTTTTACTCAGTATGCTCAGCGCTCACATTAAAATCCCCTCATCCAGTATGGCAGATGACATGCAGGTCTTTACCGGTCTTAAAGCAAGTATGAGTCAAATGCAACAATATTCCACCTTACTGACTCGTGCTGTTCAACAGGGGCAATTTTATTCTCCTCCCCTTCAGCTTGGTGATGCTGGCAAAACGGGGGAGAAAGATAAGCAGCCAACTGATGGAACTTAACGTCAAACTCAGCAGAAGCCTCCTAGCTCAACTTCTGCTGTCCCGAGCAACCAAACTCAGCAACAAAGAACAGCCAAGCCGAGCCAAACCAAACCCAAGTCTAACCAAGTTCAAGTCAACATCAAGAAATAGAACTAGCAATAGTCTTAGCTTGTAACTTGTGTTTTTATATGGCATGACTCTTGTTGAACTGAGTATATCTATATACAAGCATTTATTCTACAAACTGTCTTTATATACGTAATGCTTATATGATGTGTTTATGTGCTGACGTTTCTCATATGATTACTCATTGAACAACAAACAAATTAAAACTTGTGAACACAGAAATTAAACAAGTAAAATATACTCAGTATACATCCACTCTGATACCTAAACTTAACTAAGTATCCAAACTGAGTAATAACAAACTATTCCAAGTATTGAACTTCTTCTGAAGCTGACCTAAGACTCACTTCGATTAAATCTTAGAAGGTTTAGAAGTGAACTAAGTCAGTGGATTCAAGCCTTAGTTTCACTCAATTAGATCTTAGAAGGTTTAGAGTTGAACTAAGTCAGTAGATCCAACCCTTACGGGGGAGTAATTTCAAAAGAGTAGAAAAGGTCAACTATCATGGAGAGTTCACACTGAGTTCCTCACTAAATACTTTTGCCAACATCAAAATGGGGGAGTTTGTTGAAACACTTTTCCACATGATTTTGATTTGACAAAATTATTTAAGTTAATCCTATGATCAAACAATTAAATTTAAGTGCTTTGATTTAATTGTACTAATGTGTTTGTTCAATGTTGAGTAAGTTTACTAACGAGAACAGTAACTGAAAGCCATAAAAGAAAGACAAAACAAAGTCAGTAAAAGCAAGTCACACAGCAGAAGCTGAGTAGAACGTAACTCAGTCTTGCGTAAGAAATGTCTTCTTCAGAAACGCTTGAAGGCGAAGCCGCTGAGTCAAGCTGAGTAGTATTCAGGTCAGCATCGATAATCTGTCAACTTGGAAGACAAGGTCTGGCAAATTTCTGAAACAAATCAGAAGCCTCAGAAATCAATCTTAAGGACCTTTTCGAGACGCATGGACCATCTGACTTTCACTAGAAGACAAACCTAGCGTAAGAAGACAAATCTGGCATAAGAAGACAAACCTGGCACCTGTCCAAAACAGAAGACAGGATTGGCATGCAGCTCTGAAAGCTGACCACGTGATGACGAAGAAGACCGTTTTTCCCACAACGGCTATGTCGGAATTCAAATCATTGAAGCCACAAGATTGCTATAAAAAGGCCAAATCATCACTTGGATCGTACACACATACAACAATATACAGACAGAAAAAGAAAATCTTCACGAAGTGAAAATCCAAAATAGAAGCTGTCTGAAAAAGAAAAAGCAAGCTCTTACACCAAACTCCAATCATTGTGTAAAAGTCTAGAGTGATTTTATTCATCTAAAGTGTTCTTCATTTAGTGAGAACAACTCTTGTATCATTTGTAAAAGGTTAGAGAGACGCTGAGTACTCGGTTATAGTACTCAGTGGTAGAGATAAGCTGAGTACTCGATTATAGTATTCAATGGTTGATAGGATTGAGTAGACGAATAGAGGACGACACTCTTGCATACTCAGTTGCTATTGTAAAGGGTTTGTGCTCTACCTTTAAAGAGCTCAGTAGAGGATTGAAAAAGCTCGGAAGGATTCCGGGGACTGGACGTAGGTGGAGAGGCCGA
Organism: Euphorbia lathyris; assembly: GCF_963576675.1. NCBI lineage: Eukaryota > Viridiplantae > Streptophyta > Magnoliopsida > Malpighiales > Euphorbiaceae > Euphorbia > Euphorbia lathyris. The sequence goes on from NC_088911.1 coordinate 127,828,998, forward strand.
ACCAGGATAAGTCTGCTGAGTAACTTCTAACTCTTTCTCTTGATATATATATATATATATATGTGTGTGTGTGTGTGTGTGTGTGTGTGTGTATGTGTTGCTTGCTTAAAATTACTCAGTAAATAATCTGTACAAGCTGAAGCTGAGTAATCTGAGTGCTGAGTTGGGAACTGACTTAAGTGTTACTTTCCAACTCACAACTAAAACAACTCTAGTCGGTATCTGATTAAACTGTCTCACACCTCACTCAGCCTTGCTGACCTGAAACCAAGTTAAATAATCAAACATTCAATTAAAAGGAAAATGCTTTTTTAAAAGACTCTTTCCAGCTACTCTCGCTAGAAGGTAGTGAGGGTGGCCTAGAAAGACGAATATATCACCTACACAAATTTCATTCCCTTTCCTTAGATCTTTCTTTTGAGCCTACCCGCCTTGACGTGGGTGAGATTTTCCTTTGTTGAGGGCAACTGCAAACGATATGATGTCCGATTGAGCATATGGAAGAAATTATGATTGCATGAGCGTTTGATAACTTCCTCTGCTTCTTTGAGTTGAACCTGAAAACTTGCCATCTCTTTGACGTGTTCACCTCTAATCACATTTATAGATTCCTATACGATTTCTACATTGTTGATGAGCTGCTTGCTGATCTCATCCACGAACATCTTGTTTTCGGATATAGCGAACCTAGACATTCGTCCATGCGTTTATCTAAATCTAGAGTGATTTTTGTAGGAAGTGGATGAGGTTTTTTTTTACTAGCATCCAAAGGAGTTTTGAGTTCTTACGAGTAACTTTTTTTTTGGAGGGGGAAGAGTAATGAGTGGAGATTTTGAAGTTGGTGAAACTATATGATTTTCCAAATGAGTCATGAACGCTATACAAGATCAATACTAACTTCCCAATTTGATGTGGAAAATACAAAGAGGATGTCTTGAGGGTGATTTGAAAGGGTACCTTCATGAAATAAGACAAAAAACGATTAAAGGATGGATCGAGATCCGATGATCTCACTTTGATGTATAAATAAGTAGAGTTTTCGAGAAAAATGATGAAGAATAGTAATTCTAGAATGTTATAATAATATACCTTTAAGTGTGCAACTACATTATATATTTGTAATTATGTAAATTTTTAATGTTAATATGTTCCATTTACTAAATATATTTATTTTTGTAATAAGATAATACAAATTTAAATAAAGATTCTTAAATTGAAAGACCGATGAAATGTTGTCAAGATAAGGCAAAAAAAAAAAACATAATGAGCTTTCATTTTTTAGTTTATTAATCTCTTAATCTTCTATTTAGTCATATTAACTCATGATTATTTATTTTTAATCATATTAATTCTTTACTTACCAAATTAAGTAATTGTGAACATATAATTTAATTAAAAATGCGGTATTGGTATCATCTTATCCGTGATAGAAATTATATTTATTGTTTGAAATAAGATTTTTTTACAATTTTTCTATAGGCACATTACAAACAGGACTGATCCTGAGATTTTAGAGGCCCAAAGGCGAATTACCAAATGAGGCCCTAATAAATAAGTTGAAATAAAAAAATAAGTAAAAAAGTAAATTGTATAAAAAAAATTACTTAAAAATGACATTTTTTCTTGTTACATTTAACAAAATATCTGATAAAAACATTTTATATTGCTTTAAGTATCCAATTTTTTTTATACAAAATGATGTCTACGAGCATTTCTAGATGCAAATTTCTTAAATTTAATAAATTATGAAATAGTTCTAATAGATTTTATGCTTTTTATGACACAAATCATGATAACAGAACAATGAAAAACTAAATCTGAAAATCACATCATTTAACGACCTTTAGCGCATAAGTTCTTGAAATTGGAAGATTTTGATACGTTTTTCCTAAATTGCCTATGAAGACCAAGTAAATCAGAATCTAATAAAGTTTCTCAAAGACAAAAAAAAGGTCATTAGTAATTGGAAGTTTCACAGTGAGGTGATTAGAAAATAAAATTGATTATATAGCTGATGAATTGAAGATGAACTGAGGATGTAGGATAATATAACTGTTTAATATTCTTTAGGATTGAAGTATGATTAAAAAAATGAGAGATAAATTATAAATTTTTGTTAGGATTGATAGGTGGAAAAGATAATTATAGAAACACTTTGACATAAATTAGGGAATTGATTCCCAAAGTTTTTATTAAGAAATTTGGAAAGAATCCAATGAAAGACTATTTAATAACTGATGTCAACGTTTTTAATCAAGTATACTTTTTTTTAAAATTTAATTTGATGCCAACGTTTTTTATTTGGAAAGAATCTAATGCCAACGTTTTTGATCAAGTATATTTTTTTTTTGAATTTAATCAAATATAATTTAATAGTTATTAATACATTACTATAATTGGGCCCCCTCTTATCTCTGGGCCTGGGCATGCGCCCTTCCTGCCCATACTCACGGATAGGCCTGATTACAAATATTAAAAATTACTTTTGAACCGTAAAACATATAAATTTTTCTAGAGTCACGTTTAATTGAATTTTATCCGACTTTTATGATCACCATGAACTTAATGTAATATAAAATAAATATTTAAATATTTAAATAAAAGATTAGGAGTGATACATTTTAGATAAATAAAAACACTAGTGATACTTTTTGCCTTAAATTATACTCCCTCTATTCTCAAATAAGTGTCGTTTTAGAATTTTCATACAAATTAAGAAACATAATTAATATGCACTTAAATTAATAAATTTACATGAATTAACTAAATAAAAATTCTCTCTCCTATAATGATTGGAGAAGAAACATTGAAAGCTGAAAAAACACATAAATCAAGATAAAATTTAAATGCTTAGAGATTTTATTGAAAAATGAAAACGACACTTAAAAAAGAATAAATTTTTTTTATCTAAAACGACACTTATTTGAGAATGGAGGGAGTACTATTTTTCATTTAAAAAGTGTTTGATAGTATCAAACAACTAATTGGATAAATAAAAACAAAAATAGAATAAATTACACTTTAGTAATTATATTAAAAATCTATAACCTTATCAAAAAGTATAAAATTCCAACTACTCAATATTTATCCTTACCAACTAATTTATTAATTTTAGCTCTCTTAAATTAAATGAAATTCAGTTTTGGAAAAACAAAAAAGGAAAAACAAATATGAAAACATTTTTCTTCTTTCAGATAAACAAATTTCAATCATTCCCGTTCAGCTCAAACACACATGTCGTCTTCCGATTGGTTATATGTGGTCTTAAGCTAAGAAAACAGGCGTAAGATGTAGCAGCAACAGGCACGTGAGTACCTTAGATCACGTGAGTACCCAACGTGGCCTCTTTTCATTGGATATCTCCTAGTAGGAAATAGAAGGTTCGAAATATCTTATAAAACCCCTAAATAATTAAAAATCTCTACTGTACAAAACTCTACACCATTTTCAGCTGCGCTTTCTCTCTCTAACCCTGAGATAAGAGAGAGAGAGTCAAAAATCAGGAAGACCAGAGAGGTAGATAGAGACCCACCAGCAAAGTAGAAAACAGATCCACACTTTCTCTCTCTAAGTCTAAACATTCTTTCTTTCCCCTTTTTCGAATTTCATTTTTATACACTCTATTATTGAAAAAACTCTCGCAATCTGAAGTGAAGTTGAAGTCCAACTACAATATTAACAGCTGCACCAACAAAGAAGAAAAAAAGCTAGTTTCATTTCAATCTTCACTATTTGTTTTGTGGTTTTGCTTTTCTTCAATAATTTTTTTGGGGTTTTCTCTTTTTTGGACTGTGGGCAACTTCAGAATCATTACTTGCTTTCTTTTTGTCTTCAAAAAGCACTATCTCTTCGATTAGCGTATGCACGTCTTCTTCCTCTAATTAGTCCGTTTTCCCTTTTGCTCAGTTAGGGTTTTGTTTCCCTTTCTTAGTGCAAAAATAATGTGGATTGGTGAAAGGAGAATGTAGTGAGGAATGAGAAATGGGGTGCGTGTTTGGGAAAGAGGTGAGTCCGAGGAAGGGGGTTTCGGTTGAGAGAGAGAGGGAAGGGGAAAGGAGAAGAGAGAAGGAGGAAGTTAGGGTTGGGAAAGCGGAGGAGGAGAGTAATCAGGTGAGTAATGGAGGGGAGAATCAGAAACAGAAAACTGAAGTGGAGGTGGAAGAGGGAGAGGGAAGGGTACGGAGTAAAGGTGAGAGGAAGAGGTCTTCTAGGCCGAATCCGCGGTTGAGTAATCCTCCGAAGCATTTGCAAGGTGAACAGGTTGCTGCTGGATGGCCTTCTTGGCTCTCTGCTGTTGCTGGTGAAGCAATCAATGGTTGGACTCCGCGGCGTGCTGACACTTTTGAGAAGCTTGACAAGGTAACTAACGCCTGTATATCTTTTCAGTTTCTATAGTTGGAATAAATGCCGTTTGCTAATTTTGCTTTAATGTTGAGTTGCCATATTTTGATTGGGTCTTATAAGATGGGAAATAATCAGAGAAAGTGGAGGGTTGATTTCATTTCCTGGATTTAGAAAGGTCTACTTAAAAAATCAGCTTAATTATGCCATGTTTCCATTCATTTTCTGGTACCAATGATGTGTTTGCTTTGTTTAATGTCAACAGATTGGGCAAGGTACATACAGTAATGTATACAAAGCTAGGGACACTTTGACGGGGAAAATTGTTGCACTGAAGAAGGTTCGGTTTGACAATCTAGAACCGGAAAGTGTAAAATTCATGGCGAGGGAAATTTTAATCTTGCGCCGATTGGATCATCCCAATGTTGTGAAATTGGAAGGTTTGGTGACTTCAAGGATGTCCTGCAGTTTGTACCTTGTCTTTGAGTACATGGAGCATGATTTAGCCGGGCTTGCTGCAAGCCCAAACATCAAGTTCACAGAGTCTCAGGTAGTAAGAAAGTTATGCTAATTTTTGTTGCTATTTAGCAGATAATGTGTTGCCTGAATCTTATATGTTAGAATATGGCAGGTTAAATGTTATATGCACCAGTTATTATCTGGCCTTGAACACTGTCATAACCGCCATGTGCTCCATCGTGATATTAAGGGGTCGAATCTTCTTATTGGCAATGATGGAATCCTCAGAATTGCTGATTTTGGTTTGGCTTCATTTTTTGATCCTAATCACAAGCAGCCCATGACTAGCAGAGTGGTTACCTTGTGGTATCGACCCCCCGAGCTCCTTCTTGGGGCTACTGACTATAGTGTGGGTGTTGACCTATGGAGTGCTGGTTGCATTCTTGCTGAACTATTGGCTGGGAAACCTATCATGCCTGGTCGTACTGAGGTAACTTCTAAATCTTTGGTTATTTAGTTTCTACTAGGGCCTTGTTTGGTAAATAGTTTTTGAGGTAAAATTAGAGGTTTGAGTCACTTTAGAGGTTTTGACTAGTCAAAACTCCAATAGTGGTGTTTGGTGAAGAGAGGTTTGAAAGAACTTTTGTCTCCAAAAAAGCTAATTTTGAGAAGGTTGGTTTTATGAGCTTTTCCAATTAGTTTATTGCTCAATCTCTTTTGGAGGACATTTTAACGCCTAATTGCTACCCTTTAACCCCAAATAAAAGTTTTACCATGTTCTTATTTGTCATTTTACACAAACAGCTATTAGCAATCAGCTAAGTTTTTACCAGACAAGTTTACAGAATCAGCTAACCAAAAAGGTAATAAGCTAAGAGCTAAAAGCTAACAGCCATTTGACAAACAGGGCCTATATATTTTTTACCTAAATCATAGAGTTTCTAATGTTACTGATTCATAAATTTTTTATATTGGATAAGTTGTTTTTTTTAGCTAAATAGCACCCAATTCCAGAGTTTAGGGCTTGTTTTTGAGTGTTTAGTGCATTTATTCAGTGCTCATTATTTTCAGGCACTAGTACTAAAACTACCGTATTTTCCTATGGCACTGGCAGATCCTATAATTACAATTTCATATCCTTTCATGAGCTTTGAACCACTGTTCTTGAAATGCACATACTATCCTGTTGAATATGAATTAAACTGTCTTGGTGGGTTTCCTTAAGTTTAAATGCTGTTAGGAGAATTTTGGGCAGTTGTATCCAAGAATATGACTAGTGATGCTCTTTATGGTAAGCTTGGATTACCCGTATCAAGCTTGTTGTATGCTTTGCCTTGTTGGCATGAAATTATTTATAATTCTTTCATTCCCATTTGACAAAATTCTAGGATTATGATTGCTATAGCAAGTCATGCTACTGTAGATTTCATATATATATTCCTTCGAATGAAAGATACATTTATTTAAATGTAGAATACATATTGGATTTCTCTGCATTGAAATTATCATTTAAATAATTTGATTTATTTATACAAGCTTTGGTGATTACTTTGGCTTCATCAGAACTTGTCTGCATGAATTGGAGCTTAATTTGACCTTATGGTTTATGACTATTCTTCATGTTGATATAACTAGTTTTCTTATACAAGAGAGGGAACATTTCCATGAGTTAGGGCTATAATGAATTTTTCTTTTGATGCTTGTATTTATATCATTTCATAGGTGGAGCAACTACACAAGATATTTAAGCTCTGTGGTTCTCCCTCTGAAGAGTATTGGAAGAAGTCAAAGTTGCCACATGCAACAATATTTAAGCCTCAACAGTCATACAAGCGATGCATAACCGAAACATTTAAAGACTTCCCTCAATCATCATTCCCACTAATAGAGACCTTGCTTGCAATTGACCCTGCTGAACGTCAAACTGCTACTGCTGCACTGAAGACTGAAGTGAGTTTTATCTTCTTATGGTGTTTTTTTTTCCTCACTTGTGTTCTCTCTTTCTGGTTCACTTGGAGGCCAAGTATCTGTGTTCGTAATGGCTAAATAGACCTCATCATACTGATGGATGAGGAGATTCTCACTCCCCACATCTTTAAAGGGTATGAGAGACCAACCATGCCCACTTAGCTGTTTAAGCTGTATTTGTTTGTGATGCATATGGAGTGGAGCAGGCGCACCAAAAAGGGTGCGGTTCTTGCTGACACTTCCACCAAGACATTCTGACTCATTCTAAGGCTATTTCTAGATCTATTTCTAAAGTATTTTCTCCTGCCTCATCTTTACTTTTAAGAACTTACTCTGGGGATAGGGTATGATTCAAGCATGCAAGTTGAGGAGATTTTTCATGATTAATACTTACCATGGTTAAATGATGGAACTTCGACCAAGCTCGAGTGCGCTCCCAGCTTATCTTAATGCGCGATTTCTATTCAACGTGTCAAACTTCTATGGTACTATTGTTTATTGGGTTTTTATTTGAAATATTTTCTTTGGACAACTTGGACGTCCATATTATCTGCAATCCAGTAAATTCGACACTGTTAAAGTTTGGCTAGCAATTGAGCATGGACCTCAGGTTTAAAGGTGACCTTTTGGGCCCATGATGAGGGTTGAAAAGGATTAATGACTAACTATACACGGATTCTTAGCAATAGATTTTTGAGCCTCAAATTGGATCACCCTCCTAGGCGAACCCCTACTATTTGGATAACCCAGAATGAGAATATATATATCATTTCGTTTCTGTTTTTGGCATATTATGGTCGTTGGGATTGATTTTTCTCTTGTTTTGCAGTTTTTCACTACCAAGCCCTATGCTTGTGAGCCCTCTAGTCTTCCAAAATATCCTCCGAGCAAGGAGATGGATGCTAAATTACGTGATGAAGAAGCTAGAAGGTTGGTGGCTTAAGTACCTTCAAGCTTTTATTGTTTTTTGAATAGGCTAACCTATATTTTGTTTTCACATATTCCTGTTTTTTTGAGTATGTTAAACTCAAGTAAATCATAATTGTCTGGAAAAGTGTCTCTTCCACATGCGACAAAAGTAGTTTAATTTGGTGATAGTTTACCATATATGTTCACCTTTTCCTTTATTACTCAATCGGCCCTTCACCTGTGTGTCATGGAATGTTTCTTCCTTGCCCTCTTGTATCCTGAACACATGAGATCTTGAAAGTTTTCAAAATTCATACTTACTTTCCCTTATTCGTCTTGTTTATGCCACTATAATTCATATATCTGTCTGCCTTTAAATGTAAATTGTAACAATCTTCATCTCTGCAGATTGAGAGCCGTAGGAAAGGCTAATGGTGATGGCGTAAAGAAATCACGTGCACGGGATCGAGCTGTAAGGGCAGTTCCTGCTCCAGAAGCCAATGCCGAGCTCCAAGCCAATCTTGATGTATGTCAGATAAGCTGCATTTTAACTAACCTTTCTCATGCTTATCTTTTTCTTCTTTGACATGATGGATCTATACATGGGAGATAAATGAATTTAGTTGATTCGATTGATCCACGTAAAAGGAGATCTACCAAAAAATACTATCTGCTAGTTGGACATATCTGATTTTGGTCAACATAAATATGTGCATTCCATATGCCTCATTAGAAGAATCATATGGGAATTTCACTTATTCCCATGAGTAAAATACAACCCCCTGAAAACGTGTATGCTCACACAAGGTATGTTGAAATAATCGAAACCTAAATGATCCACACATTAATATGAGGGAATGACAATGAAATGAAAGTACTTCTCAATGTAGACATGACTATCCACATATCATAAGAACAAAAAATTAATTATGTATGCATGGTTTGCGGGAGATTTATTATAGCTGGCAAGGACATGGCTAGCAACAAGAGCATGGGCCTCTACATTCCATTGGAAAAAAGAAACATGTAAGATCAGTGTACTTGATGTTTTCCATGTTAGGTGCACAGCACAAGAACAACGAATAGTGAACTGTTAAGAGTAGGACCAATTTCTGCAGGAATGTGAGGGAGGTTTCAGATAGTTGAAGATTTTCTGAATAAAAGAAAATTGAAGAGGAAACAGACTGTTTAGAACATAGGCCGGTGTGTTTTCGAATCAGCTAGTGTCGAGCTCACTACGTGCAGTTTTGTCTGAGTATTTACTTCTGATTGTTCTAGGGAAGAATACTATGCTCTAGGCTTCCTTTTCGAGGTGTAAGAGCATCTCCAACTTTGGCTCTTAAGTTAAAATTTGAGGAGGGAGTGTTAAAAATCAGCTCCAACAGCCTCTTAGTGGCTCCTCAAATCACTAAGAGCATCTCCATCCTCTCTATTAATAGAGTGCCTCTTTCCACCTCTTAGTGCCTCCTTAATTCATTTTTTTATTAATAATTTATTATTGTGGAGCCTATCTCCTCTCACTATTGTTAAATATAGCAATAATTAATAATTTTAAGGATAAAATAATAAATAAGGATTGAATATGAGGAGTATTGTTGGAGATGATATGTCTTAGTCACTCTTAATCATTAAAAGTCAATTATTTATATTATTTTTAGAGAGTGCACTAAGAATGGTGCTTTTTGGGATTTTGATAATTTGGTGATGCTTTTTTTTTTCTTTTTTCTTGAAGTGCTTGTCTTGTTTATGTAAATATTCGAGCTCTATACTAACTATAAATAGCGCCATTGAGCGTTGGCAGATAATGGATTTCTGAACAATAGAAAAAAGTTTAAATATCATAGGGGTATCATGAGTAGGGATTCATGGTATTTTTAAGTAAGTAGTCTAAACTGGTATGAAGTATTTACGCATTCTGACAAAGAAATGAGTATTTTCCGGTAGCATGAGTGCCTGACTTTTGACACCTGGCCTGAAGATCATACAGTGCAGTTCTGTCTTCAAGGCCTATAAAATAGTAGGGATGTCAAAATGGTTTATCTTGTCACAATCATGTTATCATATGTAGTCTATATATTCCACATGATTATATATGATATAAATGCAAAAATAATAGTCGTGTCAGAAATTGACAGCCCTATTAAATAGACTTATTGCATAAACAGTTAGGATTGTGATCTAATGCTCATTGACTAGCAATAGGATCACATCATTCTTAGAGTTGCTCTCAGAGGGCAGGCCTTACTTTATGCCTCAAATGATTGCCTTTACAGTGGACAATGCTGCCATAGATTTGGTGCTTATAATCCTTACCTTAAACTATTGTAGTTAATCTTTTCTTTTTTTTCTCCCCTTCTCCTAAAACAGCGGAGGCGTATGATAACACATGCAAATGCTAAGAGCAAGAGCGAGAAATTTCCCCCACCACACCAAGACGGGGCACTTGGTTATCCGTTAGGCTCCACGCATCACATCGACCCCATTTTTGATCCTCCTGATGTCCCATTCAGTTCCACAAATTTCTCATATTCAAAAGCACCTATACAGACTTGGTCCGGGCCATTGTTGGACTCAGCTTCAGGTGGTGCTCCAAGGAGAAAGAAACATAAAGATAAAAACTTGGCTCGGGTAAAAGATAAAGATGGCTTGTAATATAAATTTCTACTTACATGGGAGATAATTCACATGGGGGACGAAAGCTGCAAGCAGATCCTGCCTTACATGATGTATCTGTTCCGGGAAAAGCCAATTGAATTTCAAGGAGAGGTAAAAAAGATATCTTTGTATTAATTTTTCTTATTCCTTGTTCTATTATTTTTGTACTGCAAGAAGTTTTTTCTCCAGTATCTGTATATGTTCTTTTGTTTTTATGTTAAAAAACTGTATTAGGTTAGTTGAAGAATTAATAAATTTGTATTGGGATTCAGATTTTTTTATTTTATTTCAGGTATTCTTTTATGATCTCACTAGTTTCTGAATGTTTTTACTTGGTGCTGGAGAATTTAATTTCCTCTTGGAGTCTGCAGTTTTGTATAGGAAAAAAGCATACTGAAGCTTCAGATCTTTTTGAGTTTTGTTAAGTCTCCTTATATCTTAATTTGACACATTGAGCTCTTAATTGATGATAATTGCATATATGAAGCTCTTGATTATCATGAAAGTCGACTTTGAATATGTAACTCTGTTGATTGAGCAGTATTAATTTCATATGCGTGTACAATCAAAATTTTACCTCCCACTAAAGTGTACAGTCGGTTTTTGTGACGGGTCAACGTTGCCGCGTCATCAATTTGACTAAAATTACTAAAATGTCCCCATCACTCTTGATTATCAATTTTTGGACCTGTTTAGTTTATATACTGTTGCTTTTAGAAAAAATTAACAAACAATAGTTTTCGGCTTAATACATCACCCGTTCCTGAACCCTAAACTTTACAAGTGTTTTATCTGCTCCCTAAACTTGCTTATTTCGTATCATAAGCTCCCTAACTTATTCATAAAAGTAGATTAGCTCCCTGAACTTTGCAAGTATCTCACCAACTCCCTAAACTGGTTTATTTTGTAACAATTAAATACAAGACCATAATACTAACTCTCGATCTTCATCCATTCAATTTCTCAAACCTGCAACACTAACTCTTATAATATGTTGAAAGGTAGGAGAAGCAAAAAAATTACCTCTCGAATAGATGAAGACGTAGTTTTAGAATTTAGGGAACTGATGATAGAGCTGGTGAGACAATTGCAAAGTTCAGGGAATCAATCTACTATTTTGAATAAGTTCAGAACTTTAGTTTTCTAACTAAATACTTAAAACTTTTCTTTTTAATATGAAAAAAAGCAAACATAAAAAGAAAATTGAGTAAACAACATCTAATTTTGGATGGAACAATGTGGTGTAGTCATTTGTATGTTCTTGCTCAACCAAAAGTGTCCATGGTGACATGGTGTGAAGTCAATTTGGGAATAAATGATAAATGAAGAAAATTTTCTTTTTTGATGGGAATGTTATTATTGCATTGCAATATAGGCGAATGCAGAATTTGAAAGTTGAGGTGTAATCAATCAACAGTCCTTTTATGGAGATAGGAAGGCGGACCACCTCTCTTATCAGCAGTTTACATAAATCGGGGTCCTCGTTATCTTTGAACCTCGGTCTCCATCCTGATTGCAATTTCAACATCAAGATCGTAAAATTGTACATAGAGAACAAGAAAGTAAACTCAAAAAGTTGATTGATCCTTGAATTTATAAAGTGTGCTAACTCATTAAACTTATTTAAAATAATATGATTAATTTTTTTGATAAAAAATATTATGAACCCAATGAGAAAATATCATTTTGAATACAATCAGAAATACAACTAGAGAAATCTTCAATAAAACTTTTCATATTTGAAAGAGAACGAGCCCAAACAGCCGAGATATATGCAGCAGAATTCACTTGTTATCTTTCATGAACGAACTCGATAATTGCAAAGTATCACATGATTAACTCTTTAAATTTATATACCAGAATAAAATTGATTATGGACAAATCGAAATATATATCATTTTTCATATATTATCTGCATGGATATAAATAATATTATTGCATGACGTTTTTTTTTTTGAATAATTGCATGTGAACATTCCTGAATAAATAATTTAAAACCCTCACCAGACGTTTGGTATTCTATTGGGATAAAAATAAAGATAAATGGTTGGGATAAGGATAAAAATATGATAGTTGAGAATTATTATTCAATCTTTGGCACGTGAGATAGAAATATGAATAAAATAATATATTTTACTATTTTAATCTTATTTAAACTACATAATATTAATTTGAGGGATAAAATGTATTTTTCCATCTTATTAAAATCGCATGATCTTATCCCACCTCTTGGGTATAGAATTTGAGAGATAAGACTCGTATCCCTCGCTCATCTCTCTAATCTATCTCTAAAACAAACATGTGATAACTCGATTCAGTTTTTTTTTATCCCTATCTCCGTGTCTTTATCCACTCTAACAAATCCCATTAATTTTGATATGAGATTGGATGAATGATAATTGGTAATGAATGTGAAGTGGCCCTGTGACGTATCATATGATTCATTGCCAACTACGATCACGGAGCATTAACTAATTAAAAAACAAAAATTAATTGATTGAAAATTGATAACTTGCCGGATCCGATTTGATATTCTCTGCCAGAGTTACCTGCAAAATAGAACCGGAGACAGGATCTCCGGAAAAACTCTCCGACGATCAAGTCAGTTTTTGTAAGAAGGTTGGTAATTTGACAATAGTATTGCGGGGAAAATTGTGAGCGTACCTTTTTCCCTCGTTCTTAAGGCCTTTTATAGGTGTTTTTTAGATAACCGCCGAGGGCGGTTACTCCTTAGTGGGCCACGTTCTGAGGGCGGTTCCCCCTTTTTAGGTCATGTCCCTTTCGTGGCTTTCATGGTAACGAACGTGGTTCTGAGTGGGAGTCTTGATGCTCCGTTTAGGAATTCGGAGCGGTTACTCGCTTCACCCGTTTCCGCTTATTCGGGTCCCATTCGGGGCGGTTACTCGCTGCGCCCGCTTCCTTTATTCGGGTCTCATCCGATCTTAGACCATAGGTCTAAGTATGGGCTGGGCCTGCGAAATGAGTATGACCCGGTTTAGCCTCGCGGGTCATCACATGCCTCCCCTTTAGTTTGATACAAGAGCCCTTTAGGGTCTATTCATAGGGGACGCTTCGTTTTCGCTTGTCTATTCAAAATTCAAAAACTTGTGAATTTTTCCTCTTTCGTTATTTCTTTTCCGGCGTCATCTTTTCCGGCGTTGACCTCTTATTTCCGTCATTTCTCTGTGTTGTCTTTCCCATGTAAGTTTTTCTCTTCATAATTTGTACCTCGTTCGGCTTTTTACTTCTGTTTATTTCTTTTCCTCAACATGTCGAACCCCGACCTTGACTTCGCACCGTTCGATGAGAGCTACGTCCGCGAGGTTTCTCATGAAGTTGATGAGATGGTTGATGAAGTTTCAACCAGTTCTCATGGGTCTGATTCCCACCCCGCTGACTTCCTCCACCTGGCGAATACAACCGACGAGGGTCTAGGTTTTGACCCTAAGAAGTTGATTCCGCCACCTGTCCCAACCCCCCGTTTGTTACCAAAGAGGGACAGGTCGGGAAGCCTAGTTTGTCGCGAGACCATTGAGGATTTACGGGTGCAATATCCTTGGCTCCAAGGTCTCGAGACCATCATTCCCGGGGAGGATAGAGGACCGAGCGATTACCCAAAGGGGTATTTCACAATTTTCGTCGCCCAGATTATCTGCGGCTTCACTTATCCGCTGGCGGATGAGATTGCTTCCATCCTCGGCGGTTACGGAATCGCACCCGGGCAGTTACATCCAAATGGATGGGCCGACTTGACCCTGGATAAATTTCTGGCGGATTGTTTGGAGGTTCCTTTCTCGCTTAAAATTTTCTCCAAGCTTCATCATTTCAAGAGTTCGGCGGGGTATTTCACTTTCATCCGCCAGAGCGGATACTATGGTTTTGACGAGAAACTGAACAAGATCCGCGAGTGGGATCGCTCTTACTTTTTTATCAAGTTTAATGAGGGAAATCCGAACTTCCTTCACCATTGGGGCCGGCCCAATGTGAAGAGTTTGAACTTCGGTTATCCCAGCGAGGAAGAATCCGCCGTCATCAAGTTCCTGAAGAGTACCCCTCCTTTTGTATGGACATATGATCAGGCCTTCCATATGCTAAGGAGCCGAGTAGCGATTGCCTACCGCGAGGGGGATCGCGTGGTCTATATCCCTTATCGCGTTTTTGTACAAGGTACTTTTTATTTCCAAGTTGATGATTTCTTTTAACCCTTTGCAGGGGTGATCCTTTATCTCAAATCGCTGCAGATCGGGAGGCTAAAGCCTTAGCGAGAAGGAAGAAGCGGATGGCGGGAACCGCCTCCGTTGTAGGGGCGGATTCTTCTGGAGGAATGATTCCTTCCATTGAGGCGGCTTCTCCTGTAAGGGCCTCCGTTTCACAAGGTCCCGCTTCTGCCTCCGAGGATCTTCCTTTGACGAGGAAGCGGAAGATAAGTGCGGATACAGAGTCTTCTCGTCCCAAGAAGAAGAACACCTCCGTGTCCCTTACTGTTGGCGGTACACCCGTATCCGCCTCATCCAAAGGAAAGAGCAGTACCCCAATTCATGAGGTATCCTGATCTATTCCCTCTTTCTATATTGCTACTTTTTTCCTCATGAGCTATTTGCTGTTCTCTTGATATTTTTCTTTACGCCTTTGCAGCCAATTCCCGACATCAGCGGATGGTGGACAAGGACCTTTGGCATGGCCGTGAGTTTTTCTTGCAAGGACATTGTCTCTTCCATATGCAATGTCCTCGGGCGGCTTCCCTATGCTTCCCGTGTGCGCGAACAAGTACCGCTCCCTACCGCCGTGGAGGGGATCGAGAAGCGTTCTGTAGAGGTATATTGTTGCTTGTCATTCTCTTTCAAGGATCTTGCGTCCATTGTAACCGCCTATTTCTATTCGCCCTTTTTTATTCGTGAGCCGTCTTATATGCAGATTATCAATTTTGCTGAGGGCATTCTCCGAAGGGATGCCGAGCGAGCCAAGGAGTTGGAAGGTCTTGTTACCGAATTGGCGACTCAGAAGTCGCTTTATGATGATGTCCAAGGGAAGGTGAAGGTCCTAGAAGGCGCCCTTCAGAAGGCTGTGAGCGAGAAGGAGGAGGCTCTTAAATCTCTTCAGGCTAAGTCCGATGAGCTGCGAAAGGCCCTCGATGATCTAGCTGATTCCAAGGAGACACAAAAGAAGAGGGCTGAGGAAATTCTGGCTGAAGACGGTGCCTGCATCTACTGGTATGGGGAGCGGATTCATGCCGCTTATGAGCATGGACATCAGGGTCTCATACTTAACCGCCCCAAGGTTCCCATCCCTGAAAAGGATTTAACTGAGAAGTGGGACAAGCTGGAAGCCGAGGATGCTGATATGGATGAGGTACTCCTCTTAGATTGGAAGAGTTTTCAGGAATCTCCAATTATCGGTGAGATCCCTACCTAGAATGCAGAAGAAGGGGCACCGCAGGACATCTCTCAGCCTGAGCAAGAGGTACCGCCCTCTGAAGCAGTTATTGATTCGAGGGTTGAGGATTCGCTTGAAGTAGATCCGCCCACTGGAGGAGATGAGGGAGTCGCTGGAGGCGAGGAAAGCAATAGGGGTGAAGGAGAGGAAGCCGTAGCATAGTTTAATTTATATTTGGACTTTTTGTATGTAACAAACTGCCCGTATATATTAATTTTCTTTCACTTGCCGCTTTGCCTTGCCTATACGTGCGATTATTGTCACTTTATTTTCATGTATGATCCTTGCCTTTTGCCGACTTCATACTTGTAATTCTTCATAGTAATTTTTGCTTTCGCTAGGGTGGCCAAACCCTTTTTGCCATTTTTGAGTACTCGTTTATTCGCTTAATTTTATGCCTTACTCTATTATTTTTCTTTCGAAAATAATATAATCATAAGGTTAATCATAAGGTTATGCGAGTGATGCGTAATCATGCATCCGCCTTTCTTTAATAGGCAACACATTTATGTGTTTTTTGAGTTTAACCCTAAGGGTTTTGCGAGTGATGCATAATCATGCATCCGCCTTTCTTTAATAGGCAACACATTTATGTGTTTTTTGAGTTTAACCCTAAGGGTTTTGCGAGTGATGCGTAATCATGCATCCGCCTTTCTTTAATAGGCAACACATTTATGTGTTTTTGAGTTTAACCCTAAGGGTTTTGCGAGTGATGCGTAATCATGCATCCGCCTTTCTTTAATAGGCAACACATTTATGTGTTTTTAAGAACAATCCGCATTCGGGCGTAACATATTGAATAAATGTAATAATTGAATACCTTTATTGATAAAGAGAAAAGGTTTATTATATAGGTACACCAACTGTGTGGGATCAAAGCCTCATTAAAACCTTTTATCAGAAAACCCAATGGGAAAAACTCATAAAAGGAAAAAGAGTACTCGCCATTTCCTCGAACTACTCGGCCTTTTTATATAGGCGTAGATTCTCTAGATTCCAGGTGCGCGGGAGCTTCTTTCCGCTCATTTCTTCTATTTCAAAAGTGGCTGGTCCCAGCTTCTTGGATACTTTGTATGGTCCGATCCAGTTGACGCCCAGCTTGCCTTTGCCATCTCTAGATTGTATTTTATCCGCTTTTTTCAAGACCAAGTCGTTCTCGTTGATTATTACTTTTCGCATTCTTCTGTCATGATATTTCTTGATTCTATTGCGGTATACTGTCATTCGCATGTAAGCTTTTTCTCTTCGTTCCTCCACAGAATCCAAAGCATCTCTAATGTTGATAGGATTTTGTGTGTCGCAATAATAAATTATCCGATCTGTGGGCGACTTGATTTCAACAGGTAGGACTGCTTCGGCTCCATAAACTAGCGAGAAAGGTGTTTCGCCTGTTGCTGCCTTTACAGAGGTTCTGTATGCCCACAACATATGGGGTATCTCATCCGCCCAACCTATTTTTTTGTCTCCTAGCCGCTTCTTGATGCCTTGAATCATGGCCCTGTTGGTAACCTCCGTCATACCATTCGATTGGGGATGGTTTACGGAAGAAAAATGATTTTTGATCCCCATGCTTTCGCAGTATGCTTTGAACTTGGCACAGTTGAACTGGGTGCCATTGTCGGTTATAAGCTTTTGCGGGATTCCAAATCGCATGATAATGTTCTCTCGTAAGAACTCGATCATTCGCTCAGGTGTTTGTGCGGTTACTGCCTCCGCTTCTACCCATTTGCTGAAGTGGTCAACTGCGACTATCAAGTACTTCCTTTTCTTTGTCGTTTCTGGGAATGGACCCACTATATCGATTCCCCATGTTGCGAATGGCCACGCCGTCATTATAGCGATTTGTTCGGCTCCGGGAACATGCTTTTCATTCGCATGTATTTGACAATTGTGACATTCCGCAACCATCTTCTGGGAATCTTCCACCACCTTGGGCCAGTAGTATCCCATTAGTTTGACCTTTCTTGCCAACGCCGCCGAAGCTTCGTGCGCGCCACAAATTCCTTCATGTAATTCTCGCAGCACGTAGTCTCCTTCGTTGCGACTAATGCATTTCAACCATGGACATGTGTACGATTTCCGATACAAAGTTCCATCCCGAATTGAGTATCGAGCTGACTGCCCAATTAGCTTTCTGGCTAAGCTCTTATCAACCGGTAAATCTCCCTGCTCCAGATATTGGCGAATGGGCATCCGCCAATCTTCATCATCTTCCAATTCTTCGATGACCATAATCTGATCGACCTCGAATGCTGGTGCCGATTTTATTTCCAAATTGCATGCCTTTTGACTCCATGGTTCTCTACTTGCCGCTGCTTTTGCCAATTCGTCAGCCTTTGCATTTTGGCCTCGCGGAACATGCACCATCTCCCAAACGACTCCCTTGTGCGTTAACTCTTGTGTCAATCTGCCGACTACCTGATGGTATTTTACTAGCTCCTCTTGTTTCACCAGATAATTTTTTGTGATCTGGTTTATCATGAGTTTGGAATCGCTGTAGATTACCACTCTTTCTGGGGTGAGTTCATTGAGCAACTTTAATCCGCATATCATTGCTTCATACTCTGCGGCATTATTGGTAGTTTTGAAAGTTAATTTTGCTGCATAGCACATGCGAATAACCTCCGGGCCCTTGATGACGACTCCCAGCCCAGCTCCATCTGTAGATAATGCCCCATCTGTGTACATGCTCCACTCTTCTTTTTGTGCCTTCAGACATTCATCGTCATCCCAGGTGAATTCGTTCACGAAATCGGTGAGTACTTGGCTCTTTAGCGCTGGTCTCCCTTCATAGCGAATATCGAATTCTCCCAGGCGAATTGACCATTCCATCAACCGACCGGATGCGTCAGGTTTCTGTAATACCTTTCGCATTGGGATGCCAGTTCTCACAATGATAGTATGCGCCTGAAAGTATGGTTTCAATCTAGCCGCCGTGGTTATCACTGCGAGGGCCATTTTGTCCAACTTCGAATACCGGAGTTCTGCATCCTTCAGGACTTTGCTCACGTAGTACACTGGATATTGTTGCCCTTCTTCTTCTCGCACCATCACAGTGCATATCGCCATATTGGTGATGGATACGTAGAGAAATAAATCTTCTCCATCCTCCGGCCTACTCATTAAGGGCGGATAACACAGTAATCGCTTTATCCCCTCGAATGCTTCTTGACAATCCGGCGTCCATTCAAAGGACTTGGATTTTTTGATGGCATTGTAGAAAGGTAGACATCTCCTAGCTGAGCATGATATGAATCGCCCTAATGCCACTAACCGCCCATTTAGTCTTTGTACTTCTCTTATGCTCCTCGGCGTTTTCATCTCCATTACTGCTTTAACCTTCTCGGGATTCGCCTCAACTCCCTTGCCGCTAACAATGAAACCCAGGAACTTTCCCGCTCTTGCTCCGAATGTGCATTTCTCTGGGTTCAATTTGAGGCCATATTTGATTAGCACTTCCAGGATTTCTTTGATATCCTGCGGGTGGTCTTGCATTTTCTTGCTTTTGATGATCATGTCATCAACGTAGATCGAGAAGTTCTCGCCGGATTTGTCTGAAAATATCTTGTTCATCATCCTCTGGTATGTTGCTCCCGCATTTTTCAATCCAAAGGGCATCACCTTGAAGCAATAAGTCGCCTGGTGAGTTATGAACGATGTTTTGATTTCATCCGCCTTCTCCATGGGTATCTGATGGTAACTGGATTTCACATCGGTGAATGATAAAGCTTCATATCCTGCAGTTCCATCTACCAATATATCAATGTTAGGAAGCGGATACATATCCTTCGGACATGCCTTGTTCAGATCTTTGAAGTCGACGCACATTCTGTACGTTCCATTTGGCTTTTTGACTAGCACCACATTGGCTAACCACTCCGGATAGGTGACTTCTCGAATTGCATCTGACTTTAGCAAATCCGCCACTGCTTTTTCAATCGCCTTTTGCCGCTCAGGAGCATGTCCTCTCTTTTTCTGTCGCACTGGGGTTGCACCTTTGTCTACATTCAAACGATGGGTTGCTACGTCTGGACTTATTCCTTTCAGTATTTCATTTGGGGCGGCAAATGCCGACTCACATTGGACCAGCACCTCGGCAATGGCTTTCTTCGTTTCTTCGGGGAGGCCCGTCGCTATTCGCACATTTTGTCGCTTGAGATGGCGAATAGTTCCGTTTCTCCCAATGCTTCCGCTGGCAACTTCTCCTCTACCCTATCTTCCTCGTCTGGCTTTGGTTCAAGTGACAATGTATAGGCCTGTTGAGATACAAGTTGATCACCTTCAACTATGACTCGCCCTTGGTGTGTTGGTAAATGTAATGTTAAATGCTTCATTGAGATGAGCGACTCCGTTTCTGACAGGAATGGGCGTCCCAGAATTATGTTGTAGGCCAATGGGAGATCAACAATTGCGAATTCTAAATCACCTCGCCATTTTAGCTTTTTATCGCCCATTTCTGCCTCCAACACCACCTGTCCACTTGTTTGAGAGGATTGACCCCCAAAACCTGTTACATCCATGAATCTATGTTCCACTCGCTCGTCATTAATTCCCAACTTGTTGAATGCAGTCCGAGTAATAACATTACAAGAACTGCCAGTATCAATAAGGACCCGCTTGACGTCCCATCCTTCTACAGCCATTGTAATCACCAAAGCATCCGCATGCGGCTCCGTGATTCGCGCGAATGAGTAATTGAGGGCATCCCCCTATGAGTGTTGCTTTTTCGCTGTTCACGGCGAGCTCTTTTTGTTGGAGGCTCATAGATCCCGCCGGCTATCACGTTTATCACTCCTTTTTTCTGCTTCTTTTCGGGCCTTGCCTCTTCTTCATGTGGTAACGTTGCTTTCTCGTCACTAGTCTCCTTTCGTACAAATTGATTCAGCTTGCCCCTTTCGATCAGCCTTTCAATCTCCTTCTTCAATTCATAGCAATCGTTCGTGTCGTGGCCGTTCAATCTGTGGAACCTGCAATATTTGTTAGGATGTCGCCCCAAACTGGTTCGACCTTTTACCTCGGGGAACCGCACATCCTTCTTCAGGGGGCTCTTTTCGATCCAAAGTAACACCTCCTGGCGAGTCGTGTTTAATGGTGTCTGATATCCGCCACTTTGAAAGGGGCGATCGCCTCTTCGAACAAAATTACTTTTGGACTGGGTCTGGCGCCGATTGTCCGAAGTGGATCTAGCGGCATCTCTTTCTCGCCGGGTTTGAGCCCTATGTTCCCTGTTGACATCATCCACTTCCATGAATTCCTTTGCTATTTTCATGAGTTCGGCCACTGTGCGCAGCTTGTTGCGGATGATTTCCTCCCACGTACTCCAATCTGTGGTTCCATCTGCCATGATGTTGCGGATGCTCACGATATCCGGGTTTTGCAATCGCACCAGGATATCGTTGAATGCGACAACAAATTCCCTTAGGGAATTATAGTTCCTCTGTTTGATCTCCTTCAGCTGCCTATCCGTCACATCCGCTGCCTTACAGCCCACAAATTTCGCACAGAAATCCCGACTATATTGATGCCAATTGTGAATAGATTCTGCGGGTAAAGATCGAAACCAATCAGATGCGGCTCCGCCCAAAGTTGTCGAGAATAACCTGCAAATGATGCTTTCACTCGCTCCTGCAACATCCATTAGTTCTCTGTAGTTCCTGACATGAGCCTCAGGATCAGAATTTGGATCCCCATAGTATTTAGGTATCGCGGGCGCTTTGATTCTGTGATCTGGAATGAATTCTCGCAACGAAGGGGCAAAAGGTGAATCGCTCTGGACCTCTGCTCTCGGCCTAGGCGAGTACCCCATTCGCTCCATCATGCTTCATAATTGATCTTCTAAGTCAATATCGGGTATTCGCCGGACTTCTTCCATCCGCTACTGGTGAATTCTGGGTGGCATCCACCCGCCCATCGGTGTTGAGACGTGTGCCTGTTGGGGGACTAACCGCTGTCCCGTTATAGGATCAAAGTTCCATGTGTGCTCTCGCCCAGGAGTCATCAACTCCGAATGTCTGTGAGGAAAAGGTTCCACTTGCTGTAGCGGAAGAGTGCCTTGCACTCCTGGCAACGGTTGGGATGGCTGCCAGGTCGGATGTATCGTCGTAATGAGATCTGGGTGCGAGTAGTTGCTCGGGTGGCTGTGTGGGTTTGTGCGACTACTCTAGCCCACTTGATTTGGCGCCTGAGATGGCTGCGGGAGGGCCGATATGACAGGGATAGTCGGTGATTGTGTTGAGATAGCCACAGGTTCTTGAGGAGCAGCCGCCACGGCGGTATTGTGTTCGGCGAGGGCAGTTAGTAAATTAATCATTCGATCTCCAGCCGCCTGGCTCATGTTCGAAGCCAAGACTTGTCCTGCCATCTGCACGAAATCACTATTGGACATTTCCATCTCAGTTTGCACTTGGACTTCCAATAAGGGACTCAATTGTCCCGAAGGACCCGATGAGCTAGGCACCACAGGCTGTGTACTTGCAGGTTGCGAATTCACAATCCGTGGTCCCCTGGAGTTCATACTGGTTGATCTAGTGGTAACGCCGGTCGTTCGTGATGGTTCTGACATGTTCTTCGTGTACCTTTAACCAAATGTTGGTAAAAAAGATCCACGCTTACCGCACCAATGATAACTTGCCGGATCCGATTTGATATTCTCTGCCAGAGTTACCTGCAAAATAGAACCGGAGACAGGATCTCCGGGAAAACTCTCCGACGATCAAGTCAGTTTTTGTAAGAAGGTTGGTAATTTGACAATAGTATTGCGGGGAAAATTGTGAGCGTACCTTTTTCCCTCGTTCTTAAGGCCTTTTATAGGTGTTTTTTAGGTAACCGCCGAGGGCGGTTACTCCTTAGTGGGCCACGTTCTGAGGGCGGTTCCCCCTTTTTAGGCCATGTCCCTTTCGTGGCTTTCATGGCAACGAACGTGGTTCTGAGTGGGAGTCTTGATGCTCCGTTTAGGAATTCGGGGCGGTTACTCGCTTCACCCGTTTCCGCTTATTCGGGTCCCATTCGGGGCGGTTACTCGCTGCGCCCGCTTCCTTTATTCGGGTCTCATCCGATCTTAGACCATAGGTCTAAGTATGGGCTGGGCCTGCGAAATGAGTATGACCCGGTTTAGCCTCGCGGGTCATCAAAAATCAATCTCAATTATAATATTTCAGGTTAGTGAGATCAGAAAATAATACCTCAAACAAATCACCTTTTCGCCATTATTACTATTGTAGATTTGTTATCTTTAATTTGCAAACTGTTTGTCCAACTACAATTAATTAATATTTTACTCTACCATATTACAATAATTTTCATATATCAAAAAAAAGAAAAAAAATGAAAAGAATGATATCTCAATACTTTCCAACAAATTCATGCTCTCGATAGCAGTGGCGGAGCCGGGACTAAAACCATAGGACACTTTATTGTATGTAGAATTTTTTTCGTACGAGTTCCTATTACAAATGTATTTATATATAAAAGTTGTTTTTTTCCAATATATTCATTGTTCACTAATAATTGATTGAGCTAAAATCTAAAAATACCTAAACATCAACGATTCATTTCAATCAAAATCCCTAAATATCACTAATTCAACTCAATTCACCAATTTAATTGAATCAAAATTCCTAAATATCACCAATTCAATCCAATTTAATTCTCCAATTCAATTTAATCAAAATCCTTAAAACTCTATCACATTAATAATTCAATTTAATAAAAACCCCATAAAATTTAAGTTCAGAGATAGAAAAGGTAATCTGAAAAGAGCCTCTCTTATTTTAAGTTCAGGGATGGAAAGGGCAATTCGCTCTTTCCATCCCTTATTGCTTTTAAATAAGAATGAACAAAACGACGTCGTTTTGTTCATTGTCATTTTATTAGAAAATGATGGAAAAGATAATTTGTCCTTCTATCCCTTACTACACACGAGGAACTTCTTCTTTCTCTGTCGCCATGACTGGAGAGACTTTAGCCATGGCAGCCCTTAGCGAAACCAGGATTAAAAATCCCTCTCATAGGGTTTTTGGTGGGATCGGAGAGTCGGTCGATTCTTCTCGTCTCCTAGCTCCACCCCTACTTGATAGCGATATGCCTAAATTAAAAATTATTTATGTATATAGAAAAAATTTGATAAATTATAATTCAAGAAACATTTGAAAAGATAAATAGAAAAAGAACTGGAATATAACTTATTCTAAATTGATTACCAGCGTAAACTTTATCCTATTTTTTTTAAAGAAACATCATTTTGTCTTAAATAGTTACTCGATCAAACTAGAATTCAAAATGAATATGTAAACAGCCAACATTTGAGTTTGACTGTAAATTAGTATTAATCAAATTTATATTACAAAAAATATTTGTTCATTTTTTAAATTTAATAATATAATAATAATTATATATTAATTTAAAGTAAATAATAATATATTTAAAATTTAATCTATAAAAAGTAACTAATAAATAACTGACCCAAATATAAATTAATCCACAGAACGAGAAATTTTACAGTACTCCGGGAGTAATACTCCCATCCAATCAAAATCATTTTTGAATCTCACTACATGGGTATGATTGGTGGAAAGAGAAATATATATACACGTGTCATGGATTGATTGGTAGGGAGTATTACTCCAGGAGTACCCTAAAATTTTCCCCACAGAACAATAAATTAATCAAAATATAATTAACAGATTCTAATAACATTAATTATTTATTTTTATTAATGAGCTCTGTTGCATTTAAGCCAAAAATAAAATATTCCTGTCCATGAAATCAATGAGAGTTTAGATGTGGTAGTAAATAAGACACCATAGGATATGAGTCAGCAAGCTATTATACAAATTAAATTTAAAACACCTAATAAAATAAAATAAATTATGAGGCTTCAAGTTGCTGGAATGACGTGGACTCCTCATTTTCCACGTCAACTCACAACCATTTTTCTTATCCACATACTCTGTTTCTCCTTGTTCAAATTATTGGTTTGTAATCATTCTGTTTATGAACAACTTGTAAATATTAATATAATTTAGCTTATTTTGAAAATTGAATAAAACTGTATTTTCAAAAACTAAAAAATAAAACTTAATCAATAGTAAGTTTTGATTTTTAAATGGTAGTTTCAGCTAAATGATAATTCTTTTAAATTTATTTCAACAAATTTATGTTCAGCAATAGGTCAAAACATGTTTTTTTAAAGTAGTTGCGTTCACATGAACTCTAATAACCACGTAAATTTGGTCATTCACCGTTAGATATAGGCGGATTAAAATCTTAAGGTGCAAAACATCCTAAGGTTTATATTTAATCCGCCTATATCTAACGGTGAATGACCAAATTTACGTGGTCATTAGGATCCATGTGAACGCAACTGTTTTGAATGATCTCTTTCTTTGAGATTCAAAATTTATTTAAATTAAATGATAGTATATAACTAATTAATATTTTATAGATATATGTGGATTTGTTTTGAAGTTGGGTTCTGTTTCTAAAATTTTCAATTCTAACTCTTTTTTTTTTTTATGACAGCATCTCTTATATTAACAGGTTACAGAATATCAGCACTAATATAAGAGAATAGACAATTAGGAAACTCTTCTAACAGGACCTCCGTTTGAGAAAGGGATCTAGCCCACGCCGCTAATTGGTGAGCTGCATTATTCGCTTGGCGACGCTCGTGAGCCCAGCTGATACTGTCAAAACTTCTACCCATATCCAAGATATCCTTTAATAACACACCAAGCCAATTGAAACAAACCTCTTCTTTGCAGATCATATTTATAGCTTGGATAGAGTCTGAAGCTAATAAGACCGTTAAGAATCCTGCCTCCCGTGCTAACTTGAGACTGTATAAAATTGCTTGAAGCTCCACATGAAGGACTGATATAGAAGATCCCATTGGTCCCCCTCCTGACATAAGCAAGCCTAAATTATCCCGGACCAAAAAACCAAAAGTACTACTATTATTCCTTGGATCCACAGCCGCGTCACAATTTATTTTGACCGTACCATGAGGCGGGGGCAACCATTTAATCTGCAGCACTTCACCTTCAGGCTTTGATAAATCTCCCTTCGGATTATGTTCCCCGCCAATGGCCGCACCAAAATCAGAATGGACAGCAGCTCCATTAAGCACATTTAACGCACAATCTGCAGTTTTGGATGGACCCATATGCAGCCCCTCATGATAAAAACGATTCCTCTCAAACCAAATAGCCCAAATAAAGCAGCAAAATAACGATAATTCCATTAGACTCAGCTCCATGGATACATTAATCATCCAATCTAGGACAGTACTCCCTGGGACTCGATAGACTTTAATGGGTAAACCAGAAATTTTCCAATAATTCCTTACCTCAGCACAGTCCCAGAACAAATGGAGAAGTTCTTCAAATTTTCCACAAAATAAATAGTTTGCATCAATAGCAATCTTCCGTTTGATAAGACTATTTTTACATGTGAAAATTTCTTTTCCCAGACACCAAACAGTATGGATAATTTTAGGGGGAATCTTTAGTTTCCAAATCAATTTCCAAAATGGAAGGGGAGCATTGGATGAGGAAGCTCTGTCAATTGTATCCTTACCCATAGCCTGAGCCAGAGAATAACCAGCTTTAACCGAATAATCCCCATTTTTGGAATTGAGCCAGAACACAGAATCTTTTGTGTTTCTCCTACTAAGGGGCATCCGGAGGATAGCAGCAGCAACCTCCTGACTACAACACTGATTAATAACTTCAGTTTTCGAGGAGAAACTGTCAAAATCAATGAAGCTAGATACCAAGACAGAGGGGGGTTCATTTACAAAAAATAGTGGCCTATTGCAAGGCACACCGGGGATCCATCTATGCTTGGTCATGTCAATTGTATGCCCAGTTCCCACTCAGCAGCTTCCTTCCACAATGATTTTCCTAGCCTGTAACAAACTTCTCCAGACATAGCTCGGTGAGTAGCCACATTTTACTGATAGGATATCTGATCTTGGGAAGTATTTGTGTCGAAATATTTGTGCACATATAGACTCAGGTTTCTGCAGCATTCTCCATATTTGCTTGGCTAGTAGAGCCAAATTAAACGCATATACATTCCTGAAGCCTAGACCACCTTCAGTTTTGGATCTACCCAATTTCTCCCAACTCAACCAATGAATAGAATTTGACTCGGCTGCATTATTCCACTAGAATTTTGCCATTAATTGTTGAAGCTCATAGCAAAAAGATCTTGGGAGTAAAAAACAACTCATAATGTACTGTGGAACTGCTTGAGCAACAGATTTGATGAGAACTTCCTTTCCGCCTCTAGAGAGCCGTTTTTCTTGCCAACCACATATTCTCTTCCACAGTCTCTCTTTCAGAAAGCCGAATATTGCTTTTTTGGATCTGCCAACGACAGTGGGAAGGCCTAAGTATTTTGAAAATTGTCGCACCTCCTTCACACCAAGAATACTATCAAATCTGCTGTTAGACGAGGTGCCGCGGCCTAATCTCCCGGGCGGACCGGGGGGTGGACACCTCATGGCGACGTAAGCGGTGATTGGCGCCGAAAGCAACCAATCGTGGAATCAAGCTGCTCGGCAGGACCGGAGCTCGGAGTATGGAAGAGTCGCCACCCACGAATGGGAAAATGAACACCGATCCCTTGCGGGAGACCGGTGAGGGTTCGGAAAACTTAGGTACGAGCCGAGAAGGCTAGCTCCTTTCCGGAGAAAGGCTACTAGGCACCCCGACATCGCTCGGTTATGAACCATCGGCCTCCTACTCAGCGTGTTAGGCGATAACGGACTAATCGCATATTTCTTTAAGTTTAAAATTCATTTGAAACCTTTTCTTTCTCGTTTTGAAACCGTTTTGAGCATATATTATTGAAAGCCATTTTGGTAAAGAATCATCCATTTTGCATAAATTTATAAAGGAGATAGGGGGAGAAGGGAGAATTGATTTATTTTACAGTGTGTCTTATGCTTCGATTCACATGTTAATTCTACACTAAACTCACTCCCCGAAAACGAGTTTATTTACTTGGTTCGTACCTTAATCGCCGTTGGAACGATTTAGGTACGTTTCAAAACCCCGTTTATTTATGTGGCCTCTACTCGAACCGCCGTTGGAACGACTCGAGCGTTTAAAGACGTGGAATAAAGAATTTTAACCCGAAAACGTGGTTAGGCATACAAGTCAATTTACTTTGTGCAAATCATTTAAGAAAACGATTCAAAACTCTATTATTTACGATTAAAAGCTATTTTAATTACAAGGTTCGCTTAATCCGTCGTTGGAACGGACTAAGGTTTTAAAACATGATGTTTTAAGAAATGGTTTAAAAATGTCAAGAAAACGTTATTTACACTTTAGGAATATCTAGAAAACTTTAAGTTTAAATAAGCAAATTAAACTCTCTTTGTGTGATTTTACTTTCCCCTTTTCACTCAATTAACCTTTAACATTATCATAATTACAACAATAAACCAATTAAACCAAAATTCACCAAGTAAAACACATTTGGAATATATACATATATACAAGAATAAAATAGAAATACATATATACATAGTTTTATCTAAAAATAGGGATATATCTATAGATGAAAATAAGTAAGAAATATTATATGATATAACAAAGAAAGTGAAAAAGAATACTAAATATAATACCTTTTTATTCTAATTCAAAATATGTAAAAACAATGAACCAAGTTTATAAATGGGAAGAATAACTTTTAATTTCCAAAATAGTTTTACCCTATGATAGCTAATATAATTCAAATGCCAAAAAAACTATATATGTACATATGTACTACTTTATAACATTAAATCCAAACGAATTAAATTTCAATACGAAATAAATAACTATATAGTACATAATAAATAGTTATAGGATTTAAAAAATATTTTTTATAAACATATTACACAATAATATACATATATATACAAGTAGAAATGTCAAAAAGTGGGGAAAGGAGGGTAAAAATGGTGATTTTCGGTTTCCAGCAGATTACCGACGGAAAATCCGTCGCCAATCTGCTGTTAGTGACAGAAAAGGTAGAATTACAGCAGCACTCCAAAACTTTCCAGATTCGTTCAAAAGCTTTAAATTAAATCTAATTCGATCGTTTGGGATTTCCGAACTACCAAAAATGGATCATAGTCTATAACGGAGTTTCCTAAAACGACGTTTTTATTTTAAAACGTTATTCGGAAATATCTTTTCCAAACTTATAATTACAACGTTTTTAATACCCGAACTACCTTTTAATCGGATCATGGTTCGTATTGAGATATTAAAACGAGGTTTTTTATTTTCAAACAAACCCGAATTTTTATTTAACACGGGATAAAAATAAATACGAAGAATTAAATAAAACATGATAAATAAATGAATAACTAAATAAATAAAATTATAACATAAAAATAAATAAAGAAAATAAAATAAATGAAATAAATAAAACGAGTCTAGTCCTCGGATAATACCTCAAGTTCGGTATTGACGGTTGAAGTCGGTTGATTCCACGAATCGTGCTTTTCCGGTGTTTTTGTGTTTTTGGTAAAATTTTAACTTTTAGGAAATTTGGAATTTTTAGGAAAAAAAATGTTTTTTCCCAAAAAAAGGATTTTCTCTCTCTAAAAATGTTTAGAGTGAGAAGCTCCTCCTAAAAGTCCCCTCCTAAATGCATGGGGATCTGTGCCTTATATAGGCAAACGGATCCCCGGAACTTTGGGCGACGCCCGAGTAAAATTTGGCGTCGCCCAAAGGGGGTTGGGCGATCGCTCCCTGGTTGGGCGAACGCCCAACAATCGTTGGGCGTACGCCCAACTGATGTTGGGCGTTCGCCCAACCATCGTTGGGCATCCGCCCAACGTCGTTGGGCGCCTGCCCAGCGGCCGTCGGGTGCTCGCCCAACGGCTGTCGGGGGTGCGTGCGTGACGGTCGTCGGGCGTCCCGCGGACGCCGAGCGCACGCCCTGCGCTGCCGGACGTGCGTCCGACTGTCGTCGGACACACGTCGGCTGCCGCTAGGCGTTCGCTCTACGTCGCGGAGCGTCCACGAGCCATTCACTCAACGACAGCGATTCTCGTTGACTCACCGTTTTATTATTATACGTTTTTCTCTTTCAAAATTTTCCCGGAACCAACCGCTTCGACCGCTTTGTTAAAGGTTTTCGTCACAGGTCCTCCGACTCGGTGTCTACAGTTGCCCCTACTTTCCTATTTTGACAGTGATGTGTTTGTTTCGAAAACGTTTTTTGCTAACGCAACACATGCAATGTAAAACATATAAAAGTAAGAGACACGTAAAGAGTAGGAGGAAGAATACATGACCTTTGCGCTGCGCGTTTCGGCGTCGTTCTCGATCCTTTCTGTCCTTGCCTTTGAATCGGCCGCTGGTGGATGTTCTTCTCACGGACCCTAGCCTAAGTTGACTGCGGGTAAAAATGGCTCAAAAGCAACCTTGGTGCCCGACCGCGAGTAAGATGGCTCAAAAGCGACCCTGGTCTACGACCCGGGGGGAAATGGCTCAAAAGCGACCCTGGTCTACGACCGGGGGGGAAGTGGCTCAAAAGCAACCCTGGTCCACGACCGCGGGTAAAATGGCTCAAAAGCAACCCTGGTCCATGACCGCGGGTAAAAATGGCTCAAAAGCAATCCTGGTCCACGACCGTGGGTAAAAAAGGCTCAAAAGCGACCGCGGTTCACGAACGGGGTAAAATGGCTCAAAAGCAACCCTAGTCTACGACTGCGGGTAAAAATGGCTCAAAAGCGGAGGTTCTTTCTAACGATTCTGAATTCTTTTAAAACACTGTTGTCTGTATTTTCTCACTGAAGCTAGTATCTTAGAGGTTTGAATGGTTCGATAGGAACGTCTTTTTAGTCCGGAATGATTCCAACTAACAATCATTTTTCTGTTGACTGTCGTCTGTATTTTGACTGGTGCCACTGCTCTGTAAAAATTGACTGTCGTCTGGAGTTTCATCTTGATATTATCGGTCACTGTCTGGCAGAAGCGCAGGCTGAAACGGACTGCAAATCGGAGGTCTGTACACCTGGTAAATGATTATTTACTTTTTACCTTTATGTCACATCGTACCTTTTTCACTATCTACGGAAATACCATTCCCATTTCCTATATAAGGTGGTGGGGTTTCATTTCAACCCCACACCTTCTCTCTCTTCTCTCTCTCTCTAACTTTTGATTTGGATTGTTCTCGGGATGGATTTGGACCAATATGATGGCACGAAGGGCATGGAAGCGGGTTTCGTGAACCTTACTACAGTAGACCCTTTTCAGGACCCCGCAACGCATCTGAGCCGGACCCGCTGTAACCAGGTAAGTACTTTCTTACTTTCTCGTCTTTTGACTAAAATTCTAGGCTTTAGTATCCCTATTTAAACATGATTTGCATGCTAACTTCTAGATTGCCTTAGAATACTTTTAGTTAGAAAACATGAATTTCTTCGCTTGCAAGTAACCTTTATTTATCTTTTGTAAGCATGCGAACTATATGCATGTGAATAGTAAAACTACAAACGATGCATGCCAACAGTAAGAACAAACGTGAATAGTGAAAACATGAATAGTAAAAATATGAATAGTGCACGCGAATAGTAAAAAACTTGACTAATGTACGTGAATAGTAAAAACTTCACTAATGCACATGAATAGTAAAAACTTGACTAATGCACGTGAATAGTGAAACTTGACTAATGCTCGTGAATAGTAAAAACTTGACTAATGCACGTGAATAGTAAAAACTTGACTAATGTACGTGAATAGTAAAAACTTGACTAATGTACGCGAATAGGCCAATGAATAAAGAATTAATCAAATCCTATGTAAACAACCCCAAGGTAGAGATTTCACACAATGACGGTCTAAATTGACAAGATGTCTCTAGGTTAGATTTGACCGAAAGAATAGCTAGATTAACGTGCTTTCATCAGATGCAAGCCTAGGAACAACCTTTAAACTTACCTGTTCCATTCTTTCCAGTTTATCGGTATTTCCGGGACTACATCGGATATTCACACGTGGTACTGTATGTTAGGCGCCGCGGCGAGAGCCCGTGTGCGAGAGCTGGGCTTTGAGCCCTTTATTTTAGCGCTGCCCCGCGCCAACGGGGTGTGCGACCGCTTTGGCCTACGAGCCTTATACGAGAGATGGGTAGACTCGACCCACACCTTCCACCTTTCCTTCGGGGAGATGACCATCTCGCCTAGAGATTTCTCTTTATTGACTGGGCTGCGGGGGAGTAGCACTCCGATTCCCCTTTCCTTTGATGCGATGCGCCCGCGGGTTGACCGTGCTAGATTGGCTGCTTTGATTGGGCCGGGAGTTTATCCAGGCGCCAAATCCACCCCGGCGAAGTTCATCACTACATCGGGGCTTTTGAGTCGTAGGGACTTTTACGGGACTGACGACACCGATTTGGCCGTCCGCAGCTTCCTGATATATGCTTTGAGCGAGACGATCTTCCGCACCAAAAGCGGAACGATTCATGCAGGTCTCATTCAGGCTTTCAGCGATATGGATGTGGTGGCGTCCTATGATTGGGCGGGAGCGGGTCTAGCTTTCCTGTACAAGTTTTTAGATTTGACTTGCCGGAAGCGCAAGGATTTCGACGGCTACACCTTTGCTCTTCTGGTACGTGGTGCATCCTTGACTTGCCCTTTTTATCTTCTTCGCGCTTTCTATTCGTAACCTTTGTTTTCACGAGCAGGTTTGGGCCTACGAGAGGCGGATTCTTCCTAGCGAGCATCGGCGCAGGCCACGGGTGCCGAAGCCCCCACTCATGGCTCGATGGAGAGAGTTCGATTTAGGTACCGAGGAGAGGCCGACGGTGGCGCAGCTCCTGGATTGGATTGATTCGCGGACTTTGGGACAGGTAAAAATCTTCTAGTCGTGCTAGATTCTTGTTTGATCAGACCTGACTTTTCTTTGTGTTTTTAGATTAAATTCAGGTGGGACGACCTTGACTTCGGTCCCGATTACGCGTATGTTATCCTGATCCAGGAGCAGCAGAGTGTGCTTATCGGCCCTTGCATGCGGGCCTAGTATTTGGGTGACCGGGGCATCACCGAGGTTAGGGCCTCGCACTGGTCACCATGCGAGATCCCTGTCTCTATGTTTGCGGTGCGGACCATGCCCTTGTCGGTCATTCGTCAGGATTTGACCCGCCGCTTTGTTGGTAGAGATGTGTGGGTTCATGCCGGGGGCCATGCTCCTTACCTATCGACCTTGTTGAGTGCGAGAGATGCCCCGGCGGCGGCGATGGAGGTGGACCCTGTGGCAGACGTGTTTTCGCGGGAGGCTATCGCTGCAGTCTTTGGTCGGGAGGAGGTCCCGGTGAGTGGTTCGGCCTATTTATCTTTATTTACGAGATAGTTAGTGGTATTTATTGTGTCTCTATTTGCAGGAGGGTTCCTGGAGGAGTGCTCATCTGTCAGACTTCTTTGACGGCGCCCGTGCTCAGACATCTGCGAGTGAGCCGCCATATTACGTGGGCGAGTCCTCCAGCGCCGCCCGACCGGAGAGGTCCCCTTTGGGCGTACCCGTCCCAGATTTTGGGTGGGATTTCGCGACTGTTTGTTATGACGAGTCCGGGGTGGCCTACGCCGGTGTCGAGATGGCTCCTCCGGTCTTTACATCGAGGATACCGTTTGACCCCTCAGACGCTTCCCAGACCTCGAGAGAGACTTGCACCGATTATGTGGGGCTGTCTGGTTACCTCCGAGATCGACTCAGCTTGCGCTGCGCTGACCATCTTGTATGTATTATTACTTTATTTTAGTGTAGTGGGATGTATGCATATATGTATGTATGATTTTTTTTATCCTTGCCAATATTTCTTTTTTTTTCATATTTGTTTTTTTTTCTTTTCAGAGTGATATTCACACACATGAGCGGAGACGGAGCGAGTCGGTGCAGGAGTCCGACGCCAGGGTTGGCCAAGTTTATCGGGAGAGGAACGACCACTGGTCAGAGGTGATGCAGAGAGAGACTGCGGGACGCCTTGCTATTGAGGAGAGGGTGCGGGAGGAGACTACCGGACGCCTTGCTGCTGAGGAGAGGGCGCGCATTGCCGAGGAGAGACTTCGAGCCGCCAAGGAGGCCCTATCTGCTTGCGTCACATCTGAGGGATTTTGAGGCCTACTGGGATGTCCCTCCTTATTAGGCTCATCATGTATAGCTTTGTAGTTTTTATTAGGATTACCTCGATGTATAGCTGATGTGTAGGGAGTGGGGTGGATAGTATGTAGGCTTTTTATTGTGAAAAGTAAAGTAGGAAATGTATAACTCATGATTCGTATTGCCATGCATTCAGTAGATTATGATGATTCCAATCATTCTCTTCAAATATATTCATGCCTTTATTTATTTACAAACAACAGAAATACTTAGCCTCTTATACATTATTTTTGTAATTGCTCAAGATATAACTACCGTTACCAGGACCTGCCTTTTTTCGATTTTCAGATCCCGACGATTTTTCATCTCTCCTTTTACTATCTCGGAATTTTCAAATGAGTGCCCTTTCGGGTTTTCACCCATTGGGATGTCCCTTATTATTGCATAGGCCGCCCTTTGCGGGTTTTCGACCTATCGGGAATTTTCTTTCGTTTTTTTTTTTTTTTTTACGAAAAGTATTTCTTAAGCCTATCCAGATTGGTAGGTTCGGAGAACTCCATGCCATCCATAGTAGTTAACTTCACCGCTCCTTTGCTTAGTATCCTCTTCACGAAGAACGGCCCTTCCCACTTTGGCCTAAACTTGCCCCTCGGGTCGGTGTGCGTCACGCGGATCTGTTTTAGCACCATATCCCCTTCTTTGATAGGGCTGGCCTTGACCTTTTTGTTGAAGGCTCGGGCTATCCTTCGCTGATATAACTGCACATGGTAAAGGGCCTCCATCCTTTTCTCGTCCACCAATGCTAACTATTCATACCGCTTCTTTACCCATTCCGTCTCGGGAATCTCTGCTTCTACTGCGATTCTCAATGATCATTTTTCAATCTCAATTGGCAGGACTGCTTCTGCCCCATACACTAAGGAGAACGGCGTTGCCCCAGTTGATGTTCTAACCATCGTGCGATAAGCCCATAAAGCGAGCGGAAGCTGCTCTTGCCAATTCCGGTGCGATTCTGCTGTCTTTACGAGAATCCTTTTAAGGTTCTTATTAGCGGCTTCTACTGCGCCATTAGCCTGTGGACGATACGGAGAAGACCGGTGATGTTCAATACCATATTCTCGGAAGAGACTTCTCATTTCTCCTTGAAACTGGACCCCATTATCTGTGATTATATGATGAGGCACTCCGAACCTGGTGATCAAGTGCTTTTCAATGAACTTCCTCATCTGTTTAGACCCCAACTTGCTAAATGATTCTGCCTCTACCCACTTGGTGAAATAATCAATAGCGACTGCAATGAATTTGTGCCCGTTCGAAGCATTAGGCCTCACCTCTCCGATGATATCAATGCCCCAAGACACAAACGGCCAAATGGGTGCCAATACGTGCAGTTCCATAGCTGGTAAATGATTATAATCTCCGTGGATTTGACAATCATGGCATTTCTTCGCATATTCGTTACAATCTCTTTCCATGGTGAGCCAATAGAAGCCTTGCCTTATGATTTTCTTTGCCAATACCGCCCTCCCATATGGGCCCCACAAATTCCTGAGTGTACTGACTCCATTGCCTCGCGGGCTTCTCCCGCATCCAAGCACCTCAGTTGTAAACCATCGGTGTGCCTTTTGTAAAGCAAGTCGTTGTAGATGACGAACTGCTGAGCTAACCTTCTAATCACTGCTTGATCCCTAAGTTCCGATTCTGCCGGGTATGTTCCGCTCTTCATGAAGTTTACGATATCGAAATACCACGGCTTTTCATCTGCCCCTAATAACATTACATCTTTGTAGCATGGTTTGTGAGACCTCCTCAATACCAAAGGCTTCGAGGCGAGGTTCCGAGGGTTGTCCCAAACTGACACCAAAGTGGCCAAAGCATCCGCTGCCTGGTTCTGTGCTCGAGGAATGTGATAAAAACGACATTCATTGAATCTTTGTGCCAACCCTTCTAGCTGGTCTAGGTATGGACGTAATCTTTCTTCCCTCACTTCCCAGTTTCCTTGTGCCTGCTCGATGATCAGCTTTGAGTCGCCCCAGATTTCCACATACGATGCTCCCAATGTCGTTAGCGACTCTAACCCATAGATGCATGCTTCATACTTGGCCATATTGTTAGTCAGAGGGAATGATAACTTTTTCGCCATTGGTATCCTTTCTCCTTCCGGTGAGATAAGTAGCACTCCTACTCCGGCTCCACTCGAATTGACTGCTCCATCGAAGAACATTTTCCACGGTATAACTTCTATTACGTTCAAGTGCTCATCGGGGAAATCATAGTTTATCTCTTCCTCTTCTGTGTTCAGAGGTTGGTTGGCCAGGAATTCTGCTACGGCTCTTCCCTTGACAACCTTCTTCGTTACATATTCGATATCAAATTCGGACAAAAGCAACAACCATCGAGCTAGCTTCCCTGTTAGAGACGGAGTTTGGTACAGATACTTCACAGGATCCATCCGGGAAATAATGATCACTTTGTAAGATTGAAAATAGTGCCGTAGTTTCTTTGTTAGCCATACTACTACCACGCATGTTTTTTCGATCATGTTATACTTAAGCTCGTATTCCAGGAACTTCTTACTTAGATAATACACCGCGTGCTCCACACCGGTGTCTCATTCTTGAGCCAACATTGCTCTAATAGATCGCTCCTCGATCGCCACATAAAGGAGAAGCGGTCTTCCCAGTTTAGGCGGTCTCAGAACAGGTGGATTAGACAAATAGTTCTGAACACTCTCTAATGCTTGCTGGCACTTATCATTCCATATCGTGGGTTGATCTTTCCGTAGCAGCTTAAAGATCGGCTCGCAGATCGTAGTGAGTCGTGCTATGAACCGACTGATATACTGAACCTGTCCCAGAAATCCTCTCACTTCTTTCTCATTCTTTGGTGCCGGCATTTCCCGTATGGCCTTCACTTTGTCGGGATCTACCTCGATTCCCTTGTTACTGATCACATAGCCTAAGATTTTCCCCGATGAAATGCCAAAGAAGCACTTCTTCGGGTTCAACCTCAGCTTGAATTCGGCAATTCGGGCCAAAAACTTCTCGAGTGCAGCGAAATGCCCCTCTCTTGTCTCCGACTTGACCATCATGTCATCCACATAAACTTCTACTTCCTTGTGTATCATATCATGGAACAGTGCTGTAGCCATTCGCTGGTAAGTTGCCCCGACATTTTTCAAACCAAACGGCATCACCCTATAGCAGTATGTTCCCCACTCAGTTGTGAACGAGGTTTTCGCTTTGTGTTTCTCAGCCATCTGAACTTGCATGTAGCCCATGAAACCATCCACATTTGTGTGTAAGACGCTTGATGCTGCACTGTCGATCAACACGTCAATATGAGGCAACGTGAATTCATCTTTGGGGCACGCCTTGTTAAGATCTCTATAATCGACGCACATTCTTACTTTGCCGTCCTTCTTTGCGATGGGCACTACATTTGCGACCCAAGGGGGATAGTCGATTACTTCGATGAGCCCTGCTTCTAACTGCTTCTTCACTTCCTCTCTGATCTTATCTGCCCATTTCGGTCTCATGCGTCGGAGCTTCTGCTTTACGGGCTTCGCATCGGGATATGTTGGAATACGGTGAGTTACGATTGATTGATCAATTCCTGGCATGTCTTCGTATGTCCAAGCAAACACTATTTCGTATTTTTTAATTATTCTCTCAAATTCTTTCCTCTCTTCAATAGTTAATTCTTGAGCAATTTGTATAAGTTTAGGATTTTCATCCGTGCCAAGATTGAAAGTTGACATTTCTATTGCATTGATTTCAAATGTAGGCATGTTATATGAATGAGAATGCATGGAATGATCATGATCAACATCAAGCAAGTAAGCAAAATCAGAATTCATTTCATTGATAGTGTTGGCGAGTACATCGTCAGATTCAAATAAAGCAGTAATACAATCTTCATCATCGGGGTTCTCATAAGCTTTGGAGGTACTGGGCTCGTCCACCGCTCCCGTAGTTGCTTCAATAGTAACGACCTGCTCCTCGGCATTCAAATCTAACATCATAATGTCCTCGACGAAGCAGCTTGCCTTTCCTTTGCCCCAGTCGGCAATATCATTGAAGATCTCAAAACCTGGCAGAATCTTTCCTTCGGTGCCAGTCCATGACTCGGGAGTCCCTGAATAAGCCTTTCCGTGCCCCTCATTCACAAAATACTTCTTTAGGCCCACTTTTCCTTCACCCCCTGTGTTGGACGGACCTCCCAGCTCATATCCTAAACCCCTCCGGGTTTTCTGGCTCTTGAAATCCGGAAATTCTGGCAACCCTTGATGGTGTGCTCCCAAGCCCATACCAGGGATGAAATCCCCCTTCATCATCTTCACCACATCGGTGGTCATGCTAGACTCGTAAATCCCAGAAACTTGGAATCCGGAGAAAAACTGAGGCTCAATTCCCAATGCCGCCACCGAGCTCAATTTTTCTGCTCTGATCGTCACTATCTCCTCCCCGAAGGGGAATTTGATCATTCGGTGGAGCGTGGAGGGCACATCTCCTAACTTGTGGAACCATGGGCATCCCAACAATACAGCAAAGGTTACCGGGATATCCAGCACTGTGAACTCTGTTTCTTCTTTATGCGGCCCCACTTTCAGCTTGGCCTTAAAAACTCCTTCGATGTGCCTACGGCTGTCATCATAATCCCTGATCACAGTTTTCGAGGCCGTCAGGTCTCCTCTTTCTACTCCCAATTTAGACAAGAGTTTCAGCGGGCAAACATTAATGGCCGATCCATCATCGACCATCACACAGCTAGTCTTCTTCCCGTTAATCTCAGCTCGGATGTATAAAGGCTTGTTGTGAGCCTTCCCCTCTTCTGGGAGATCCTCGTCAGTAAACGTGATTTCGGTTTTCTTTCAAGCCATAATTTCCCCCACTAACGCTGCCGGCTCAGTATCGGTAGAAATAACCAAATTCTGCAGTTCTTTCATCAGATTTTCACGGTGGTACTTGGAATGGCATAGGACTTCCCACACCATGGACTTAGCTTGTGTTTTCTTCAACTGCTCGAGGACTTGGTCATCTGGCTTGGGAGCCGATCCTTCTCCTATCTCAGTGTCCACCATAGGTGCCTTTCCCTCGGCCACTCGACCTGATCTTGTCATGACGACGATTTCCGGCTCATCATCAGATTCATCCCAGATATTGATAGGAATCCTCCGATTAGCATCCTCCTCGTCCGAAGAACTTTCCCAAATGTCTACAATCATTAGATCCATTACGTGAGGGACGTTTGGATTCAAATAGAAGGGATCCGCTGATCCATACAAAGCCCAGCCTATCAAATCATCATAATCCCGGAGGGACACTCTACTCATCCTTCTTGCCGCCAACGGAATATCGCCTCTCTGTATGCACATAAGATGCACCTTATCACTCATTGTTTCATGACACTGCTCATAGCGGTGCCTCCACCTCCTAACATAATCCACGAACGGTTCCTCGGGGAATTGCCTGATCCTATCCAGATCCTCCAGGGATCCCGTCCATGGAACATACATCTCATATCTCGCCACAAAAGCATCCCTAAGCAGTATCCAATGACCCATTTCCTCCTCTGATAGGCCTTGGTGCCACAACAAGGCTTCTCCCATGAGGGTTCCCGGGAAATGTTCATGTAATTTACATTGAGGGAACCCAGCGTCGTACATATGGTTGCGGAATATCCTCGTATGCTCAATAGGATCACGGTATCCCCCATACCTAGGCATTGCTAACACTGCCTCGGGTGTTTCATAAGAGGGTGAGTCCGGGGTTTGCTCTGCCAGCATCCATACCGTATACTCTTTGATAAACCTCTTTGTCATTGCCGCCCAATCGGTCTTAACATGCATCGGAAGTGACATATACCACATCAACGGCTCACCCATCAATGAATTACAGAACAAACTGGTGATCTCTTCTTCCTTAAAGCCCAAAGGCCCCATGGCCGACAAGTAGAAGTGAAGGTGTTCCATGGGATCTTTGTTGCCATTGTACTTACTGACCCTCGGTAGCGGACGCTTGATAGGTCCGATCTGCATCGCGAAGCGCTCTGCAGTCCTGTCTTCAGCTCTTTGGTACTTTTCTAGAAATAAATCTGACAATCGATCCCAATCATGCTTGCAAGAGTCGGGTAATGAGTGGAACCACCCCAAAGGCTCGCCTATCAGCGAATGATGGAACCACTGAGCAATCTCGTCCACCCCGAAGGATTCAACAAACATATCATGCATATATTCACGCAAGTGCACATCGGGATTCTCCCCGCCACTAAACAGACCCAATTCTGGCACAATAGTTTGAGACGACCCTTCTCCGGTCTCTTCGGCACTATCTTCATCATACGGTGCTCCACCGTCCAAACCTTCATCCATCGGTTCACCTTCCTGTTCCTCGCCAAGGAAGGACACATATAGACCATTTCCTACATTGCTCTTTTCGTCGAAGTCCAACAGCTCCTCTTCGTTTTCCTCGAAGGATTCCAACACTACACTTTCTTCTAGACCGACTCCGATCATGCTCAACCTATGATTAGGCAATGGATTACGCCTAGTGGAAGGGTTTGCTGATGAAGGATCAGCTATCTTCTTCTCCTCAATCAAATCTTGGATCTCGTGCTTCAACCTCTCACAGTTCTCAATAGTATGCCCATAACTGCTGTGGAATTCGCAGTATCCCCTAGCTTGTATCTGTGGAGAAGGTGGAGCTTTGTTATAAGGAGTAAGAGCTTTCAGCAACCCCTTTTTCTGCAATCGTTCGAAGACTTTTGCGTAGGTCTGATCAAATTTGGCGAACTGCCTCTTTTCGATAGCATTAAGATCAAGCACTTTCACTGCTGCAGATTCTGCACTCGCACTTGGCCCTCCGGCACTATATCCCGACTTCGTCCACTTAGTATACGCCTTTTTCGGTTCTCTATCCCCCTCAACTGTCAAGGCGCAACTATACATCTGATTGAAATCGGTAAAGGGCATATACCGCAGCTCATTCTTAATATATGGCAATGTGTTGCCCACTACCATTCGGATCTGGTCCTGCTCAAGCGGCTTCTATTTCATGACCGCGGCCTTGGCCCTCCACCTCCTTACAAAATCAGAAAAGGATTCCCCAGTCTGCTGCTTAGTGCTCTCTAGCTCCTTCAAAGTGACCTCAAGCATGGTGTTGAAGCTATACTGAGCGATGAATGACTTCGCTAACTCTTTCCAATCCCTCTTCGTCACCATTGGCAATGCATGAAACCATGTGAGGGCAGCCCCCTCCAGATAAGTGTTAAACAGCCCCAGGACTTGGTCCTCAGTCAGGATCGTGTGCTTCATTACAGTAACATACTGATTCATGTGGGCAGTGGGATCTCCAGTTCCATCGAACTTTTTCATGTCAGGGAGCCGGAATTTCAAAGGCAAAGCCGTTGCCGATAAACAATTCTTCAAGTTATAAAAGTCCTGACTCCCGGAACTTCCCCCACGTAGATCCTGCACCTCCTGAGTGATGTGTTGCTTCCACTCCTCCTCCTTAGCTTTCTCTTTCTCCAGCTGCTTTCGGATATAATCCTGATAGTCATCCTCATTCCCAAAGCGAGGACCATCATTCACCTCATTCTCAGCGTGCTTACTGCCACTTTTGTCATCTTTCATGGCCAACTTAGCTATCTGGGCCACTATCACAGCTAACTGCTCATTAATGTTGTTCACAGAGTTTTCCAATCCGGCCACCTTTTCGTCGGTCGCAGACATGCTGACGGAAGAATGAGTATACCCGGATGAAGACGAATCAGAAGCCACAATTGCCGATTTAGAACTGTCAATCTGTAGCTGATCAAACTGCCTGACTAGCCGACTGCTCTCTCGGTACCACAACCGCTTAATGATGACGTCTGCATGAACGGTATCCATTAGTATGTATGCATGATTTTATATGCATGATTCGTGGTGTGTGCATTTATTATTTACGGATATATAAGATAAGAAGAACAAACGTTATTCTAATTACACGTATCACAGCATCTCTCTTCCACCCTTATTCCTCCACCCACTCGATGGTCCAAGTCTCTTTCCTAGGATTTTGGTTTGGGACTCACATTGCGGTCCAGGGGACGCGTGATGTCGTCGATTATTGCGGAAAAGTAAATCATTCATCAGACAATACAGTTCGTTTTAACGTATCAGCGTTTGGTGACTAAGATATCGACCAAATGGATTGTCCTGTCGGAATAACCTGTCTTTTGTCATTTTGCGAGACGCATTAGCTCGGGTTTTGACTCCCTTTGAGCGCATCTCGATTTTTAGATGTGGTACGAGTTATTCTTTTAGTCCAATCGTTCGTTATTGATAATGATTCGTTCCCTTTTATTCGCGTGGGTTCGTGTCTCGATTTTTGGATTACGACGGGATCTTTTGGATCTATCGAGAGACGTAACCGCATGCTTATTCAGTGATGAAAGCACTTTTTATTTTAAGGAACGGACTCATCGCGTAATGTGTTTATTTCTAGCGTTAAGAACCCGTTTGCTCTTTTTGGCTACGTGAAAAGACGGCGAGTCTTATTTGAGCGCACGGTACTCTTTCGGCTAACAACTCTTTATTCCAATCTACGGGATATATCACCTTAGCGTGGTTATAGAAAATTAACGTTTCGTTGAATCACATGTCTATTCGAAGCAGGGATATTACCATCCTTTTCACTTTGGCATGAACTGAACAAACACGCAGGTCGGGCCATATTTCTTGTAGTTTTGGTAATGGTCGAAATGATCGAGCCATTAGTCAAATCCACAGTCTCGTCCACATGGCGCAATTATGCGGTTTGGTTTAATTCGGCTTTGTGATTTTTAAGTGGCGTATATACCAGTTCGAGACATGTATTTAACGACATTGGTTCATTTTCTTTAACTACCCTCGGGATGGATATATATCGTAGATACAGAATGACTTTGGTCGTTTGTCTATCTTTGCTTTTCTTTTATTTTCTTAGTCACTTTTGCGGACACGTCCATTTCTCTTAAGAACGACACAAGGCATAACGTAAGAGCTCGTCTTTTATTCAGAAGGGACGGGCCACGTTTGCGAAACTCTTTACGTTACAACGGGGTCATTCGAAACAGAAACGTTCTTTGTTTTCGT
This sequence comes from Euphorbia lathyris, assembly GCF_963576675.1. Taxonomy (NCBI): domain Eukaryota; kingdom Viridiplantae; phylum Streptophyta; class Magnoliopsida; order Malpighiales; family Euphorbiaceae; genus Euphorbia; species Euphorbia lathyris. The sequence continues at coordinate 127,871,988 of NC_088911.1, forward strand.
TTTGTCATAATCTCGCTTTATCCCAACCTATTTAAAGAATATGAATAACGGCTACTGTTAATATAATCTTTTGAATCGAGATATAACTATCCTTAATACCAAACCGATTCATACTAATACGTGCTTACGTCATAACGTATTTCCTGAACATGTGCCTTCTTCGGGACATGGAAAGGGACCAGGCGGGTCGCACAAGTTCATTCATACGAGATGACTAAGTCGTCTTTAGTTCGAATCATTTCGATGTTTTGGGGTAGTTTGTATATCGGTTTAAGAGTATATATTAACGCATCGTTTCTTTTTCTTTGCATATTTTAGGATTAGACACGTATCATGGCAATTTGAAAACACGAACTGATTCATTTATCACATAAAAAATGGTAATGGGTAATCCTATGGCAACTTCTAAGGCTACTATATGCTGACACGGTTGATCGCGGGACCTCACAGGACCGCACAAATTCGCCCCTAACGAATGGATGGGGACCCTTTGGCGCCTTACTGTAAGGGGGAACTTACACTAGCCTCTTTCGAGCGACGAATGGACTCTCGCTAGAGGTTTCGCGGAAATTACCCAAAAGGTTTGCAATAATGCACATGAATGGATACGAAAAGAAATAATACGATCCGTCCCCGTTAAGGGCTTAATACACGCCTTCCGGAATCAAATTTCTCGCTTCCCCAGCAGAGTCGCCACTTGTTAGACGAGGTGCCGCGGCCTAATCTCCCAAGTGGACCGGGGGGTGGACACCTCATGGCGACGTAAGCGGTGATTGACGCCGAAAGCAACCAATCGTGGAATCAAGCTGCTCGGCAGGACCGGAGCTCGGAGTATGGAAGAGTCGCCACCCACGAATGGGAAAATGAACACCGATCCCTTGCGGGAGACCGGTGAGGGTTCGGGAAACTTAGGTACGGGCCGAGAAGGCTAGCTCCTTTCCGGAGAAAGGCTACTAGGTACCCCGACATCGCCCGGTTATGAACCACCAAATCGCATATTTCTTTAAGTTTAAAATTCATTTGAAACCTTTTCTTTCTCGTTTTGAAACCGTTTTGAGCATATATTATTGAAAGCCATTTTGGTAAAGAATCACCCATTTTGCATAAATTTATAAAGGAGAGAGAGGGAGAAGGGAGAATTGATTTATTTTACAGTGTGTCTTATGCTTCGATTCACATGTTAATTCTACACTAAACCCACTCCCCGAAAACGAGTTTATTTACTTGGTTCGTACCTTAATCGCCATTGGAACGATTTAGGTACGTTTCAAAACCCCGTTTATTTATGTGGCCTCTACTCGAACCGCCGTTGGAACGACTCGAGCGTTTGAAGACGTGGAATAAAGAATTTTAACCCGAAAACGTGGTTAGTCATACAAGTCAATTTACTTTGTACAAATCATTTAAGAAAACGATTCAAAACTCTATTATTTACGATTAAAAGCTATTTTAATTACAAGGTTCGCTTAATCCGTCGTTGGAACGGACTAAGGTTTTAAAACATGATGTTTTAAGAAATGGTTTAAAAATGTCAAGAAAACGTTATTTACACTTTAGGAATATCTAGAAAACTTTAAGTTTAAATAAGCAAATTAAACTCTCTTTGTGTGATTTTACTTTCCCCTTTTCACTCAATTAACCTTTAACATTATCATAATTACAACAATAAACCAATTAAACCAAAATTCACCAAGTAAAACACATTTGGAATATATACATATATACAAGAATAAAATAGAAATACATATATACATAGTTTTATCTAAAAATAGGGATATATCTATAGATGAAAATAAGTAAGAAATATTATATGATATAACAAAGAAAGTGAAAAAGAATACTAAATATAATACCTTTTTATTCTAATTCAAAATATGTAAAAACAATGAACCAAGTTTATAAATGGCAAGAATAACTTTTAATTTCCAAAATAGTTTTACCCTATGATAGCTAATATAATTCAAATGCCAAAAAAACTATATATGTACATATGTACTACTTTATAACATTAAATCCAAACGAATTAAATTTCAATACGAAATAAATAACTATATAGTACATAATAAATAGTTATAGGATTTAAAAAATAATTTTTATAAACATATTACACAATAATATATATATATATACAAGTAGAAATGTCAAAAAGTGGGGAAAGGAGGGTAAAAATGGTGATTTTCGGTTTCCAGCAGATTACCGACGGAAAATCCGTCGCCAATCTGCTGTTACTGACAGAAAAGGTAGAATTACAGCAGCACTCCAAAACTTTCCAGATTCATTCAAAAGCTTTAAATTAAATCTAATTCGATCGTTTGGGATCTCCGAACTACCAAAAATGGATCATAGTCTATAACGGAGTTTCCTAAAACGACGTTTTTATTTTAAAACGTTGTTCGGAAATATCTTTTCCAAACTTATAATTACAACGTTTTTAATACCCGAACTACCTTTTAATCGGATCACGGTTCGTATTGGGATATTAAAACGAGGTTTTTTATTTTAAAACAAAACCGAATTTTTATTTAACACGGGATAAAAATAAATACGAAGAATTAAATAAAACATGATAAATAAATGAATAACTAAATAAATAAAATTATAACATAAAAATAAATAAAGAAAATAAAATAAATGAAATAAATAAAACGAGTCTAGTCCTCGGATAATACCTTAAGTTCGGTATTGACGGTTGAAGTCGGTTGATTCCACGAATCGTGCTTTTCCGGTGTTTTTGTGTTTTTGGTAAAATTTTAACTTTTAGGAAATTTGGAATTTTTAGGAAAAAAAATGTTTTTTCCCAAAAAAAAGGATTTTCTCTCTCTAAAAATGTTTAGAGTGAGAAGCTCCTCCCAAAAGTCCCCTCCTAAATGCATGGGGATCCGTGCCTTATATAGGCAAACGGATCCCCGGAACTTTGGGCGACGCCCGAGTAAGATTGGGCGTCGCCCAAAGGGGGTTGGGCGATCGCCCACCCTGGTTGGGCGAACGCCCAACAATCGTTGAGCATACGCCCAACTGATGTTGGGCGCCTGCCCAGCGGCCGTCGGGCGCTCGCCCAACGGCTGTCGGGGGTGCGTGCCCGACGGCCGTCGGGCGTCCCGCGGACCCCGAGCGTACGCCCTGCGCTGCCGGACATGCGTCCGACTGTCGTCGGACACACGTCGGCTGCCGCTAGGGGTTCGCTCTACATCGCGGAGCGTCCACGAGCCGTTCACTCAACGACCGCGATTCTCGTTGACTCACCGTTTTATTATTATACGTTTTTCTCTTTCAAAATTTTTCCGGAACCAACCGCTTCGACCGCTTTGTTAAAGGTTTTCGTCACAGGTCCTCCGACTTGGTGTCTACATCTGCCTCTTGCTATGTTTTTCACCTGAGCCAGTCTTGTTGATAGAGCCCTTCGTTGAGAAATGTTCTCCTTTTTCTCAAAAACATTTCCTGCTTCCTCCTTAATCGAACTGGTCATTTCCCCTTGTAACCCATAATCTTCCAACCTACGATATTGATGAGGTAATAGTTCCACATCCTCCTGTACAATCTCTAGATGTTCCTGGGATAGAAGTGTTGGAATGTCCGTACTTGAACTTTTATCTTTCCCTTCATCCACATTGTCTTTGTCTGAATCCGTCTCTACAGCTTTTGAAGATACTATTTCTTTGCCTGAATCACCATCCCCTTCAGACTTGTCCTTTCCTCCATTATGTTTGACATTGAGTACATTTGAGTGAAAGAGTTGCTTTTTAGCCCCAGGATCATTGTGCTTACTTCCATTGGATTTCCTATTCCCCACTACAACACTCCCCATATTAGCTAAGCGCACCTTTAATGGAGAGGCTCTTAAATTCTGTTTGTACGGCCAGTCCTCTAACTCTAAGTTCTCAGGGAGTAAATCACAATCATCTTTATTATGTCCCATATGTCCACACCAATAGCAATAGTTAGGAAGTTTCTCGTACTTGAAGCTAACCTATAAAATTCTTCCTCGTCCATCCTTGATTTTCGATCCTCTTACTATTGCTTGATTAACATCCACACGCACCTGCACTCTAGTGAAGGATCCCCACTCATTAACAGACTCACAAGCCCAGCTTTTCGAGCAACCACACTGATAGAATTTTCATCTCTGCAGTTCAAAGGTAGGTCATAAATTCTCATCCAGAACTCACAGTGGTTTAGTTCTATAGCAGAGATTTGGTCCATGCCGTGAATATCTGCTAGCAGAATAATTTGTCTCTCATAATGCCAGGGACCATCCCGTAATACCTTCTCTTTATCCCTTTTTGTGGCAAATTCACATAGGAATCGCTGTTGACCCACATCCCTGGTCTGGAACCCATGGCCAAGCTTCCATGCATACTCCAGAGCCTACGACATGGCCCTTAAATTCAGAGGCTTATGGGACATAACACGCCCCAAAACGCAGTGCTTTATAGTGGAGATTTGATTTGCCAAAGCACTCTCTTCTAAATCGACGACTGTATCTTCGTTGTTTGTCAAACTGAAATTAGCTAATCTTTCTTCGAGTTCATTAACCGCCATTACCAATTGAAGAATCAGAGTAGAAATTAACTGAGTAAAGAAGCTAATACTGGAAAACCACAGGGGCCGAAATCCTTACCGCATCCAGGAACCCTAGAAGCCGAAGGAAAGAGAGAAAGAGACCACAAGGGCAATCGTCGACAAACTTGCGTATTTTATAAAAAAACCTAACTCTTTTTTAAGTTACTATTAATTTAATCATATAATAATTTGCAACAAAATTTTAATAACAGCTCATTTACTCTGCTATAACAACTTTGTTTGTTAGTTTTTACTAAAGTTTAACAATATTAATATTGATTAACCATATGAATTTTTTTAATAAACTAATTCAATTATTATTTTTTTGATAAATTTTTCGATATTCGGTTCGAGACTTGTAAGATACTTTTTAAATAATCCTCTCATAATTAAAATTTTCTACATATAATAGGAACATGATATCACTTAATGCCATTAACCAATCAAATCAATACTAATTAAATTAATTAAAAATACAAAAAATGAGTAATTAATTTTACTGTAATATTATAAATTACAAATATAATAACTAAAAAAAAGTTATAAGTATAATTCCTCTATCTTTTTTAATTTCTTTATCAGATTTTTTTTTTTGAAATTTTCCTAACTTTTCATTTTAGAGTCCTCAAAATTGTGAATTAAAATTTATTTTAAAAATTAATTATTATGAATAATACTTATAACTTTTTTTTAGTTATTATATTTGTAATTTATAATATTACATTAAAATTAAAGGGTAAAGTTCAAACAAAACCCCTGTGGTTTCACTAATTTTCAGATAAAGGACTGTGATTTACTTTTTGTCAAAACGAGGACTGAGGTTTTCAACTTTAGCAAAATAAGGACTTTTTCGATTGATACTATTAAAATCACCATTAACAACTTCAAAAATGACATATTTTAAGAACTACTAATATTCTAAGCAACTTTAATTCTTCAACTTTTTTATTTCGAGATTATTTAGATGATGTTTGGTAAAGAGAGAGAAAGTTAATGTTTAGAGAGAGAAAGTTCCAAAAAAGATAATTTTCTAAAATCGAAAATGTAGTTCCATAGAAAATATGAAATTGAACAACTTTAATTCTTGAAAATTTTCATTTTTAGATCGTTAAAGATAGTTTTAATAGCATTATTAAAAGTGCGAAACCTCAGTCATCGTTTTGACAAAAAATAAACCACAGTTCTTTATCTGAAAATTAGTAAAACCACATGGGTTTTATTTGAACTTTCCCCTAAATTTAATTCGTTTAAATTGGATTTCGTATTAGACCATTATAGCCAACAAAATTGAATATTATATTATTTTTGCATAGTAATTTATTTAATGAGATTTATATTTTTCTATTGGCACGGATGTTTAGAAGCCCGCCAAATAAGGCACGATATAAATTAAAAATTGGATAAACAAAAAGACAAAATACAAAGAAAATAGTGGGACCCAGAAGAGAAAAAAAGCTGGTTTATAAAAGATGAACAAACCATAACACCTGTAATTAAAAGTTTCAATCTTTAATTGATTTTGATTTGAATTAGAATAAAAAATAGCAAATCCCTCCCTATATTTTTGAAAATATCGTTTCTATTTCAATCCATCTTATCCATAATTCCTATTTTCTTTCCTATTTTTTTGGTATTTTTTCAGCTGATTTAAGGCTTAATTAATCATATCCGAAGTTTAGATATTCGGATAATTTCCATTTTTTGATCATTTTTTTTTGGGAAATTTCTAGTTTGCTTGTAAATTGAGATGTCCTTGATCGGAAGTTCTCAGGCGACGGTTCGAGGAGCCGAATTAGCGATCAGAGAGCAGCTGAGGTGCTGTTTTCCTCGAAGAGACATTAATAGGGTTTCCTTCGTTGATTCAACTCCGTTATGGAGAAATTCTCGGCTTCGCTTGAATCGATTCACCTTAAAAGCTATCCAGATTGAACCCCTCCGATCTGATTCCCTCTCTAGTCATGCTCCTTCTTCAAGCTCCAAATCGGTTAGTCTTCTCGTTTTTATTATTATTATTAATTTTTTTACGAAAGTTTCTATGCCTAGTTAAGGTTGGATCCTGAAATTATTTAGTAAACCTCTATGATTCGAATTGGGGAAAGAGTTGAAATCTTAGTGTCTCATAATCAAATAAATCTGGGTGCTATTTTTTATTTGTTTGTGAAGTAGGCTGTTTGTTTCACCTGCTACTGTTTTGCTGCTCTATTCGAATGTTAAACCTGCTGTTTTCTGCTCGTGTTCGAATGTTACCAAAAGCTTTTTGTCTCTCTGTTTAGATTTAAAAGGCAAAAACGTAGTTTCCAAAATTGAAAACAAAGTTTCTTGAAGTTGCCATAGTTTTACGTTTTCTGAAATTTCAATAATTGGGGTTTTGAGCATTGTAATCGAGTTATTGATTGTTCACTTTTGATCATTATGGTAGTATGTGATAACTTTTGGTAATATGGTATTAGGCTTAATATATCATACATCATGTTCCTACACTTAGCCAAATAATCTGATTCCGCTTTGAACTTTGGAGATATCTCATTAGCCACATGATTAACACCTAAATTGTGCGTGGCAGCTGGGAGTGGAGATTTGAACAGATTTGAACAGATTAAAATGTGTATCACTCTAAGCAAATTGAGAGAGACAATTCACTTTAATTAAGTTAGGTGATTTATAGGTCACTTTAATTAAGTTCAGGATCTAATAAAACATCTCTAAACTTCAGCAGCCAATCGGATTATTTGGCACAGTACGAAGAGTTATTACCATAGATTTAGGCTGTAGTGATGTTCATCTAAAATGGGTTCTTTTGCCTTTTGTAGCAGAATGGTGTAAGATTATTTGTTGGGTTGCCCTTGGATGCAGTTTCAGATTGCAATACAGTTAACCATACAAGAGCCATTACAGCAGGACTTAAAGCTCTGAAACTATTAGGGGTTGAAGGTGTGGAGCTCCCAATATGGTGGGGAGTAGTTGAGAAAGAAGCCATGGGAAAGTATGAATGGTCTGGCTATCTTTCTCTTGCAGAGATGGTTCAGAAAGCAGGTCTTAAGCTCCATGTATCACTCTGTTTCCATGCTGATCAACAGCATAAACTATCATTGCCTCTGTGGGTTTCTCGTATTGGTGAATCAGAACCTGATATTTTCTTCAAGGATAGGTCAGGCCTTCATTGCAAAGATTGCCTTTCATTTGCTGTTGATAATCTTCCTGTTCTCGATGGGAAAACGCCCATCGAAGTTTATCAGGACTTTTGCGAGAGCTTCAAGTCTTCGTTCTCTCGTTTCATGGGTTCAACAATCACGGTATGAAGTTTTCGATTCTTAGATTCTATGATCCTTGTGTTTTCAGTGGTTCAGAAGCTAATATGTAGTGATTTTGCAGGGAATCACAATGGGTCTCGGACCGAATGGTGAGCTAAGATATCCTTCTCATCATAAGGCAGCAAAAGGTAGCAATGGAGTTGGAGAGTTCCAATGTTACGACCGAAACATGCTCAAGATTCTTAAGCAACATGCTGAAGCAACCGGTAACCCTTTATGGGGAACTGGCGGTCCTCATGATGCACCCAGTTACAACGAGTTACCAAACTCCAACAACTTCTTCAATGACAATGGTGGATCTTGGGAGTCTACCTATGGGGACTTCTTCCTTTCCTGGTATTCGAACCAGCTCTTGTTTCACGGAGATCGCCTCCTCTCCCTCGCCTCTGCTGCTTTTGGCAACTCGAACGTAGCAATTTATGCTAAACTCCCACTTGTGCACTCATGGTACAAAACTCGAGCTCACCCTTCCGAGCTAACAGCTGGGTTCTACAGCACAGCGCTCAAAGATGGCTATGAACCAATTTCCAAAATGTTTGCAAGGAATTCCTGCAAGATGATCTTACCAGGAATGGACCTGTTAGATGAACATCAGCCCCAGCAGTCGTTATCAAGCCCCGAGTCCTTACTTGCAAAAATTCGGATGGCTTGCAGAAAGTTCGGGGTGGAGATTTCTGGGCAGAACTCATTGATTTCTAGAGCTCCTTATCATTTTAAGCAGATCAGGAAGAGCATAGCGGGCGAAAACATGGTAGACCTGTTCACTTATCAGAGAATGGGAGCAGAATTTTTCTCACCGGAGCATTTTCCTCCATTCACGGAATTTGTTAGAAACCTTAACCAAGTAGAAATGCATACAGATGATCTTCCTGAGGAAGAGGAACATGCTGGTGAATCTCTATCCCGGACTAGTTCGGGATCAAGTGTTGAAATGCAGGCAGTATAGCAGCCTGACATGTATGACTTGTATATGTATATATTTGGAATGATATAGAAGTGTAGCAGCTGTAAATATGAGAACTTTATTTTGATTAATGATATTATTTTTTTCATTATCTATCATTATTGTCATATTGAATCAATCAGTCCAATGTTATCAGATGCGACAATGCAGGACCATAGACCAATTTTCCAGTCATTAGAAAACCTAGGAGAGAATATCTGACTGAGACGTTAGGGAACGAGACATATATCAAGCCGTGAACTTTATCAAAAACTTGATGGCTATAGATTCGTTAAATACATCTCTGTGGCGCGTTTGCGGGTTAGATGTTAAATACATCAGTGGTGGATGTAGCGGGGCAGCTTCCACCCCTTGTCGGCCTGTCCTGGTTCCGCCGCTGTTAGAAGATTATTTTGCGCCCCTTTTCGGTCTGCCTCTTGGGATTTAAAAAAGAAAATGCACTAATGTATATCAAAAGAAATATCTTAATGTTTACGAGGGTGAGATCAACGATAAGGAAGCAACTCTTATAATATCCCCACTTGGATTTGATTCTCGTTGCGTTGTTGGAGTCCCCATAGGTGAAGCAACACCTATGGGGACTCCAACGACAAAAGAAATAACTTACTGTCTACGAGGGTGAGCTCAACGGTAAGGAAGCAACTCTTATAACATCTCCACTTGGATTTGATTCTCGTTGCCGTTGTTGGAGTCCCCATAAGTGAAGCAATATATATACCTAAATTGGAGTTACCTCTCCTCCCCTAAACTTTTCCTCATAGAAAATATATATATCTTACTTACATTGCTTCAACTATGGGGACTCCAACGACAAAAGAAATAACTTAGTGTATATGAGGGTGAGCTCAACGGTAAGTAAACAACTCTTATAGTGCCTCCACTTAGATTTGATTCTCGTTGCCGTTGTTGGAGTTCCATAAGTGAAGCAATATATATACCTAAACTAGAGTTACCTTTCCTCATCTAAACTTTTCCTCATAGAAAAAATATATATCTTACTTATACTGCTTCACCTATGGGGACTGCAATAACAAAAGAAATATCTTACCCTCCATGAGGGTGAGCTCAACCATAAGAAAGCAACTCTTATAGCACATCCATTTAGAATAGATTCTCGTTACCGTTGTTGGAGTCCCCATAAGTAAAGCAATATATATACCTAAACTGAAGTTACCATTCCTCCCCTAGACTTTTCCTCATAGAAAATATATATATATCTTACTTGCATTGCTTCACCTATGGGGACTCCAACAACAAATGAAATATCTTACTTTCTATGAGAGTGAGCTCAACGGTAAGTAAACAACTCTTATAACATCTCCACTTAGAATAAATTCTTGTTGCCATTGTTGGAGTCCCCATAAGTAAAACAATATATATACCTAAACTGGAGTTACCCCTCCTCCCCTAAACTTTTCCTCATAGAATATATATATATATATATATATATATATATATATATATATATATATATATATATATATATATATCTTACTTGCATTGCTTCACCTATGGGGACTCCAACAACAAACGAAATACCTTACTGTATATGAGGTTAAGCTCAACGGTAAGGAAGCAACTCTGATAACACCTCCACTTGGATTTGATTCTCGTGGCCGTTGTTGAAGTCCCCATAGGTAAAACAATATATATACCTAAACTACAGTTATCCTCCTCTCCTAAACTTTTCCTCGTACAATATATATATATATATATATATATATATATATATATATATATATATATATATATATATATATATATATATATATATCTTACTTACATTCTACATTTTTTTTAGATGCATTGAAATTTGTTTATTTGTGAGATCATAAAGTAAAAAACATTAGCGCTAATTTGGTTCTTCATTGAGTATGGTTAGAGTTCTTTAAAACAAACTTAATTTACATCCTGAATTTTTAAAACAAACTTTTAGCTATCACAACCTGCTCGTGATGACTTCCAAATGTTTAGAACATTTTCTGTCACCACAATTTTCTCAAAATAACCTTTCCGTCACTTCAATTTACTTAAACCACCGGTGATATGTTGAGTGTGTGGTACCACCACATAAAAATAGGTGACTGGCCATGAGTTTAAGCAAGTTGAGCGACGATAAGATTGTTTCAAAAGTTTAGAGAATCATTCGACGTATGAATTGAATATAAGTTGAAAGGGTTGAATATGTTCTTTACACATTTCAAACTGAAATTGCAGCATCTTAGAAAATTATTAAACAAATTAAGTTAATCCATCAAATAAATTAGTGCAAAACGCAGATAATAATTATATACACAACAAATGCACCGAGAACTAAAATAATAAATCTGATAGGTTTCAAACTCTGTACACAACATGCACTCTCTTTGATCACGTTATTGCATCACAATCAGACCCTGACACAAAGGGAAAAAAAAGTCAGTCCGGCTACAAAAAAAAAATACAAGTCAATAAAAATCCGTAAATAAAATTTAACGAAATAATGATCCGGACAAAATTTGACCCTTTTTTTTTATGGATATCGCGATAAATTATGGTTGCATATTGATTGTACCTTCATTATTTCATTAATTTTTTAATGAGATTTTCTTGATTTGAATTTTAACGTTACAGTAATGTAAAGTCTAAGGATTTTTTATATCAACGAATAAAATTTATGGGCTATAATGGTAGTAACGCTATAATGATGTGTCATGAATATAATTTACCCATTTGGCTATATGAAGATTTTACTAAAATAAGGAGAAATTTTATTATATGCTCGCCGCATCATGTTATCTATGCGCCAAACCAATTAGTTGATGCCACATCACACCTTATATTAAGATTATAAATCCTAATCTTAAAATATAAATCTCAAACTCTAAAATATATGATATGACATTGAATTATTGTTATATGCATCACGGATAAATAACATTAATGGCACTTGAACTATAGATCTATTGACATTACGGCCCCTAAACAATTTTGATGACATAAAATTTCTTGAACTTTGTATTACTGTAAAGTTACACGGATGACATGGGCGCACGACGTATAATAAAATATGTCATAAATAAGGTGCCGCGATTCAAACCTGGGATCATTCACAAGCAATCTTGGTGTCAAAGCTGCTGAGACAAATTGCAAATGCTTGAAATGCTGAGATTGGGTACCGATAATCCATGGTGAACAAATCCTTTCCCACTTTACCAAATTGGAGTATGATCTTCTCGTGTTCTGCACCGGTCAATCTGTTTTCTTGAGAAGCAACGAGCTGAAAGTTTTTCACCGAAGCAACTGTTACTCGTCCATGGAAGTTCAAACACCAACACTGAAGCTGTTCGTGCCACCTTGGAGCTTTGTTTCTTAACACCAATGAAGTTCCTGATAGAGAGTTCTCCAAATCGGTTGATTTTGATCGGAAGAATGGGAGTGATGATGGAAAAACGTCTAAGCTATGATGAGAAAACTCGGTTTGTGTCGGAGCCATTCCTCCTGGTCCAATAGCAGTAGCAGGAATGGAGTCTAGAACGCAATGCATTCTCCTTGGACCCCTGCTTTAGATATAGAACAAATTTCATAAGTATCTCGAAAACGATTCTTCCGCTGCGTGAAAACATGTACACAATGTCGCCGGATTTTTGAAATAAATTGGTTTAAAAATGTAAAATTACAAAAAAATGAAAAATTACCCCGGACAAAATGGGTATCTACACACAATATCCACCTCTAGTGTAAACCAAAATGTTACCTGGAACCCAAGACATTCAGTTCATATGAAATGTGAGAAACCGGATAATTGCCAGCAGGGACCCTAGGCGAAACTTGTTTCAAATTTACTAGCCTATTCGATCGACTCTTTGTCATCTTGGCTCCAGCATGAGGCGGCTGCCCATCGAAGACTGTAAATTTGGTTCCCAGAAAATTCGATCTGGCCATAAACAATTGTAAATGTTAATCACTTCAGCAAACAAAAGATAAAGCAGTGAAAAGCCGTACGATCATACCTTAGTTTCCCGACATATGTACTGCTCCCCTTTGACATATCGTCAGCATGAAAAGAGATGATATAATCGGTGAAGGTGGGGCGTCTACACTTGCGTGCAGCCAGAAGAAACTTTCCATCATCAGTAAGTGCTGTATCAGAAGAATACGAAACGAAAATATCCAATTCAATACATCAAGAAAGGGACAGAGAAGAAGAAAGCTAAGTAAGCTAGTTATCTAAATAAAGAAATGATTGATTCTCACCATTTGTTAAACTGAGGTAAAGGAAGTACGTTTGACTCGAACGACACCGCTTTATGAAGCACTGCAGGAGAATATCCCTCGGGCCAGGCTGAAAAACAGCGGTCATATAGTGTGAATAGCAAGATTCAGAAGAAAAAAGAAAAAGAGGAAGTTAATCACAAAAACCGAACTCATAAAGAGCCCACATCGGAATTATATACTCATAACGTATCATTCAACATAGTGGGTGTTAAACAAATTGTTGTGTCATAATCGTGTTATGTGATCTATATATGCCACATGATTATATATCATATCATATAACAGTAAAAGCAACCAAAATGATAAGCATGTCATCTCTGTAATTCGTGTTGTCGTGTCAAAAATTGACAGCCGTACATCAACATCATTCGAAAACTGAAGGCTCAATCATAGTTATTAAAGGTACAAAGTGCAATAAGGCTGCAGGGGGTTCTTGAGCCTACGTACAAGGCGTAGATGAGCCTAAGCGACACAAGGTGCACTAAGAAAAATAATATATAAAATCATAAATAACGACAATTAACATTCTAAACAGACAATCAAATACTATACTATATTCATCTTCAAGATTCTCAATCTCATTCTCTTATCTTCAAGGTATTCATCTAAAAAGCAAGATTCTTCTTCCTCCTCATCTCTAAATAACTGCGTGAGTTCTTTCTCGAATACTAGAAAATAAGTGCTTTAGCCTAGGCCAAACACTTAAAGTAGAGGTGTTCATGATATCTTTTCCTACTCCAGTATGATAAAAGAAAGGGTTGAGATTGAAACAACCATTTTTCAACTTGGAAACCTAAAAAAACTGCTTGGCTTATAAAATTGCGCCTAGGCATGCTCACAAAGGCGCATGCCTTTTGAACAGAACCCACCTTTTGGCTTCTGAGACAACACGGCTAGAGCCTAGCACCTTTTGTGCCTTAGGCGCGGCTTTTGTGTGCGAGGTGGGACTCAATAGCATTAGTGCTAATCAGTGTACCGCAATTGGGGCTAGTAACTGGAGAGGACCAGCAGTGTCGAAGCAAAAAGTGGTCCACAAAGAGGATTTCTAGTGTGACCATCAACCCAACTAAGAATCTCTTTTCATGCTTGGAAAATGGTGGTCCTAGCACCCAAGCTCTTGCAATTATTACAGATAAATGGTTCAAATTCCTTATAGAAATATCATGAACAACCAGAGATTCATAAACATCACTGCAAGTAGGGTCACAATTCGGATTATCGTGTTAAAATCGTTATCTTTGTGTTTCGCATGTACACAAATGATTATAAAATGAAAGTTCACAACTTCCCTAATGTACACATAAATAGGAAATCAAACAGCAAGTCAAGTTTTTCCATAAAAAGGTTAGTATGAACAGAAAAAACTACATTTGGCAAAAATAAAGTAATCACCAATTGAATCAACAGGCACAAGTATTGGATTAGATTGAAATCAAGATTATAAAATAATGAGAAATTAAAATTCCTTTCATAACACAATTAGAAATTTTTAGACAGGAAGGTATCCCTAAAAAATATCTATGAATTGAAATCAACCCATCATATATCTGCTAATTAAAAATCAAAACCCTAAGTTTCATACTCTAACATTAACTCCATTAATAAACAGCTCAATTTCATAAAAAAAAAAAGTGTATACCTGCTTGACTGAAATGGGGAAAGTAAGCTTGCCGGAGAGTTCAGGGACCTTGACTAAATCCTTAGTGATATATCTCCAAGTCCGGCAAACACCGGCGCAAGCCACCACACTTTTTCTCGGAGGCCAGCTATTTTCTGATTCTTCAATTCTCATTATAACCTCTCTCAACAATTCCTGAGGCATATTTGCCCAGCAAGAGGTATCATCTACTTGCCTGGACTCCGCCACCTGTGGCGGAGCTGAACCGTCCTGAACCACCCGGTGAGACCTTGACCGGATTATCATGCTCCGAATTGCAGACATTGGTTGTTTTTTCCAAGAAAAACTAAATAATCTGTTAACTGCAATACTAATTGAAATTCAGAGAAGGAATTAGATTTTCCATTCTGGAATTGGGAAAATAAAGGTTGAATGTATGAGGATGAGGATTAGAACAGAACAGAGAGAAATCGGAGAGTGGGAGGAAGAAGGAGGGTGTTAAATATGGCTTCTTTTGCTGATAATAACACTTATAAGTTTCATTGCCTTATCCGCTAATTAACAACTCTTTTTTTTTTTTTTTGCTTTTTTTAATTATTGGATTTTTTTTCAGAGTAAAAGCTATTAAAATTGGATTTCTTTAGATATTT
The DNA here is from genome assembly GCF_963576675.1 of Euphorbia lathyris. Taxonomy (NCBI): domain Eukaryota; kingdom Viridiplantae; phylum Streptophyta; class Magnoliopsida; order Malpighiales; family Euphorbiaceae; genus Euphorbia; species Euphorbia lathyris. The sequence goes on from NC_088911.1 coordinate 127,887,348, forward strand.
TCTTTATTAAAAAGGAAAAATAATTCAATAAAAAGTTCACATTTTAGCAATTTTTTACTGGTTAAAAGTAATAATAATAAAAAAGAGATCTTCCTTTGATATATAGTCAATAATAGCCGAAAGGTTCAAAGTTTGACCAATGGTCTGTTTGGTTCAGTTGTTACCGATTGTTGTTGTTGTTAACTATTTACAGTTGCACTAAGCTATTTATTGTTGTTATTAGCTATTCGTTATTAACTGTTTAATTACTAGTGTTTGATAAAATTATATTGAACTGTTGTTATTAGTATTTAAAACGTTTAATATAGATATGTTTTAAATTTTTTTTTTTGGTAAGAAGGATAGATATGTTTTAAATTAATCAATAAATAAATTATAAAATACAAAATATATTACATAAATTAATAAAAATAATCTAAATAAATCTTTCAAAAAAAAATCTAAATAAAAAAGAAAAAAATTTAAATAAATTTTTTAGGAAAAAGTACGAAAAAATTGCTTCTGGTTTGCCTAATTTGCAAATAGAGGCACGTGGTTTAAAAGTTCAGAAATAAAGGTCTATGGTATGTTTTATTTACAAAACAAAGTATTACAATTACACATCTAAGTTATAATTATAAGCAAATACATTTTTATCTTAAAAAAATTATGCTTACATATCAACAAAACATAACCCCCGAAAAAAACAACTTTCTAAATCGAAACAATAAATAGTATGTTGAAATTTTACGTTTTTTTTACTAATCTGACAGTTTATGAATTAAATTAATATTTAAGTTCATTTTACACAGTTGCAATTTGATTTTGAGATCTGTGTTTTGTTAATATATAAATATAATTGAAAAAAAAATTAAAAAATGCTCTTATTATCATCGATTACTTAAAAGTTTAATTTTAAATACCTTGTTTTGTAAAAAACGCATACCACATAACTCTATTTGCAAACTTTTAAACCACGGATCTCTATTTGCAAATAAGGTAAACCACAAGCATTTTTTTCGTACTTTGCCCAAATTTTTATTGAACACAACAAAACCTGTTATTTCGGTAATTATGTTATAGAAATAGAAATAAGGTTAAAGAAGCAACATATTTTGTGAAAATAAGAATGATAATTTTTTCAATAGCAAATAACTATAAACAACTATTCATGAAAAGCTCCAAAACGCTGCAGTTTCCAAAGAAAATGTTAAACAATACGGTTATATAAACCTAACCAAATGATATAGTTCCTGCGGTTTGGAGTGAAACGTTAAACGCTCATCCGAAAAGCTGAAACAAACACCTTGTTGTTGTTAGTAGTTAGTTGTTACAATTAGTTGTTTATTATTAACTTATTTTTTTAATTGAAAGCTTGGAGGTCGACACAAAAGAACCAAAGCATTCTAACTAGGTTAACACATTTCGAATCAGATGGAGCCGAGCCCAAAATATTATTAAAAGAGGAGATCAGTACCAAACAAGTAATAAAGGACAAAAAAAAAAGCGAAATAAAATACAAACAAACTAGCGGAATCGAAACTGGGACAGTCTCTCTGGTCATCAGACATAAGATGAGAGCAGAAGAAAAGCGAGGAATTCCATGAAAGCAACGAAGAAGAAGTTCGACCATGGTTAGCTGAGGAATCTGCCACCCTATTTCATTCTCTAAAAATATGCGAAACAAAAATTGTTATTTGGGACACAAGGGAAAGGCAAAGCATCCACTCTTGTCGGAAACGTCAATGAACTGTCTTGGATCTTGATTTTAACAAATTAACTACATAGCTTGAATCTGATTCGATCTAAAGCTTCTTCCAGCCTTTATCCCAAGCCATACGAATGGAGTGCATAACACCCCTGTAATTCCGCCTTAAAAGGGAGACAGATGCTAAACGGTATTGCAAAAGCACCGTGCAGAAAGTCTTTGCAGTTTCTGAAAATTCCACCCGCCCCTGCTAAATTATCTGTCACTGATCCATCTGAATTTACTTTGATCCAACCCGGCAGCGGAGGACGCCGAACATCATGTTTCTCGTGGTTTAGAGTGTAACATTAAACGCTATTTAGAAAGTTGAAACAAACACCCTTAATATTCGTTTTGTGTCCATTTTTCGGAACTGTTTTTTCCCTTTTAAATCTAAACATGAGACCAAAAGTGTTTGGTAAAAATTCGAAACATTTGTTTTTTAACAGAAAAATCAACTAATATCTACCTAACAGTAACAATCAACATGAATATGTGAAACAAACGGAACTTAATTATTTATGATTGTTTTCCTATTTAAAGTATTTTTTTAATAATGATAAATGCCGGAACAAAATTTTAGATTTTTTTTTTAGAAAAACAAAATTTTAGATTAATATTTGTTTTTAGCTGATGTGATAAATCACTATAAGGTGTTTAGTTAGTTTATTAAAAATTTAATTAGTATTTTACTTATTAATTACAATTTGCCATGTCATATAACTGAATAATGTTGTATTGGATTTTTCTTGTGAATATCAATATCACTTCTTCTTAATGAGAATAATAGCATAAAGGATAAAATTTTGAAAGTCATCCAACCCACAAGAAAGAAGTGTTACATCATTAAAACTTGTAAATGAATTTGTTAAGATTGTCATAAAAATAGGACATTTATATTAATTACTGTTGTGGTTAGACCCATCTATCTTGAATTACTATTAGTATCTCAATTCAATTCAAGATTAATGGTCTGTTTGTTTTACCTGTTACGGTTTGCTATTTCCTGTTTGAAAAGTTTGCTTTTCTAAAAAACATGGATTCATTGTTTTTATAAAAAGCTAATTTTCAACTACAAAAGGTAAACAGAATATGTCTAACCAAACACCTAAAACTCTCCTTCTCAAATTGAAAAGGTAAACAGGAGGTCGAAAAGCAGCAACCAAACATCCCCTAAAATCTGATGCATCACATTATCTCTATATGCTGAATTAATAATTTTATTACACGTAGTAATCAATAAGAAAATATTAGCTTATATAATATTTTTATTTATTTTTTATTTGACTGTTTATATAAAATTTTAATTTCTAAACTATAAACCCTAACCTCTAAAATGTTAATCCTAAATTCTACTTTATAAATTCTAGATTTTAAAATAGGTAATATGTCATTAAAGTATTGGTTCAACGCACCATATCATCTGTATATTGAATATATATTAAAAAAATTCACATCTTAATATTCCCAACTGCCACTCTAATAGATCTTTTCGACTCACCATATCATCCGTATATTGGTTCGATGTACGACTCTAATAAATCTTTGCTTATTTTTTCCAAAATATTTATTAATAAGAGTTTTTCTATTACAATCAAACGCTTTGTATTCATTATTTCAAAGAAAATAATAAATTTAGTTATACAAAAAAATCAAACCACTGAAATTTAAGAAAAAATAAAAACAAAATCATATTATAAATCTCATATGATATCCAAAACAAAATTAATAAATGAAGTAATCTTTTACAATGTTGTTAGAATCGGACATGATATAAAATCGAATTTAAAATTAGAGTATGGATCACTTTAGTTCAACCAATAGTGAATATATATATATATATATATATATATATATATATATATATAATTTAAAATCATAAACTAGATACACATTCAAGATTAGGATTCTTTCTTTTAAGTGTAATCTAATAAGTTCTATGTATTTATCATCGGCATGTTTCAATCTGATTACAATAATTTTCGTATTAAACTATCAATATTTTAAAATTAAATTTTTTATTATTTAAGTAGAAAGAAAATGTCACACCCGACCCTATTGGGTATGGCAATGAAGTGTCGGATAAGACCATATGGGATAGGCAATGTTAAAAGACGTCTCGACTATATATGTGGTTATGGATTGATACTTAAGGGGAGAAACTCGAGGATGGATACAATGTTTTAAGTTCATTTGGATTATGTTTTCGGTTATGATTGATTTTGATATAAAGTTTTACGTTTGATTAAATATGAGTTGGTTTGATAAAACACTTATTTGATTATAAGGTTTTGAACTCAAGAATGGATACAAGATTATATATTTTTATGGTTTTGGTTTACTACTTTGACTATATTATGAACTTAAGTTTTGAGTATATTTTATAAGATTTGGATTAAATCCCTTTATAAATGTATATACGTAGCTATGTTAAATAAAGTTGGTTTTTATAGCCGATAGTTTCTTACTGAGATTTTTGTCTCACATTTTTAAATGTTTTTAGGTGAGAAAGTACAGGATATATAGAAGGTTACCGACCGTTTAGGCATGGGTTTGGAAGTTGGCTGCTTATTGTGAGAATTATGGTTAGAACTTTGGTAGTTCAATTGTAATATAATGGCGTTGGATAATTTGGAGACTCTTAAGTATTGATTATGATCTTTCTATTTCACGCCCGATGCCGATTGAGGTCGTCTAGGATCGGGTGTGACAGAAAAAGTTCGTGTTATAAAAGTAATGAGACTTAAAATTCAAAAAAAAAAAAATTCAAAAGTAATGGTTTTTATTTTATTTTTATCTCTTTCTTTTTTTAATTAATTAAGAAAACATGAAAAAAAACCGGGATCAACTCAGATCTTAGTTGAATCGTTGGGTCCCGAATTGATCCGGTTTTTACTGAATTGTTAAAAATTATCAAACCCAATATAATTCAGATCAGAAATCCAACCAGTCGGATCGGTTGGTTCTATCCGGATCAGGGCCGTCGTGTACTTTTTTTCATATCTAAATCTAATACTATTTTAGAAATAATAAATATTAAATAGTAAAACCAATATATTATTAACAACAATTCAAGTCATATAATAATAACATAAAGCTAAGAAATTATTCTTCTTGCTTTTGTATATGTAAAATCGAGTTTTCTTTTATATATTTAAAATTAAGTTTCTTCTCACCAATCATGCGAGAAGCAAGCAGACGACAAAGTATTAATTTCTGGAAATTAATCTTGCACAGCTGAACTCGAACCTAATCGCAAGATTCTATGGAAAGAAAAAGAAGAATTTATCTTCGAGATTAAAAATTGGTTGAGTCGTGTATTTATTATGAATTACATGCTTAAATCATTATTTGGACATCGATTGATCCAAGGAATCTTGTCATTTGGCGCTTGATCTATCCAAAATTTTATCATTTGGCCACTGAACTATCTCAATTGGTGAAATTTCAATCCAATTTGGATGGAAACTTAATAGAATTATTGACATATGATGATATTTTGATAATTAGACTTGATAAATTTTAGTTTAGAGATTTGTTTTCTTGTTTTAATCTCATTAATTATTTGGGTAAATCAACTTTAAAACGTATGACATGTCAAGCTCATATGTCAAAATATCACCATATATTATAAGGAAACAACTTTATCAAGACTTCATCATATTTAAGTAGAATTTCATTAATTTGAATAGTTTATGATCCAAATGTGACTAAATAATAAATTAGTGGTCAAATATTAAAATTTTAAATAAATCAGAGTCTAAATAACATTTTATACCGAATTACAAATTGTAATTCATAAGTGAATTTCATCTTGTAATTTATAAAAAAAATAAAAAATTTAAAAATAACTATAATTTTTTTAATTGAAATACGGATCTAGCCCAATGGGAAGTCCAACCAGGTTGGCATCCCCGAAAAGGCAAAGAACCAAATATATAAATGAAGAGATGAAAAAAGTATGAAAACAGTACAAAGAATGTTTTAAGAAAATCTAAACATATCCATACCAAGGGCATTATCTCTAGCAAGAAGGGAGCAGAAGTCTGGAAGGGTATTCCACATTTGTAAAACTGAGGCCAGACGTCCGTAATTAGCAAGAGCGTCCGCCACTTGATTTCCCTCACGGAACACATGGGAGACAACCACCTGAATATGCGTCATTGAATCTAAACAATTTAACCAATCCACACGCATTGTCCAGGGAATGATCTGCGCACGGGCACGGAAAATTCGAATAACGTAAGTCGAGTCACTTTCAATCCAGAGACGAGTCCATCCACGTGACCTCGCAATTGAAACTGCAAAAATAGCGGCTTGCAATTCCGCCATGTGTACCAAAGCACAATCAAGGGGGAAGGCAAATGACCCAAGGGGATGCCCCTGACTATTTCGAAAAACCACACCGCAACCAGCTCTACTCGAGCCTCATGAATGTTTGGTGGCTTGCTCTAAAAAATAGCAGCATTTCTTACAGACCAGATCAACCAAACAGCGTTGACAAGCGCGACCTGCCAGAGGGAAAGGACTTGCGAACTGAACTTGTGTGAGAAGGCGTGTTGTAAGAGGGTCTGTAGAGAAGAATCAAGTACAAGTCTTCTACCAAATAAAGCTGATATGCTGAACCAGATTTGGGAAGCAAAAGGGCAATGAACAAGCAAATGATCACTCATCTCATAAGCCATTAAACAGACCGGACAACGAGATATTAGTGGCAGACCTCTAGCACGGAGCGTATCATGAGTTGGTAAAGCGCCCCAGTATGCACGCCAGCAAACCATGGAGTGCGACGACTGAATAAAAGGTTTCCAAATTGACTGAAAAACCAAAGGCAAAGTCGGAGGAGCACGTAGCCAGTGATAGAATAACTTTACCGTGAAGAGTCCATTGCTCACAGGTCTCCAAAAACATAAATCATATTTAGAGCCATTTCCATGCATATTCTGGATGCGCTGGTGCAACGGACTAGCCAGCATCGGAAGATCCCGCCAGTTGCCATTTTCATAAAAATCTGAGATTCTATCAGTGAGCTTCAAACGGTCTGACATAGAAATCCCAAGCTGTTCAGCCAGGGGAGGCAAAATCCATTCCGAATTCCAGAATGACAACTCAGAAGATGATCCAAATGACAAAAAACAATTCTCCCGTAACTTGAGATAAGCGGCCTTGATAGACCACCAAACAGACGATCGCTGCAACCGAAACTTTGGCATACCAGCCCTGTTTAGAAACCGCATCCTCAACAAATTAAAGCATAAAGAATTAGAGGAAAGAAAGCCCCACGCCAATTTACCACTCATAGCCAAGTTAAGGGTCGAGAGGTGTTTAATACCCAACCCTCCTTCCTTTAAGGACTTTAAGCAAACCTTCCAGGGAACAGTAACAAGCTTTTTGGACAAAACCGAACCCGTCCAAATGAAATTCCTCATGTGTCTATTGAGTCTATTTAGCAAACTCACAGGCCATTTGTAAACCATAAAGGTGTGGATCAGAGAGCTAGTGATAACTGAATTAACAAGTGTCAGCCTACCAGCCATAGAGAGAGACGTTCCCGCCCAGTGCGAGAAAAAGAGAATAATTCTATCCGCAGTCGCCGCAAGGTATTTAGCTCTTGGGATCCCTTGAAAAAGAGGAACGCCCAAGTAATTAAACGGGAGAGATCCAATTTTGATTCCAATTAGACCCGCCAATCTGTTCCGACGTCTGAGTAAGATCGAATCCCCGAAGAAAATCTCAGACTTTCGCCAATTCACTAATTGTCCAGATAGAGAGCCATATAAATCAAAAATATCCATAAGAGCATGTATGTTCGAGATGCTTGCCCTACAGAAAACTAAAATATCATCTGCATAAAACAAGTGCGAAGGCATTACAGAAGAAGTAGAATAACCCATCGGAGACAGCGACCCACGCAGGGTGTGAGCATTGATAAAACGGCTAAGGAAATCCTCCGCTAAACCAAATAGAAGAGGAGAAAGAGGATCTCCTTGTCTTACTCCTCGAGAGCAAGAGAAATACCCAGCAGATCCATTAGCAGTGAGAATCGAGATATGAGCCGAAAAGAGTATCGCATGAATCCAATCAATGAATTGAGAGGAAAAACCAAACGACTTAAGAAATTCAAGCAGAAATTGCCAGTCTAACGTATCAAAGGCTTTCCTAATGTCCACCTTCAGGCACATGTTGTTGAAACACCTTTCCACAAGATTTTGATTTGACAAAATCATCCATGATTAAGAGACAATTAAATTTAAGTGCTTTATTTTAATTGTACTAACCCGTTTGTTCAATGTTGAGTGTAAATATAAATAAAGATAAATATAAGAAGTAAGACAGGAAGAGATCAGCATAGAAGCCTAAAGTATCAAGCTGAGTGGAATCAGACTTAGCATCAAAAGACAAAGACATACACGCCCACAACAACTGTCTCACGAAGCTGAGCTGACTAAACTTACACTCAGATTGGAAATTACAAATGACAAGGTTTTACAAAGTAGAAGCTGAGTGATTCTTCAGGACAGCATGAAAAAGTCGTTAGATAAAAGACAATGATTACCGCCCCTCTGTACCAATAATTGAATCCTTGGAAATACGCATAGACACATTCTGAGATGTATGGGTCAATGGATTATTGGTAAAGGACAACTGACACAAAAAGACAAGCCAGACGCAAGAAGACAAACCTGACGTCTGAAGGAATGCAGAGGAAGGGAATGGCCGGAACAGTCTGAAGCTGACCAGAATGTGTCCCCTAAAAGAGCCGTTTTAACCTTAACGGCTACATCATTTCAAAATGATCCGATTCCAGATTTTCTCCTATATAAGGACAATCAAAATCCTTGGATCATTGCCAAACTACAAAGAGAAAAATACAAGAGAGAAAAGATACAAAAGCACTTAGTTACAAAAATAGATCTTACACCCATCTTTCATTCCTTGTGTAAATGCTAGAGTGATTACTTGTAATCTTCTAAAGTGTTCTTTATTTGAAAAGGAACAAGTGTTTATCAATTGTAAAATTGAGAGTGTAGTGCTGAGTGTTTGGCTGTAAACATTCAGTGGTAGAGAAATCTAGGTGTTGGGCTGTAGCACTTAGTAGGAGTTGAGTAGACGAATAGAGGAAGGTACTCTTGCATATTCAACTGCATTGTAATTGGTTTGTGCTCTACCTTTAAAGAGTTCAGTATTGGATTCTAAAAGCCCAGAGGACTCTGGGGACTGGACGTAGGCGGAGAGGCCGAACCAGGATAAGTGATACTGAGTAATCTCTAAACTCTCTCTTAATATATATATGTGCATGTGTTGTATGTGAAATTTACTCAGCATATAAAATTGTTTAAAGCTGACTCTGAGTAATTTCAAGTGCTAAGTTAGAAGCTGACCTCTAAGAGTGTCAATATCTAACTTATAAATAAAACAGCTTTAGTCAATATTCGTCCAAAGCTGTCTTATAGCATATCTGGCCAAGCTGACCAAAAGCTGAGCTGACCAACTTGAAAAATAACTAAGTCAGCACACAATTAAACGAAAAAAATTTATATTAGTTCCTAACCCCCCCTGGAACTAATCACACGGGACCAACAAGTGGTATCAGAGCCTAAGCTCACTACTCAAAGATATAACTATCTTGAGCGGATCCCCATAAATGGCTGAGAACAGCACTCGTTTCCTTCTAGGGAACCAAACAACACAGATACTCCCTGAGGGATTATCAATCACTAGACCTCCCCTATTCTTTGGATCTAATTATACATTCTGGAAGAATAGGATGAAAAACTTTATCCAAGCCACAAACATGAGTGCATGGCTTACAATTGTTCAAGGGCCACATGTGCCATATAAAACTGTTAACAATGAGAAAATTGTTAAGAGAGAAGCTGAGTGGACAGAGGATGACCTCAGAAAATTACAAAATAATGCTTCGGCTATAAATATGCTTCAATGTGCTTTAGATGCTGCAGAATACAATAAGATTTCAGGTTGTGAGTCAGCACAAGAGATTTGGAAAAAGCTTGAAGTGACCTATGAAGGCACCAGTAAGGTTAAGGAGTCCAAAGTCAATCAGCATATGAGACTCTACGAGCTGTTCGAGATGAACGAAAACGAAGACATCTCAGAAATAAACTCAAGATTCACCAACATCATAAATGAGCTTAAAAGGTTTGGAAAGAACTTCACTGAAGAAGAACAAGTGAAGAATATCTTGAGAAGCTTACCTAAGAGTTGGCAAGCAAAGAAAACAACTGTAGAAGAAGCTCAGGACTTGACTACTTACAAATATGATGAGCTAATCGGATCCCTGCTGACCCACGAGATCTCTATGAAAAACTTTGAGGCAAAAGAAAAATCCAAAGATAAGAAACAGAAATCTCTAGTGATGAAAGCTGACTCCACAGAAGCTGAGTCAACTGATGATGAGGAAATAGCCATGTTCACTAGAAAGATGAAGATGTTGTTCAGAAGAAATGACAGGAACAGCAAAAGGCCATACAAAAGAGGTGACAAGTATAAAGCTGAGCCAAGTGACAACAGGTATAAGAAAGATAGCTCTAAGTCTGTCACTTGCTTCGAGTGTCACCAAACTGGGCACATTAAGTCAAGCTGTCCTAATTTAACAAAAGAAAAGAAAGGAAGCAAAAAGGCAATGGTGGCAACATGGAGTGATAGTGATGAGTCAACCTCATCAGAGGCTGAGCAAAATGAAACTGCCAATATATGTTTCATGGAAGATGATGGAGCTGACCAATCTCAATCTGAGCAAGCTGACCTCTCTGATGAAACTGATCAGGAGGAACACAACAATGGGGTAACATCCCTAGTTTTGCTTAGAAACGAAATGGTAAATGCCTTGAGTGATTTGTATACACTAACTAAAAAGTGCAACAAGAAAATCAAATCACTCAGCAGGCGGTGTGACGAGATTGAAGAGGTCAAGCTGAGTGACCTCCGATATCTCCTCCAGGACAACTCAGATTTACATACCAACATGCAAATAATGCATAAGCTTGTCACGGAGGTTCAATCTGAGTCAAAGAAACTTAGAAAGGATGTCACAATTTTACAGAGTCAAATAAAAGACTCTAAAAGAGACAAACCCCATGCTGAGTACACAAGTGCTAGTCAGCATAAGCAGTTCACTCAATGTGAATGTTGTGGAAAAAGGGGGCACATAAAAGAAGTGTGTTGGCATAACAAGCGAGTTGTCCAATGTGACTTCTGCGGAAGAAAAGGACATTCCACAAAGATATGCTGGCATGCTCAGCACAACAATGCTGACCGCACTCAGTATAACCCTCAAAGGGTAAAATTTTGTGACTTTTGTGGTAAGCCAGGCCACACTATAAAAGTATGTCATCACAAATTAAAGTATGATTTTGCACCTGTTTACACTAACAAGAAAGGACCCAAAAGGAATTGGGTACCTAAAAATGAATAGTTTAAAATGCAGGTTAGCTTGACATGCGTAGAGAAGTCAAAGTTGTGGTATATAGACAGCGCATGCTCAAGACACATGACAGGTGATGAAACACAATTCATCACACTAGAGCTTAAACGAGGAGGAAGTGTAAGCTTCGGAGACAATAAGAAGGGTAAGATAGTCGGCTCAGGTACTATCGGAGGTAACCCAACTATTGAGTCAGTCTCCCTAGTTAAAGGTCTCAAATACAATCTGCTAAGCGTAGCTCAGCTTTGCATGAGCGGCAGAAAGGTTGTATTCGATGATACTAAGTGTCAAATACTCGAGGGGAACACAAATGAATTGATTTTAATCGCCCCTCGCGTAGATAATGTATACATGCTAAATTTAGAAAAACAGTTTTTCAAAAACATATGCTTAATGTCTAAAGAGGATAACTCCTGGCTACGGCATAGAAGACTTGGGCATGTCATCATGGATCTTCTTGCCAAATTAGCTAGAAAGCAATTAGTTGAGGGATTACCCAAATTGAAATTTGAGAAAGATCAATTATGTAAAGCTTGTCAGCAAGGGAAACAAACCAAAAAGTCATTTCAAAGTAAAAATATTGTCTCAACCAAGAGACCATTGGAATTACTACACTTGGATCTTTTCGGACCTATCCAGCCACTCAGCTTGGGAGGTAAGAAATTTTCCTTGGTCATTGTAGATGATTTCTCTCGGTACACTTGGATCATCTTGCTGAGTGGCAAGGATGAAACTTTTGAGATGTTCACTACACTTATTAAAAAGCTTGAAATTGACAAAGACCTAAAAGTAGCTCATATCATAAGCGACAATGGTGGAGAATTCAAAAACCAACAGTTTGATGAATTCTGTGAAACAAGTGGTATTGACCATAATTTCTCTGCTCCTAGAACACCTCAACAGAATGGGGTTGTTGAAAGGAAGAACAGAACAATTGTCGAAATTGCTAGAACCATGCTGAGTGAAAATAGGCTTCCAAAGTACTTATGGGGTGAAGCTATCCACACAGCATGCTATATACTGAATAGGGCTCTAGTAAGACCTATACTTAAGAAAACCCCATATGAACTTTGGAAAGGACGAAAGCCCAACATTGGTTACTTTCGTGCTTTTGGGTGTAAATGTTTCATACTCAATACAAAGGAAAATCTTGCAAAGTTTGATGCTAAAGCTGACGAAGTGATCTTCTTAGGGTACTCAACAAACAGTAAAGCATATAGAGTCTATAATAAACGAACTCAGTTTGTAGAAGAGTCTGTTCATGTTGAGATCGATGAAGCTGACCCAACAGGAAAGACAACTCAGCTCACTGAAGATGAACCAAGCTCAGCTTCCGCTGATCAAAATGGAGCCTCTGAATCATCAATACAAGGGTTGACCAAAGGTAAGCAAGAAGTTGAAATAACATTTACTGACCAATCTATTCCTGTAGAGATTGCAGAAACACTTGTTCCAAATGACTCAACATTGCCCAAAGAAATAAAAATCCCAAGAGGACATTCAGAAAAGTCCATTCTTGATGCTGCTGACAACAAGTTGATGACCAGAGATCAGCTAAGGAAATACCTCAGCAATGTCGCATTCGTCTCAGTACATGAGCCAAAGAATTTTGCTGATGCGGAGCACGATGAATATTGGATAAATGCCATGTAAGAAGAGCTCGACCAATTCACCAGAAATGAGGTATGGGATTTAGTGCCTAGACCTAGGGATCAAAAGCCTATAGGAACTAAGTGGGTTTTTAAAAACAAACTAGATGAGCATGGAAATGTGATAAGGAACAAAGCTCGACTTGTAGCCCAAGGCTATAGTCAGCAAAAAGGAATTGACTATGGGGAAACATTTGCACCTGTTGCTAGGTTAGAAGCAATACGTATATTGTGTGCCTATGCCAGTTTCATGAACTTTAAGTTATACCAAATGGATGTCAAAAGTGCATTTCTTAATGGTTTCATAAACGAAGAGGTATATGTTAATCAACCTCCTAGGTTTGAAGATCCAAAATTTCCAAACCACGTTTATAAACTTAAAAAGGCCCAGTACGGCCTAAAACAAGCTCCAAGAGCTTGGTATGAAAGGTTAACCAACTTCCTGCTGACCAGGAACTATGTCAGGGGAAAAGCTGACACAACCTTGTTCATTAAGAAAAAGGGAAAACACACCCTGCTTGCACAAATATATGTAGATGATATAATATTTGGTGCTACTGAAGAATCTTTGTGCAAAGAATTTAGCAAACAGATGCAAACTGAGTTCGAGATGTCCATGATGGGGGAACTCAACTTCTTCCTTGGACTCCAAATCAAGCAAGGTAAGAATGGCATCTTCATAAGTCAGTCCAAGTACACCAAGGAAATGTTAAAGAAATTCAGCATGGTAGATTGCAAACCCATATCAACCCCTATGGGTACTGATACTGTCCTATGCAAAGATGAGAAAAGTAAGTCAATAGACACTAAACTCTATCGAGGTATGATAGGTTCGTTACTTTATCTCACAACTAGTAGACCGGATATACAGTACTCAGTATGTTATTGTGCGAGATATCAAGCTGACCCCAGAGAATCTAATCTAACAGCTGTAAAAAGAATTTTTAGATATTTGCAGAGTTTAGTTGATGCAGGTCTATGGTATCAAACTTCAAATGACTTCACACTCATTGGATATACTGATGCTGACTATGGACGAGATAAGCTAGAACGTAAGAGCACTTAGGAGGATGTCATTTCCTTGGAAGCTGTCTAGTATCTTGGTTTAGCAAGAAGCAATCATCTGTAGCCCTGTCTACAACTGAAGCTGTGTTGCTCAAGTCCTCTGGATAAAGCAACAGCTTGAGGATTATGGAGTAAAGACTGAAACAATAGAGATCAAATGTGACAACAAGAGTGCCATTGATCTATCCAAAAATTCAATCCAACATAGCAGGATGAAGCATGTCAGCATAAGGCATCACTTCATTAGAGATCACATACTAAAAGATGAGATCAAGCTGACCTATGTGCCAACAAATGAACAGCTTGCATATATCTTCACCAAGCCCTTGGCACGTGAACAATTCAACATACTAAGGGAAGCTATCGGTATGTCTAATCCCCTTCAATAATTCTCTAATGAATGTTGAGTGAGTGCCATATTGAGTAAAAATTTGAATGCTGTGCAAATGCCAAGCTGAGTAAAATAACTCCTACTTACTGAGCTTGAAATAAATAAAAATCACCCCATACTGAGTTGACATACATATTGAGTGATTATCCTGAGAAGGTACATATACTGAGCAACTATCATATACTAAGGTAGGAATTCACCTCGATAGGAACTAGGTTCTCAATATCACAAATGGTTCATTTCCTAGGAAAACCGCGCTAAAACCCACTTGCACCATTAAATTCCAACACGTGTAATAAAAAGGCACCTAGGAGAGGCAAACAATTATGAGACAACCCATGCGCCGGAAATGTCATAAATGACAGAATCTTTGTCGGTTGAACGCCCCAAGGTTAAACGGCTAGTTCAATTAATAGGACCATTTTAGGTATATATAAATAATGGATGAATTACTCTTCAAATCCCTTCACGCGTAAATCCTTTGGTATTCAGAATCTCTCTCTCTCAAATCTTCCACAAAATTCTTTGAAAATGACCAACACTCAGAAAATCTCCGGTGAAAATTCTGGAAAATTAATCACCGATGAAAGCCCTAAATCTCCTCCTAAGTCTAACCTAACTCCGAGCAAACGCCGTCAAACAGACCCGGCAAGTTCCTCAAAACAGAAGAAACCCAAGGTTAGGACCATGTTCAAAGTTCACTCAAAAGTCCACAACCTGGAAGTCCTCAAATTCCGCTGGTTCTCTCCCAGCTTCGTCACTGCCGAAAAACCATTCTATGAATGGATTGAGAAGAACGAATGGACATGCCTTTTCTCTCTCCCTGGAACCACCTATCCACGATTGGTTAGGGAATTATACTCCGGTCTCCATGTTGATAAGGACGATGCTGACTATCTGGAGACGCACGTTAAGGGTCACAAGATTGTAATCACTCCGTCCTACCTGGCAACCTTACTCAACATGCCCAACAAAGGAACCGAGTTTAGAACAACTAAAGAAAAGGTGTCAACGGAAAAGCTTAACCAGATGAAGGGT
The DNA here is from genome assembly GCF_963576675.1 of Euphorbia lathyris. Lineage (NCBI taxonomy): Eukaryota > Viridiplantae > Streptophyta > Magnoliopsida > Malpighiales > Euphorbiaceae > Euphorbia > Euphorbia lathyris. Next base: position 127,902,662 of record NC_088911.1, read on the forward strand.
TTTTGCAAACCAAAAAATTACAAAGGAGAAATACCCAGCACGAGTATGGGGCAAAACCAGAAAATGGCGCACTACATCTTAACAAACTTCATCTTCCCTAAACTCAACTCTGCCTCGTCTGCCTCCAACTTTGAGCAGTGCTTCATATGGCACATGCTAACCTATTGTCCGCTGAATATGCCTGTGTTTTTTGTGGGAGCACTTCAACGAGGAGGTAAGAAACTTCGACTAGGTTCTCTCATCACCAAGATCCTTGAAGATCACAAGATTGAGACCATCACTGAGACTAAAAGCTTGGGAACAGAAATAACCGCAGCTCCGCTAACTGGGTTATTGTTCAACCAACCACTAAAGGGAGGTGAAGATGTTGAGGAAGATGAGGAAGAAAATGATGCTGAGCAAGAAATTGAAACTGAGCTAGCAGCAGATGATGCTGAGCCAGAAGTAGAACCAGAGGACATTCCTGCCAATTCCCCTAAGGCAAAGAAGAAGAGAAAGACACTTGCCACTTGTGCCAAAGACATTGACACTGTGCCCAGAAAGAAGAGGGCTATGACAAGAGGAAAGAATATTGATGCTGACCTACCTCAGGCTACACCTAAGTCAGCAGAGAAAAGGAAAGGGCAAGCTGAGCCCGAGGAAGAAAATGAAGAATCCCCAGAACAGCCACTAAAGAAGAAAAGTAGAAATTCTGGGTTGAAAATAGTTGAGGCTGATCCCATTGATTGGGTTGTGACACCCAAATCTCATTGCACCCAGAACATTGGGATTGATCTTGAAAAAACTCCAGTTGAGCAAGCTGATGAAGGTGAAGAACAAGGACAGGTTGATACTCAGCTTAATGCTGAAAGAAATGATCATGCTGAGCCAGGTAATGTTGAGGAAAATCAGGAGGCACATGTTGAACAAGAAGAAGAAGAACATCAAGGAGAGGATCTGAATGTTGAAGCTGAGGTTGAGGATGTAGATGTTCAAACTGACCCGTCACCTCCAAAAACTAAGTCCCTCAGAAGGCTGAAAAAGAAAGCTGTCAAAACTCCTCTCATTGATCTCCTGGCGGATTCTCCCTCTTTGGAGCAAACTATGGATCCATCCAATATCCATTTTGAGTATTTTTCCCACAATGTTGAGTCTCCTCCCAAAGAATTGGAGCAAAATCAAGCCTCTGTTACTCGGACTGAGGAATATGCCAAGACTCCATAACATCCAAATCCTGCCGAGCAAGAGCTCGAAGATCCAGCCACTCAACATGGGGAGAAAGCTATGGATCCACCTGTACAAACTCAACATCCCGGTACTGCACCTCAACAAGCCACAATTCCTCAAGCTAGTAAGCCGCCAACTCCACCACCGTCCAGCTCCACCTCCATTCCTGTGTCTGAGCCAACTTCCACTGAGCAACATGCATATCTTCGTGCAACTCAGTCTGGACGTTGCATCATTGAAACGGCTCAATCTCTTCTCCAGGAGTTCACCACTTCTGATGCTGCTAGGTCTGCTCATCCTGAGTCAACAAACATCTCTGCCATTACTCAACTTATCACAAAAATTAAGGGACTCAAGGATCTTCTCAGTATTGTGACCACCATCCAATCACAGCAACCTAAGCAAGATCACATTGCCAAACTGACTGAGCTATTCCTTCTGATGATAAACCATATGAACTCCCTTGAAGGTAAAATCAATAATCTCTCTGCCCCTAATCCAGGATATACAACCTCAGCTGAGTTAGATCAACAATTTGCCAAACTGAGAGCAGAACTACCCAGCCTTGGGCCAACGGCCAATCCTGAGTATGCCACATCTGCTGAGTTGCAGGGATGCTTTGCCAAGCTGACTGCCGATCTTACATGTACACGAGAGCTCGTTTCCTCCACTTCTCAATGTACAATTGATCAACTCAGTGAAGCAGTGAGTCTTCTCAGTGTCAACAAAGCTCAGATGGATATTGACCCCATCAATGATAAACTTTCACAAGGAATTCTACAGGCTGTTCGCTATGACAATGCTCAACGCATCTTCTATGATTCTGCCCTATTGAAGATGTATCATCAATCTTTTGCTCAGATCACCAGCTCCCTTACCTGGCTTAGCAAGTCCCATGAGTGTATTATCAACCTGATCACTGGATCCATCCCCGTTCCTCGCAATGTTCGAGATGATTGCGTTCCTGTAATAGACGGCTTGATAGAGAGCACGAAGCGCTTACAACACTATTCCAATGTTCTATCCTCAGCTGCAAGAAATGACACCTTTGTCTATAAATCCGATGCTGGAAAAACGGGGGAGAGAACTCAACCTGGAACTCAACAACAGACAGGTGCATCAGGAAGCAAAGTGAAAGGAAAGGGTAAGGCTGTGTGAAGTGAAACTGTGAAGAAGTGAAACTTAAGTTAATTTTTTGTTTAAAGATCTATTTTGTGGGCACAAGTATTATGTATGTGTATGTTTTATTTTATTCAATGAACTGTTTTTTATTCTGTTCAAATGTTATGCCTGTCAATACACATTAACATAAACATTGAACAAACAAATACTCAGTATACAAAATAACGAGTAAATCAAACTGAGTATCCAAGCATTTCTGAAAGCTGACCTAGACTCAAAATAAATTAGAACTAAATCTAGTCAGTACACACATCCTTAGTTTATCTCAAATAAATCTTGGTAGGTTTAAGAGGTAAATAAACAGATGCAACCCTTATGGGGGAGAAATTTCAGAAATATGAAAGATAAATCAATCATGGGGAATTTCAAAACTGAGTTCCATAATTATGCATTTTGCCAACATCAAAATGGGGGAGTTTATTGAAACATCTTTCCACAAGATTTTGATTTGACAAAATCATCCATGATTAAGAGACAATTAAATTTAAGTGCTTTATTTTAATTGTACTAACCCGTTTGTTCAATGTTGAGTATAAATATAAATAAAGATAAATATAAGAAGTAAGACAGGAAGAGATCAGCATAGAAGCCTAAAGTATCAAGCTGAGTGGAATCAGACTTAGCATCAAAAGACAAAGACATACATGCCCACAACAACTGTCTCACGAAGCTGAGCTGACTAAACTTACACTCAGATTGGAAATTGCAAATGACAAGGTTTTACAAAGTAGAAGCTGAGTGATTCTTCAGGACAGCATGAAAAAGTCGTTAGCTAAAAGACAATGATTACCGCCCCTCTGTACCAATAATTGAATCCTTAGAAATACACAGAGGACACATTCCGAGATGTATGGGTCAATGGATTATTGGCAAAGGACAACTGACACAAAAAGACAAGTCAGACGCAAGAAGACAAACCTGACGTCTGAAGGAATGCAGAGGAAGGGAATGGCCGGAACAGTCTGAAGCTGACCAGAATGTGTCCCCTAAAAGAGCCGTTTTAACCTTAACGGCTACATCATTTCAAAATGATCCGATTCCAGATTTTCTCCTATATAAGGACAATCAAAATCCTTAGATCATTGCCGAACTACAAAGAGAAAAATACAAGAGAGAAAAGATACAAAAGCACTTAGTTACAAAAATAGATCTTACACCCATCTTTCATTCCTTGTGTAAATGCTAGAGTGATTACTTGTAATCTTCTAAAGTGTTCTTTATTTGAAAAGGAACAAGTGTTTATCAATTGTAAAATTGAGAGTGTAGTGCTGAGTGTTTGGCTGTAAACATTCAGTGGTAGAGAAATCTAGGTGCTGGGCTGTAGCACTTAGTAGGAGTTGAGTAGACGAATAGAGGAAGGTACTCTTGCATATTCAACTGCCTTGTAATTGGTTTGTGCTCTACCTTTAAAGAGCTCAGTATTGGATTCTAACAGCCCAGAGGACTCTGGGGACTGGACGTAGGCAGAGAGGCCGAACCAGGATAAGTGATACTGAGTAATCTCTAAACTCTCTCTCAATATATATATGTGCATGTGTTGTATGTGAAATTTACTCAGCATATAAAATTGTTTAAAGCTGACTCTGAGTAATTTCAAGTGCTAAGTTAGAAGCTGACCTCCAAGAGTGTCAATATCTAACTTATAAATAAAACAGCTTTAGTCAATATCCGTCCAAAGCTGTCTTATAGCATATCTGGCCAAGCTGGCCAAAAGCTGAACTGACCAACTTGAAAAATAACTAAGTCAGCACACAATTAAACGAAAAAAAGTTATATTAGTTCCTAACCCCCCTGGAACTAATCACACGGGACCAACACATGTTACCACCAAAACATTTTTTATTCAAGAGATTGACACCTTCAGAAGCGATTGCAATGCACTGATGGATTTGGCGCCCTTTTATGAATCCAAATTGATTCTCTGTAACAATTCGGCTAGCAATAATGGCGAGCCTATCAGCTCAGATCTTTGAGATGATTTTGAATGTGAAATTGCTCATAACAATCAGCCTATATTGTTCAATTGTCGAGGCACCAGGGACTTTGGGGATAAGTGCCATCAAGCTTGAATTCAGCCCACCAGAGATTTTCCCATGCTGAAAGAACCACTGAACCATTTTACAAACGTCACTACCCACAATGCTCCAATAGGACTGAAAGAAATGATCGGTGAAGTCGTCAGGGCCAGGAGAGCTAGAAGGATCCATGGAAAAAACCGTATGACGGATGCAATCCTCATCAGGGCAGACAGTTAGAGAAGTGTTCTCAAAATCCGTCACAACCCGAGGAACCATATCAGAAACCAGAGACAAATCCACTGGATTCCCACCTGTGCTGGTGAACAGGTTATCATAGTAAGAGATAATATGATTAGAAATAATATTTGGGTCAGTGTGAGAAACCCCATCAATTGTTAAGGCAGAAATTCCCATATACGATTTTCGCATCGCAGAGACACGTTGAAAGTAGCTTGTATTACGGTCACCCTCAGCAAGCCACCGCACTCGGCTTTTTTCTTTCAAATATGTTTCTTGCTGAAGCAAGTGAAGGTCCAACTTCTCATGAGCGGCCAACTCACGTTCCTGAAGATTCAATGACCATCCAGCAGATTGAATAGTCTGCTGAATATCTGCAAGGGAGCTGCGCGCCTCATCAATGTTAGCATTGAAGTTACCAAAAATATTAATATTCCAATTTCTCAAAATAGTCCTCAGACCACGTAACTTATACACAACAAAGGAGCCGGTAGAAGAGCAGGGGCAGGGCCATCCCAATGATTTTTTATTATCCCATAAAGCTCAGGATTACTAACCCACATTTTTTGAAATCTGAACCGAGAAATCCTACCAGAAGTAGTCGAAAATTTGAACAGAAGGGGGTGGTGGTCCGAGTGATGACGCGTCATCCCCACACAGTATGAATTCCAAGTTTCCGTAAAATCAGTCGAAACTAAAGCCCTGTCAAGCCGAGAATTGACATGTGCCTCACCAGTTCTCCCATTACACCAAGTGAAGAAACAACCAGTAGAGGGAATATCCAGCCAATCCCCATCATCCATAAAATTCCTGAAGTCACGACAAGGTCTCGTAGCCGGAGGCCGTCCTGTTTTCTCATGAGCCCCAAGGATTGCATTGAAGTCCCCAATTAACAACCATCTGTTGGTCCCTTATAATGTTACAAGTATAGTTCCAAGGGGGGGTTAGGAACTATTTAAACTTTTTAAATTTAGGGCAGACTTCTTTTCTTAAGAGAAAAGGTTTTTAACAGTGGCGCTGAGTAAACAGCAAGATACTGGCTTAGTCAATTGGTGACTAGGTCAGTTTCTTAACTTGAGTCAGGATATAGCACTTAGAGTCTATTCCTGAGCTCAGATGTTCGATGCGCACAACTCAGCTTGACCTCTTTACTTGGTCAGTTTTTGGTTATTTAAGCAAGCAATATATATAAGGAGTTTAAGGTAAGAAATACGTTACTCAGCAGATTTATCCAGGTTCAGCTTCTAAGCCTACGTCCTGTCCCCGGAACACGTTCCGAGCTTTCGAATCCTCTACTGAGCTCTTTAAAGGTAGAGCCTCAAACCTTTTACAATCTTAGCAACTGAGTATAATAAGAGTACCTTCCTCTATACCTCTACTCAATCCTAATCTCTCGCTGAGTACTATAACCGAGTACTCAGCCTCTCATTTCTAATCTTTAGAAATGATAAGTGTTTGTCCTAAACAATGATTGCTAAGACACCTTAGATGATTGAATAATCACTCTAGACTTTTACACAAAAGATATGAAATTTAGTGTAAGATTGCTTTGCTTTTTGCTTGCAGAACTTGCGTAGAAATTTGGTCAGCGTAATGGCTTGATCAAGTTCTGTGTTGAATGAAGCTTCTGATGGCACTATTTATAGAGACGTCTTGAGGCATCGGTCATTTCGAATTTCGAAATAACCGTTGGAGGGAAACGGCTTCCTGTCGTTGTCATCCTGACTTGCTCAGAGCTCTCGGCCAATCAGATTTGAGTATCTTCTGTCCTCGGTCAGCTTTTGGTCAGCTCGACAGAATGTCTCTCCTTTTATGGTAAAGTCAACTGGACAGCATACTGTGTCGTCTGAACTTTACCCAAAGTGGAAACACTTTGTCTGGAAGTTTTCCTTAGCCAGCTGCTGTCTTGTACGCTTTGTCGAATCAACTCAGCAGCTTCGTTCTGAAGTTGTTCCCTGAAGGTCTTCTAGATCCTTCTTCCGCTGAGTTGCGTTTTGTCCATAACGACAACGTTTTGACATACGCGGGCCGAGTTGTCTTGAACCGTTTGACTTGGGCTTTGACTCTTGTATTGGGCTTGGGCCTTTTAATCCTTATGTCTTATAAGCAATTTTTAACTCAACATTGAACAAACACATTAGTAAAATAAATCAAAGCATTTAAACTTAGTGTGTTTAGAATATGTTTTTAATTATACTTAAACAATTTTGTCAAATCAAAATTATGTGGAAAGGTGTTTCAACACCATCTACCTTGTAAATTCAATTTGAGAGCATTTAGAGTCAAAAAGAGGTCAACATGTCTGTTTGCCCAAATACTGCCATACACAATTCCATAATAATGTTTAATGCCCTGCACATCTTGTTGCAAAACCACAAACTGTTCATGCTGAAGAATTACAGAGATTGCATCAGTCATAGCAATCCTTTGAAGAATCCAAAGAGTTGGTTTATCACACAGATTAACAGAGATCAGTCTCATGCCAATGTTGGCCCAAAATGAAGGACGAATTGCCTCAAAATCAACCATTGGTTCTACTAAACAAAGAAGATCAGGTTTATATTGCCTACATAAATCAGAAAGGTACCTCTAAGTGTTAGGGTTGATGAGCCCCCTACAGTTCCAGAATAGAACTGTCATTCAAAACGAATAGGGGGTTTGATGGCCCGTTTCACCCGGGATTTCTCTGCCTCATGTTTTCCACCTTTGCGTGCTTTAATTGACGTCACAGTGTGCCACATTTCATCTTCTTGCTCTGCCTGGTCTGCCCTTGAAAGAGTGGGAGAAATATTATTGTTGTCAGGAGAGTCAGGCCTCTCCACTTCATCAACCGCCTCTAATTGTCCCAAGGGGCTCCCAGCGAACACAAGCTCTTTATCAGGGCTGACCTTCTCAACATCAATTTTCACAACAAGGTCAGAAACAATTCTGGCCGTGGCAATTGCCACCGGGACAATTGCACGATTCTCATCAGGAGGAGAAGGTTTCTTAGTCGGCGGTTTTTGAAAAGATCGACTCTCCGGTGGTTTTTTATTTTTCCTGCAGTCATATGCCGAATGACCAATAGAAGAGCAAACTTTACAGAACTGAGGAAGCCTTTCATAAACCACTTCAATCCAGATGTTTTTCCGTTCTCTCTCAACTCCAAGCTTCGTCGGTAGTTCTCCTGCCAAATCCACATCCAACAGCAGTCTAGCAAAATGCCCAAAATCACCCTCAAGGGTGGCTTTGTCAAACCGAATCAATCCCCCAATCCCTGTTGCAATGTCCGAAAGAATTTGTCTATCCCAATATTCCCATAGAAGAGAGTAGAGGCGAACCCAAACATGTGCATTATTGGAACGTTGGGCATAAGGATCAAAATCTAGCACCCAAGGTTGAAGACGAAAAGTGCCCGAACGGGTATTCACAATCCCCTTGTTGACAACCATATCATGTGCTTCTTTGGAAGGCAAGATTACTTGAAAATATCCTTTACCAATCGCAATTAGCCTCCACTGAGCAGTGATTCCCCAAATTTTGGTTAAACTCGCCTTGAGGTCCGCCACTTTCCAAGGGGAATCCCCTTTAGATAGAACAAGTCTTCCTATAAGAGCGTGTGAGCAGAGAGCTAATCTCCTCTCATAGGCAGATTGCGAAATCCGAATGGATTTCAGGCCTCCAATGTCAGTAACTGTAGCAGAGGACTGATGAACCTCAGGAATGCCTCGTTTAACAACAGAAGAGAAAGACGGCACGGGTTTGTCACCAGTAAGGGGCTGATGAGGCAGATCCGAAGCAAAACGGAGCTTAGGATTGAAGAGAACTTCGATACTAAGGAAATCATCCGGAGGAGGAGCCATGATCACAAAAGAGAGAGATAGATCTGAAATCTAAAAGAGAGAGATAGATCTGAGAGAGATAGATCTCAAAACTCTCCATCTTTATAAAAATTCTTCACCATGACAACAGATCTGAGAGAGAGAGAGAGAGAGAGAAGATAGATCTGAAAGACAGAAGATAAATCTAGAAGAGAGAGAAAGATCTAAAAAAGAGAGATAGATCTGAGAGAGAGAAGATAGATCTCAAAACTCTCCATCTTCATAAAAATTCTTCACCATGACAACAGATCTGAGAGAGAGAAGACATATCTGAAAGAAAGAAGATAGATCTAAAAGAGAGAGATAGATCTGAGAGAGAGATAGATCTAATAGATCTCAAAACTCTCCATCTTCATAAAAATTCTCCACCATGACAACAGATCTGAGAGAGAGGGAGACGACAGATCTCACTAAAAATAACTATAATAACAAAGTAATAATTTATACATTTGTGTTGTGAAAGAAAAAAAGAAAAAATAAGAGAAAATGTGAAAAAAAATGTTAATCCAAGGAATTAAACTCTCACACTTCTAAACCTTTTCACTATGTCTTTACCATTCAAGCTAGCACTATTTATTGTTATGTATTTAATTCTATATATTTTTTAACCATAACTTTTTTAATAATTATCAAATTTTTAAAATTTCCGATCGGAGGCCCTAGGCGGCCTCCCCTAGAGCCGGCCCTGATCCGGATCCTACAACATTGATCTTTTGAATTTTATTTTTAATATTAAAGGCCAACAATTAAGAGATTGTATGAAATTGTGATGAAAACAAAATTAGGAAGGAAATATTTGCTTTCCCTTGCACCACTTTCTCATTTTGCCTGTTGGGTTGGGTTTGGTGAGATTTAGTGTCGACATCTACCTGTTGCATTATGCTTAGTCCTAAGTAATTATTCCATTAATTAAAGATAATTATGTTTAACCAAAAACAATAATCACCAATTAAGTAAAGAAGTTGGTGATTAGGGGAGGCCCCACTTAATAAGCAATAATACTGACATACTAGAATGTGGGTCCCACTCCCACTCCCACACGAGGAGGAGGACCCTAGAAAAGAAATCTGGGGGCATACTTGGTATTTTTGATAAGAAAAAAGAAAAAAGAGTAATTTTGAAAAATACTATAGTTTAATGATTGAGAAAAAAATGTATTCTTTTTTTTTTCTTAGCTTACGAATGCTTTCTTTTCTCTCAAAAAAATAATAAAAATAATATATTTTAATTTTGAGTTAGATTTGCAAATCCAACTGGTTTTTAATTAAGTCAATTATAAGTCAGCTTAATTTAACAACAATTTGCATATAATTTAATTAAATCGATCTTTTTCTGAAAACGAGGTTTAATTTTCTTCATATTACCATAAATTTATTCATATGACATAATTAAATGCATTTATTCAATCAATCACGAGGTCAAAACCAATTTCCATTGGACCTTTTAAGCTTCATCTTCTTCATCAATGGCCGTCTGATATCTATAGAAACTCAAATATGCATGTATTCTCTCCATATTTCCTGGTAATGATTGGGATTAGAGTCTATGAACTTACCCATGTGGTTGTTAATAGCTTGGGCCACCTTCTCAGACATGAATTCACCGGACAAATTGAAAGCCTGGATCTATATATTTATATGGAATAAAGGAACCTCTGCCGGTAAATCATTTGCAGATAACCTTTTAACAATCACAAGCTTATTATCAAAACCCTAAGGACCACGCTTAATAACTCTCCTAATGTCAATCTCTTGAAAAAATTGAAAAAGGAAAAGATTGGAATTGAACAAACGAATATAGACCTTTTCCCTGGTTTCCATAACGAAGCAAGGAGATCCTTCATCGCCTGGAAATCCATATCCTTATCTATTAAAAATCTTCTAACAAAACACCATCGCATATCCACATCTGCCTTACTCAGATCTGCATCATCCACCATAACGCCGCCTCCTTCCTCATCTTCTATGCTTAGATTAGCACAAGAGAATTCCAAATCACTAGAAGAAGGCATTTGGAAGTAAGACAAAAACAAAGACACAAGATAAAAAGCAAAACTTATCAAAGAGATAAGACAAAACTCAACTTATCATGGAGACAAGACACATTTTAATACTTAACCAGCGGAACTAAAGACAAGGAAAGAAACGACCAAAATCAGTTTTGAATGTTGATAACTTCAAATTAGAAAATTTCAAGAATTATATTTATTTTTTTAAAATTTATTTATTGTTTAATTTAAAATATATTCATATTAGACCTTTTATATACTAACAAAAATAATTTATTCTAATTTTACCAAACAATAATAATTAATCACCTAATAATAAACTATTAACAACAACAGAAACACCTAAATACAACATTTAATAGTAACATCAACTGGTATCGACTAACAACATGCCTTTAAATTCGCACAAAATAAATTATAGCCAAGGTGAATAGGATAAAAATAAAATTTTATTTTTATATTAATCGAATATAATTGAAATCTTGATCCTAATTTGAACATAACCAGATTTTATCCCACTCCTAATTTGAATCAAATTAGGATAAAATTTAAGTAACTACCTATAATTTCATATGGTTTATAAAATTTTAAGAATTTTTTTTTCTTATTCCTAAATTTATATTGATTCTCCTTCTAATTCGTGGGATAATTACATCCACTTATTTAAAAATAAATAAATTACCAAAAAAAAAAAAACATTAGCATAAGCATAAGCATGTGTTAGTAACATACTTTGTCGTATTTTAATCAAATAATGTAAGATAAGGCACATACATATATGCAATCAATCAATTAGACTGATGTGGTTTCTAAGTTGGGTATCCGGAGCACGACGAATTTAGGGAAGTATCTTGGAGTTAATCTCATCTATGAGAGAGTGTCAAAAGCTTCCTACGGCCATGTTATTGACCGGGTAAAACAAAGGCTTGCAGGTTGGAAAGGCAAGTGTCTGTCTATCGCAGGAAGAACAGTTTTGATCAAATCTGTCCTGGCTGCCCTCCCTAACTACACGATGCAAACCAACCTTCTTCCGGTAAGCGTCTGTCGGAGTTTGGACTTAATCAATAGAAACTTCCTCTGGGGGAGTTCTGAGCAGGGTCGAAAATGTCACCTAGTCAATTGGGATACGGTGTGCAAGACTCGCGGAAAGGGGGGCTTAGGGATTCGGCAGGCTAGATCGGTCAACCTAGCAAATCTAGCGAAGCTTGGGTGGCGAATGCTTGTTGAGCCTGAAACACTTTGGGTTAGAGCTCTTCGTGGTATTTATGCAGGGGCCAGACAAGGTTTGGAAATTTTCAGCAAAAGGAAAAACGGAAGCCATAGTTGGAGAGGCATTGTCCATGGAAGTCAAGTTCTGAAATTGGGAATTAGCAGAATTGTAAAGAACGGGAGAGAGACGTTGTTCTGGAAGGATAAATGGATTGAAGGAGGTCAGCTTGAAAGCGTAGTGACCACCGCCCTGGCAGAAGATGAACGAAATAAATGTGCTGCGGATTATTGGAATGGAAGCGGTTGGAATTGGGGTCAGCTTTAGCAAAAGCTCCCCCGTAAGTCCATCCTTCAGCTGGCTGCGTATCTACTGTTCCCTGCGGAAAAGGAGAATGACGGATGGACTTGGGACCTCTCGGCCTCAGGTAATTTCACTGTGCGAACAGCGTATGAAGTTTGATAACTCGGGGAAAAATCCTTGATCGGAGCACTTCCCTGTGAGGCGCCGTTGGGATCGGCCGGGGACACTCTGATGCCAAAGTCAGTAAGGAAGATCAAGAGAGCAAACTGAATTAACGAAGAGTAAGTGAATGTGTACCTTGATAGCCTAGGGATGTAGGCTATATACAGCTAGGAAGTCGTAACCTTCAGCAACTAGAAGGTCTCCATTAATGCTCCATTAATGGCGGTTACTGGTTACCTTTAAGCTGGCGGTTACTGGTTACCTTTAACCTGGCGGTTAGCTAATTGATAGCTCATTAATGGTCTTTATGGCTGAGTCGGCGGTTAGCCGTTACTGTGATGAATCAGGTGAAAGAGGAGATTCGCCTCATAGGTTCGCCAGCGGATCTCACTGAGCTGAACCGTGGAGATCCACCATCCGGTTCTTCTTGCGGCGTTCTCAAGGTGAATATCCCTTTTGGTCCTTGGGATAATATTCTGTCAGTAAGATGAATATCCCTTTTCGTATTCATTGATCCGTCAAGGCGTATGTACGCTCTCCTTGAGAGCTATGGCGGGTCTCCGCTACTCGCTCTCATCGGGCGTATCTCGTTATGGCGTATCTCGCCATGGTCCACGTGGCGTGGCATAATGCTAGAGACTCCTTCCTTTTCCTCATTATTTGCATATTCTCCCCTGCATTAATTATCATTAATTCCACATTAATCATGTATAAATATCTCTTTTAGAAGGAATAATGGTTTGCCATTATTTCTATTAATTTTCCCTTATTCCTTATTCAAGAATAATTTGGGTTGTTATCAGAAGCTCCCCCTAAAGGTATAAAAAGCTCTTTAGGGCTGTCTAAATGGTGTTTTATTTTTCTATCTTGGAGGAAAGTGGACCCGCCCTAGATGGGGGATCATATATGGAAATGATGCGCCTTTTGGGGCTTCCTTATGCGGGATCTTATGAACAAGATCCGCCCTATGTGGGATCATATATGGATATGATACGCTTTTAGGGGATTTTGCTTCTTCATGGATAGGTGGCCAACCGTATCCATTGTTAGCCTCTAGGGGCTTCTTGAGAGTTATATTTCCTTTAGAAAGGGAATAACCCGCCCTTTATGGGATCATTTGTTCCTATGACATAGGATTATGATTCGCCTTTAGGGACTTCTTTTCTTCAGTTCTGCCATATTGAGGAGAATGACCCGCCCTTAGGGATCAGTAAGAATGATCAGCCATTTAGGGACTTTTGTGCATTTTGTGGAGGCGAGACTTTGTTATTTCTATGATGAAGATGAGGATTCATTACTTTGATGAAGACGAGGCTTCATTAATTGGACGAAGACGAGGCTTCATTAATTGGATGAAGACGAGGCTTCATTGATTGGATGAAGACGAAGCTTTATTGATTGGATGAAGACGAGGCTTCATTAATTGGATGAAGACGAGGCTTTATTAATTGGATGAAGACGAGGCTTCATTGTTTGGAGATGAAGATGAGGCTTCATTACTTGGAGATGAAGACGAGGCTTCATTACTTGGATGAAGACGAGGCTTCATTAATTGGATGAAGACGAGGCTTCATTGATTGGATGAAGACGAAGCTTCATTGATTGGATGAAGACGAGGCTTCATTAATTGGATGAAGACGAGGCTTCATTAATTGGAGATGAAGACGAGGCTTCATTACTTGGAGATGAAGACGAGGCTTCATTATTTGGATGAAGACGAGGCTTTATTAATTGGATAAAGACGAGGCTTCATTGTTTGGAGATGAAGACGAGGCTTCATTACTTGGAGATGAAGATGAGGCTTCATTAATTGGATGAAGACGAGGCTTCATTAATTGGATGAAGACGAGGCTTCATTGATTGGATGAAGACGAGGCTTCATTGATTGGATGAAGACGAGGCTTCATTAATTGGATGAAGATGAGGCTTCATTGTTTGGAGATGAAGACGAGGCTTCATTATTTGGAGATGAAGACGAGGCTTCATTATTTGGAGATGAAGACGAGGCTTCATTACTTGGAGATGAAGACGAGGCTTCATTATTTGGATGAACCCTTTGCTTTCCAGAACTATTTTTACTAATGCATTATATCTTTTAGCAAGTAATTTTCTAGAATCTGGTTTAGGATTTCTCCGATTGTTTAGGGTAGGTGGCCAGCCGTACCCCAATGTGTGAACCTTTGTGAAGGTTTAGAAGCTGTTCTATTCCTTCTAGAGGAAGTAAAGCTGCCTAGGGGATCAACTTGCTACCTATCTTTGAGGTGAAGCGATCCGCCCGTAGGACTTGTGAACCCTTCTTTGGGAAGGGAGTGAGAGAGTGTAAAGTCCTTGCGTCCAAGGAATGTTTTAACTCTTTCTCGAATGGTGATCATCTAAAGATGGATCCGCCCATGAGAGTGTTCTCCTATCTTTGAGGAGAAAGTTGAGGGTGTAATGATCTCATGTTTGAGACGATTTTAACCCGCTTTTGATGGTGGTCAATCCTTTTCCTGTCTTTGAGGAGAGAGTTGAGCTCATTTGAAAGCTCCTGAGGGTCTGTGCTTCTTATCTTTGTGGAAAGGGGATCCGCCCGTGATGGGATCAATTGTCCTATCTTTGAGGTAATTGATCCGCCTGTGGAACTTTTCATTCGCCGGCCACTGGGCGTATATCAGCACTAAAAGCTAGGAAAATGAATATAAGAAGTATGGCGAGAAAGAATAAATTATAAAATATAGGATACTATAACAGTTTAATGCACATATAAGAATATGTAAAAATACTGATTTTTAGGCCCATGGTTCCGTCTTTTCTGAGCAACTAGAACCGCATCCTCAGTGATGTTTAACTTATGAGTAATCACATCTGGGCTTACTCCTGTGGGGATCTCATTCTCCTATGTAAATACGCTTTCAGACTCAATGAGAACTTTTTTAACATCCTCTTTGATCTCAAGTTTTAATCCTTTGGCGATCCGCACCCGCTTTCCATCAGCAATAAGGAGCGTTTCTGTGTCGCCCAAAGCTGTAGTGACAAGTTAATATTTCTCACCTTCGTCCTCTTTGGATTGTGGGCGGATTGATAGTGACGCCGAGTATAAGTCTCTTTAGCCACCTTTTGGTTCCCGCTAATCATTACTCCTCCTTTGCTGGTGAGAATGTACATTGTCAGACGACGGATGGAAATTAGGGCTGCAACCTCTGGCCCTTGGTCTGGATAGTGTGACCTGTCACTCCAATGATGTCAACAATGGTTGTTTCTATTTGGATCAGATCAACCTTTAGTTTGGCGAATGCACCTATAGTGATGACATTGCAAGAACTGCCCGTGTCTACCATTACTCGCTTCATTTCATCTCCCATCCTTCAATTGTCAACGCATCTGTATGTGGAGAGATTACTGGACCTGTTTCTGCAAAAGGAGCAATGGAGGGATGTTTTATCCAGAGCAGATATTTTTGCTTTTTCCACGGGTGGCTGATACACTGGTCCATCTGCTATGACATTAATGACACTTTTGAATTTATTTTTGGGATCTGTCTTCTGCTTGTCATCTTGTTATTTGTTATTCTGGACAAAGCTATCTAGTTTGCCAGCTCCCAGCAAGCTTCAGTGTGGTGGCCAACCAATGTGGTGGCCAACCTGTAGTACGCTTTGGCATTTCTTCCAACGGTTACATGCTCCCCTCCTTTGGGTTCGGGATATGTAATGTCCCACTTATATTGAATCTTTTCTTTTATATTGTGGCAAGTTGGAAGCTTTAAACATTCTGTCCTCTTCGTACCCCAGGATCCGTGCTGTGAATGGCGAATTCATGTTAACTTGATGGCGTACCTTTCTGCATTGTTCTCTTGTCTATATAGAGCGGCATGCACTTGCCTTTCAATCTCATCATTTGTGTGTTCAATGTTGAATCATGATGGTGAAGCCAGTTCTTGATCTTGATCTCGATCATGTTGAGGTTATGCTTGGAGATATGGTTTAACGCGGATGGATGTTGTCACAACCGTGGGAGCCATTTTATCTAGCTTCTGATATCTTGTCTCTGCATCCTTCAACATTTTGCTAACATAATAGATGGAGAACTGCTGACCTTCTTCTTCTTGAATAACCACGGTGCACATAGCTTTATCCATGACAGATTGATACAAATGCAGGTCTCCCCTTCAGATTGGTCTGCTCATCAAGGGTGGTTCTGCTAGGAATTGTTTTATACCTTGATATGCTTGTTGACAATCTTTCTAGTACGATGATCCACCCGTTCAACCTCTGGATCTTTCTCACCCATAGTGGGGCTTTCATTTAGGCGCTCTTTTCACCTTTTTCCTCGCATGGCTTTTATTTAGGCGCTCTTTTCACCTTTTTCCTCGCATGGCTTTTATTTATGCGCTCTTTTCACCTTTTTCCTCGCATGGCTTTTATTTTATCTGGATTTGCTCTAACTCCTTTTTGGCCAATGACATAGTCAAGGAATTTTTCTGAAGTGACTCTGCATATACACTTCTTTGGATTGAGCTTTATTTTTCATATCAGTGTTTGCACTGGTTGTAGTATTAGCAACTCCCTTGTACCTGTGGGTTAGCACTGAAAGAACTCCAGAAGTGGGGCATACTCTGTCCATTATTAAAAGATTGTAGTAAGTCATAAAAGCTATATTCACTTACCTTGGGGATCAATGGCTTGATCCATGGAACATACTTCATAGCAAAAGAATGTTTGCATTTGCCTTGTTGGCAAATATCATGTATGATGCAATTCTCTTTATGGAATTTTTAATTCATCTTGGAATCAACTTAATAATTCCTTCGCGTTGGTCCCTGACTCTAGAATGAACTTAGTCAAAGGATAAAACCGAGTAAATATTATATGTCAAACAAATTCATAATAGAATTTTAATCGTGCTTGTTTTAATAATAATATCACGTATAACGGTCATAACCATAAAGATTGCTACTGCACATGAATATCATAAAGAATTCTTAATAAATAACCATAATGAGAATGGTTTAAGAATAATGTCCTTTTGTATTTCAATGCACATTAATATCCAAGATAGCATATTTATTTTAAACGTCATAAAAGTTATGACATTCTATATTGGGTAAGATATCTTACATAGTTGCTATTTACTTGCAATTAATATTATGCATCCATACATTAATGGCATTCAGAGATCATTAAAGCCTCATTTGAATGAGATGTAATTAAAGAAAGGTAAGTGATGATTTAATAATATAGTTATATATAAAATTACTTTTATATTATTTCATTTGTACAAATAAAATAAAAGAGACAGGGTAATTTTGGAAGAAAAATACATGTACCATGATTCTCCTCCAATTTGGAGTGTAAGGAAAATTACTCAAAATCCACTCTCACCTACCTTCACATACAATCCTCCAATTTTTAAGGAATTCTCATGTATATCTTAAGAATTTCGCATAAATTAATGTTCTGATCCGAAACCGACACTTGCACTATTTTGTAGTTAGCTCAGGACATGAAAGTTTTGTTTATCCAATTTGGTAATTCATCAACCCATAATGGCCTTAATAGTTAGGGACAATTACAGGATAATTACAAATAGACTCAATATTTTCAAGTCTCTTGTGTTGGTAACAGAAATTCTAACAATGTCAAATAAACAGTTTTTATATGAATAGACACATCCTTGTAAAAAAAGGGAATGAAATAATTGTTTGACAAAACAATATTCAAAAATATGAATTTCTGATATTAAAAGTACTATATAGGAGAAAAGTCATATATAGATGGTGAATTGTACAAAAAACCAAATATGATTTTTTTGTAATTTCTTCTAATAGTTATATGCATGTTCATCCAAAAGACTGACCAGATTTAAATCATTTGTAATTACATGAGCCCTTTTATGATATTTTAATATCAAATGACAAATCACATTGAATGGATGATTTTTTTTGTAAATCCCAAGATTACGGGTCTTATACATGCGTTTGTACTAATTCAATGATAATATCATATTACACTTATCATGCATAAAAATATGAGGGCATAGTAAGCATGCAAGATTTAATGAAAGATTTGTGTTTATGACTTCATCTTTCACAGTTTATTAGATTTATCATAATAACATGTAATGATATTCATAACACTTTATAAGAGTGAGGGATCTCAATTTTCTTTAATTAAAAATGGAATAAGAAAGGGGAGGAAACTTATCTTTTTCATCATAAAATTCCAGATTCAATGTAGAAAACTCTTTCCCACCAATATATGGAGAACTGTATATTTGGATAGATTTGTTGTACTGATTGAGCCAAAGTTTGAGATTGTGATTTCTATTCCGTTGACTCCATTGTTTTGTTCTTTGTGAAACTCTATACAATCAAGATTTTGTGATCTTCTGTTTGTTAGAGATCCACGATCACTGCACCAATTGATAACTCGGGGAAAAATCCTTGATCGGAGCACTTCCCTGTGAGGCGCCGTTGGGATCGGCCGGGGACACTTCGATGCCAAAGTCAGTAAGGAAGATCAAGAGAGCAAACTGAATTGACGAAGAGTAAGTGAATGTGTACCTTGATAGCCTAGGGATGTAGGCTATATATAGCTAGGAAGTCGTAACCTTCAGCAACTAGAAGGTCTCCATTAATGCTCTATTAATGGCGGTTACTGGTTACCTTTAAGCTGGCGGTTACTGGTTACCTTTAACCTGGCGGTTAGCTAATTGATAGCTCATTAATGGTCTTTATGGCCGAGTCGGCGGTTAGCCGTTACTGTGATGAATCAGGTGAAAGAGGAGATTCGCCTCATAGGTTCGCCAGCGGATCTCACTGAGCTGAACCGTGGAGATCCGCCATCCGGTTCTTCTTGCGGCGTTCTCAAGGTGAATATCCCTTTTGGTCCTTGGGATAATATTCTGTCAGTAAGATGAATATCCCTTTTCGTATTCATTGATCCGTCAAGGCGTATGTACGCTCTCCTTGAGAGCTATGGCGGGTCTCCGCTACTCGCTCTCATCGGGCGTATCTCGTTATGGCGTATCTCGCCATGGTCCACGTGGCGTGGCATAATGCTAGAGACTCCTTCCTTTTCCTCATTATTTGCATATTCTCCTCTGCATTAATTATAATTAATTCCACATTAATCATGTATAAATATCTCTTTTAGAAGGAATAATGGTTTGCCATTATTTCTATTAATTTTCCCTTATTCCTTATTCAAGAATAATTTGGGTTGTTATCAAAGTTTTAAGAACAGGGAACGAAGACGGGGCGGGGGAGAACTCGAGTGATAGGTGGGCGAATATGTGGAAAATTAAAATTACTGAAAGAACTAAATTCTTCTTATTGACTGTCCTTCACAATGCTATCCTCTCGAACTCAGTTCGATTCAGGAGACATATGAGTGAGACGCAAACCTGTGCTGAATGCGGAGGCATTGAAACGACGGTGCACCTGCTGCGGGATTGCCCTATCATGCGGAAAGTTTGGGAGAAGTTCATCCCGCACAACTGGCGGTCTTATTTCTTTGACGGAGATCTGATACCGTGGATGGAAAAGAATATTCAAGCGGATTGCCGCTGGAATGGAATGGAGTGGGCTGCAGTCTTTGCAATCGGGTGCTGGTGGGCCTGGAAATGGAGGAACGAGAAAGTCTTTGACCGAGATAAAGCTGCACCGATCAACAAGTTCGAATTTATAAAAAATCAAGCCAAAGAAATGGCGGGCTGTCAAACTTTTGACAGCAATAATGGTAACAGCAGCAGCAGAGTTCGAAGAGCTCGGCGGCGTTGGAAAGTGCCAGAAAAGGGCTGGGTGAAAGCGAACAGTGACGGGGCAAGTAAGGGTAACCCCGGGGAAGCTTCTTGCGGAGGCCTGGTCCGTGATGATATGTGAAATTGGTTGGGTGGGTTCCGTTGCAATCTTGGCATTAGCACAGCTTTACTTGCCGAGTTATTTGGCCTGTATTACAGTATTCAGTTGGCAAGGAAGTTAGGACTAAAGAAGGTTATTTTTGAAGTTGACGCCTTAGACGTGGTCAAGATGGTTCTAAACCCGGGAAGGTCGAATCATCGACATTATTGGATTATCGAGGAGTGCCAGAAGTTATTAAATTACCATTGGGAGTTTAGAGTGGTTCATCTCCGTCGGGAGGGTAACCGAGCAGCTGACTGGTTGGCGAATTCCGCAGGAACTTTTCCCCTAGGTCATCACGAGTGTGTTGTGCCGCCTGCAGGCCTTCTAGAGATCATTCATGAAGAAATGAGTGGAGCTGATCCCTCTTGAGAAGCTGGTCCCTGTTTTGTTTTTTCAGTCTGCTGTGTTTTTTAGTCTTTAGCTGCTGTTTTTTTAGTCTTTTGTTGCTGTTGTTTTTAGTTTTAGCTGCTGTTTTTTTGCTTTGGTTTTTGGGGCTGTGACCCTTCCTTTCACCACCAAAAAAAATCAATTATATCATGATGATTGATATATGTAGCTCTTGACTATTTTATAATAATATAACAAAAATCATTTCAACCAAATCAAATTATGTTTTTTTCCTAGAAATTTTAATTTCTAGACATAAAAAAAAAAAAATAAAACCAAGTTTTATTAATAAGCCTCAACCGGGTAAGAATTTAACATTACACTAGTTTTTGGCCCGTGCGATGCACGGATTCATCTTAACATATAAATATTAATAAAAATATAATCTAATAATTACAATTAATGATATAAAGGTGCTATATAAATTAAATATTATTATTTTATTTTCACATTTACTTTAAATAATCTTTTTATATATAAATATAATAACATAATTAAAATTAATATATTATATATTATATTATATTTTTTATTAGTAAAAAAGGAGGAAGTGGCACATCAGCTCCATCGTTACTATTTTATATTATAAAATATATAAATATGCAGAGAATTAGAGAGATTTTAGTGATTAATTTAAATTCTGTAGAACTCTTAGATATAGTACAGGTAAAATAATCTTTTTTATAGATAAATATAATAATATAATTAAAATTAATATATTATATATTATATTATATTTTTTATCAGTAAAAAAGGAGGAAGTGACACCTCAGCTCCGTCGTTACTGTTTTATATTATAGGGTTAATACACATATTTGCCCTTGTGTTTTCTCAGAAAAACAGATTTGCCCTTAAATCATATAAACCCACAAAACTATCCCTGAATTTTCCATAAACCTGCAATTATACCCTTATCTGACGGAGTTGTTAAACGGCGATGACATCAAACCTTCTTATCTCCAGAAAAACTTCAGAAAAGAACAACTAATCACAAACAGAAAAAAATATGCACATTCAATTTCTATTAAAAGCAAGTTAGAAGAACAGATTAGTCAAAATTCATTTTCATAAAAGCCAAATCAACCTAATAAAATGGCGTCTAAACCTCCTAATTAATCCAAAAGCAATAGCAATAGAAAACAATAAGAAACCAAATGAATTTTGATTGTCGTCATCCAATTTTTTTGGAGACAAGAAGGTTTGATGTCATCGCCGTTTAGCAGCTCCGTCAGATTAGGGTATAATTGCAGGTTTATAGAAAATTCATGGATAGTTTTGTGGGTTTATTTGATTTAAGAGTAAATCTGTTTTTCCGCGAAAACACAGGGGCAAATATGTGTATTGACCCTATATTATATATAGATTACTAACAAAACTCAAAACCTTAGAGAAAAATATAAGACAATGATATATAAACGAGTTGAATGAGCAATAGTATGAGTCGCTTTATTAGCTTGTCTCTCAACGAACTTGACTAAGTAAAGGTCATTTAGAAGAAGCAAGGACTGATACCGACAAACTAAGTCATCGAACTCCGACTGATCTCCATTACTACAACAATCTTGGTATTGGTCGCATAAATAACATGTTGGTATTTTTAATCCGTTACCCACTCCATTTCTTGAATCAACGCCAAAACATCACATTCTTTTACTTCCAGCAAACTTTGAAGGATTGTCGATCAATCGACGATGAAACCTCCTTGGGCATCACAGAGAAAATCCCCAAGACCCACTTCAGCAAACGTTGTAAACAATACAGCATTGGTATTGCATTTGTAAAAGGGTGAAGGAGGAGGATGCCAACCTGTTGGGCAGAGAAGTACAACTGTCGAATTTGTTTCGTCCGGAACCAAGAACTTAGTGTATCTATAGTCACGAATTTGATCTGTTCCGGCGATGTAGAAATATGATTCCAGAATTTGTCATTATGAAATCTCCGAAAGCTCCACAACAACATCAAGAATTTGATATAAATAATTTTTAGGGAACAATACAAAAATAATGTGGTTACACATATCTTCAATCACAAACTACGTGGTTTAAAAATTTATAAACAAGTACGTTGTGTTAAGTTCCGTTAACAAACACAGTCGAAACTGACTAATTGTGTTAAAAAAAATGGAAAAATCAAAAGGCAAATAGTTATTTTTGTTTTTACATTTATTTATTTTATAAATTAACCTATTTATTATCTAATCATCATAATCTCCAAAACAAATATAAAAAATTAAACTCACAACTCTTTCTTCTTTCACGTCTCTTTAATATATTTTTTGAATCATAACTTTTTAATATATTTTTTCTATCTAAACATTTTTTTCTTCTCTAAACAAAAGCCATACCATTCATGAAATTAATTAACCATATAAACATATATAATTGTAAAAAATATGTAAATAATAAAATACAATTATGAAACAACAACCCCAATGCAATAAATTGTTCAAGGGTTAGGCTATGCTTACTTTGTTTTCTCTACCATTGGATGGTAATGAACTTTGACAAAGTAAGCTCATCCAATGATAGAAAAAACAAAGTAAGCATAAAAGACACCAATTGTTCAAAATTTCTAGAAATTCTAAAATACTATTATTAAAAAGAGGAAATTATTTAAAGAAATATATTATCCAATAATTAAACCTTGACTTTTATATTGCTTCACTAATCTTATTCAAGCACCTACTTTTTTTTTTTTTGGTAAGAAAGGAAAGGAAAAAAACAAAACCAACAAAAAACCTACACCGGGATCAGTCTAGGAAGGCTGACTCCAATCCTATCATCTAGGAGAGAAGGCAAAAGAAAAGAAGGAGGAACAAATAGGGTAGAAACACCTAACATTCTCCCATGCCCAGCAGCTGCTAAGCGATCCGCCATGCGGTTTTGCTCCCTAAAAATATGGGAGAAATTAAGATACTCAAAGGCAGGACGAAGCCTCAAAATAGCTTTGATGAGATTCTGGCTCTTCAGACAAACAGCCTGGCTATCTGAAATCCTGTTAATAGCCTCCAGATTATCAGATTCCACCGAGAGATTTTTAACACCCATGCGAATGGCGAGTTTAATACCTGACAAGATACCCTCAGAGCTCCGCAGAAAAGGAGGAGCCCGTCCCCAAGTTATGGGTAAACCCCGCCATCCAATTGCCACCAGCATCCCGAAGAACTCCTCCAGCAGCAATTCTGCCATTGCTAAGGCAGGAGCCATCAGTATTCAACTTAGCAAACCCTTCTCTAGGCTTACTCCAGCCAACTAGCAGGATCTCTTTATCCGGGGAGGGGCGAACAAGGGAATCTCTTTCAAAGCTTTTAGTAATAACAAAGAGCTTCTACTAATTTTATATAGGCATATTTTTCCTGAAATTCTCAAAAAAAAAAAAAAATTTAATTGGTCCTCTAAATTTTTAAAATATTCTGATAGCCCCTCAATTTACATAAAATATTCAATTAGCCCATAGAATTTACGTAAATTGTAATCAATTAATCATTCGAGTGCAAAAAAAAAAAGTAAGTTAAATGCGAAAAATGTATTGCATGTGTCTTAAAAAAAAAAGTAAGTTAATTGCCTATTGTCTAGGAGCTTGTTTGGATCCGAGAAAATAAACTCCATGCTTCATGTTTTCTAATCACTACCGAACAAACATGAACTTCTATATAAATTTCTAATCTAAATATATCAAAAGTAAAGTGAAATTAATTGTTAATCGAAGATCGAATGTACTGGTAAAATTGGAGGATTTGGATTAATGGCATTGGCAGCAACTAAAAAGCAAAAGAGCAGTATAAGATTCCCCCAGCCCCAGCAATAAAATCCAAAGGAAAAATAATTTGGAGGTAACGAGATTAACACTAAGCTTCGGTGAAAGAAATGTTTAGAGAAAGAAAATAGATGTGAAAAATGAGAGATAGTGAATTTAATTTTTTGTTTTGGGTTTATTTGTGATAATTAGATATTAAGAGATTAATTTATACGATGAATAAATATAAAAATAAAAATAACTATTTATCAATTTGGACTGTATTTGCTGGATTTTATATTAGAGTCCAGGTTCTCCAACTAGGTAAAGAACCTTCCATACAAAATTCCACATGTCATTAATTAAAATATTCTGTTATTCATTTACTGAAAAGAAATTAACTATACCAAATAAAACAACCCACTACGGCCGCCGAACTTCATCAATTGCCGCCGCCAATCTCCGACATGAGTGATGGTCGCTGTTCACACCATTCCGGTGTCGGCGTTTTCAACCCAGCTTCGGACACTGAGACTGTAAGTCTGTAAAAAAGAAAGCTTTGGATTTGGACAATGTCTTTTATGAACCATAGGTTATGGTTAAATTGTAGAGTTCATCAAGGCGTCATGAAGAGGATTAATTCTGGGAAAGGAAATTATAATTCCACAGTTGCATTAATTGTTAATAAAAAATGGTTTAGTTCTAATTTTTGGCTTACCGGAATATGTTCAGATGATTTTGGATTGGGGAATTGAAGATGGGGTTTGGACAATCAATATGGAATTTATACAGAAATCTGCAAAAGAGGAGCAGAAAGATATTCCAGCAAACAATTTTTTTTATTCATAATTCAAAAATTACATAATCGGAATTTAAACAGAATCTGCAGACTCTTATTGAGCAGATAATACGAAACTAAAAAACATAGTCCAAATTCAAAGCCTTTCTTTCGCCTGAGTTACGGTTACAGTTGGAGATCGGTGGCTGGATGGAGATGCCTGCTGATTCCGTCTGTTTGTAGTGGATCGTTTATTTATTCTGTTTTCATATATTATAATGGTAAAAAAAGGTTTCTTGTTACTAACGTGTCCAATTTTGTATGGAAGGTTTTTATCCTAGTTGGAGTATCCGGGCTCTCCAACTCATTAAAAGACCCTTCATATATTAATCGATTATTATTTCAAAACCTCAATTAAAAAAAAAACCATCTATCTTCATCAACCGCTGCCGTCGACAACCTCCACCACCGTCTGGTGTTCTTCACTGTTCTATTTCTAACTGGAAATTCACATGTTATCTCATAGGTTCTGCTATAAATTTTGGATTCTTTTCATAGGCTCTTATTCCTTTCCTACATGGTTCGAATTATTAAAAAACCTGTGTTAATCTTCCATAATCAGATAATGCAAAGTTATATTTTGTTTACTAATTGTTGTCCTGAATACTGTAAACCCAAGATATTTAGAGTTGCTAATTCAACTTTAGAGACCTTAAACAGTAGAGATAAAGAATTTGAAGGAATCAATTTGCTAATTTGAAAACAGAAGATACAACTAAACCTACAAATTCTTTTTGTAATCAACCCACGTAATCTGTGGAATTAATAATCAAAGTACATGAGGATTGATGAATGAAAAGTAACTTATCTATGGATATTGGTGGTTTAATCCCCAGGCGGTGGATGAAGATTGATGAGCAGCAGATGCTGCTGCTGGAGATCAATCGTGAACGGTAAAGAGAGGTTTTTTTTAATTGAGGTTTTGAAATAATAATGGACAGGTGTCAATTAATATATGGAGGGTCTTTTAATGACTTGGAGAGCCCGGACCCTCCTATAAAATCCCCCGAAGATAACATAAAAGGTGTTCGTTATGGTTACTTTGTTTTTTTTACAAAGTACCGTTACTTGGTGTGGTTTTCACCATTGGATGATAGAACATAAAATTAATCCAATGGCGAAAACCACACCAAATAACGATACTTTGTAAAAAACAAAGTAACCATAGTAAACACCAAACATAAAATACTTATTTATACTTTTTTTTTTTATTAAACTTATTTATACTTTTAAACTATGATTGAAAATGAATGTAACCATATAATTTATTCATTTACTTTTCCCTAATTTCAATAATAATATTTCATTTCATACGTATAGCAGCTATTTATATACATAAAGTTAAGTCAGAATATCTTATTATATTTTATAAAACCTTTTGCCGTATATATAGATATTTTGTTTGGAAAATAATTTATTAGATGCATGACTAACATTGACTAATATAATTATAATGCATTTTTAAAATAAAACTTATTAGTACATCTATACTATATATAATTACAGAAATAGAGAGAATTTAGAAGAAGTGTTTTAGAGTATTTTTTGTTTAGTTGGCATCGTAGGAGTAAAAAGAATAATTGAGTTTTAAAAAAAATAAAAAAAAAAGAGTAATGAGCTTTTATTAAAAAAAGTAATGAGCTTTTATTATCTCTATATCATAAGTATTATATTAACACATTATTTATTGTCAATTGTTAGCTTAATAAAAGAAAGTATGAGTTACAAGAAGATGAAAAATCACAGAGCGAAGGAAATCCAAAAGTCAGAAATAAACTTATATATAAAGCATGATATATAGTATTTCATCATTATATTACGGAAGCAGAAAGAAATTAGAAAAAGTGTTTTAGAGTCTTTTTTGCTTAGTTGGCATCGTAGGAGCAAAAAGAATAATTGAGTTTTTAAAAAAAAAATAAAAATAAATGAGTAATGAGTTTTTATTATCTCTATATCATAAGTACTATATTAACACATTATTTATTGTCAATTATTAGCCTAATAAAAGAAAGTATGAGTTACATATAAACGTGATGCGTGTTATAAATTTTATAAAATTAAAATATGAGTATTTTATTGTTGTTTTATTTTTATTTTTTTTGGTAAGAAGGGAAGAAAAAAAACAAACAAACAAAAACCTAACCCGGGATCAGTCTAGGAAGACTGACCCCAATCTTATCCTCAAGAAGAGAATGTAACAGAAAAGAAGGAGGAACGGAAAGGGTAGAAACACCTAACATCCCCCCATGCCCAGCACCTGCCAAGCGATCCGCCACGCGGTTTTGCTCTCTATATCTATTTATTTTATAAATATATTTATTTTATTAAATATTTATTTTTTGATGTGTACTTTTTATTTTTTTAATATCTATATCTATACTATATATAGCGGAAGAAGAGAGAATTTACAAAAAAGTGTTTTAGAAGCTTTTTTGACTTAGTTGACATGGTAGAAGCAAAAAGAATAAATGAGTTAATGAGTTTTAATTATCTTTATATCATGAGTACTATATTAATACATTATTTATTGTCAATTACTAGCCCATTAATCAAAATAAGAGTTACAGGAAGATGAAAAACTCAAAGCGAAAGAAATCCAAAAGTCACAAATTAAACTATATACAAAGCATGATATATAGTATTCCATCATTATATTCATTGGAACAGAAAGGAAGGGTCCTTACAAACATGTCAACAGGGATAATAGATTATGACTTCAACAATTTTCCAACACTATTATCAAGCAATTATAAATGTATGTTCACTAATTTATTTACAATTTGTAAATTTAAATTATTTTAAAATAAAATATTAATATCACTATATGTAAATTATATAAAATTTAAAATGTTAAATTTCTGTAAAAAAAATTATCCACCCGCGCAACGCGCGGGCATAATACTAGTTATTAATAAATTTAGAGACTAATAAATTATAATTCTTGCGATGTGCAACTGCGACAATGACAACCTAGGTGAATGATGAGAATGTTTCCGAAAGGTGTAAAAAAATCGAAGAGTAGTGAATGTAATGTGTCTAAACTGCTATTTCATCTCCTTTGTCACCGTTCTTAGAATTGTCTATAAGAAGTAGGGCTGAGTGTGGATCTCGAAGATTCTTAAACCGGGCCGAATATCCGAAAAAAGATCCAGAATTGAATTGAACAATTGACTTTTTCTATAGGACCGAACTGAATTGTACCATTGACTTAATTAGGTACAATTCTAGAGATTTTCAAATTCTTAATATTACTGAGTAAGGGTCCGTTTGTTTTACCTACTGTTTGCTGTTGGAAAAGACTGCTTTTCCAAAAAGCAGAGATTCTCTGCTTTTATAAATGCTGCTTTTCGGGTGTAAAACGCAAACAGCAGATCACTAACTAAACACCTAAAACTCTCACTTTTGAAGTGAAAATACAAAAAATAGCATTAAAAGGAGTAGTCAAACACCCCCTAAATATGTTGGAGATTCTAGAACCGGACTGAATATCTGTAAAAAAGATCCAAAACCGGATTGAACCGTTGACTTTTTCTATAAGACCGAATCGAGTTGTACCATTGACTTTATTAGATACAATTCTGGAGATTTTCAAATCCCGAATTGTACGAACCGTACTCACCCCTAACAACTTGTAAAAATACCATGCTAGATAATAATAATATAGATGATGATAACATGGACAAGGCCTTTGAAACTCCAACCAACTGGATGGGAGATGATTCATTTGACTCGGATGAGGATTTTGATGAAGATGATGATGCTAAATGCCCTAGCATTTGACTGTCAAATGACAAGAAGCATGTCTTATGGAACCAGTGGAGATTAGCCTTGATCGTTGAAGTGTTTGGTAGAAAAACATGATATCGCTATTTAGCCGCACGTATCAAAACATTATGGGTGGAAAAGGCGTAATACATCACCGGCTCTCTGAACTTGTTTAAAATAGTAGATTGGTTTACTGAATTTTATAAGTATCTTACCAGCTCCATAAACTTGCTTATTTCATATCATCAGCTCCATAAATTTGTTCATAAAAATAGATTAGCTCTCTGAACTTTGTAAGTGTCTTACCAACTCCCCAAATTTGTTTATTCTGTAACAACTAAATACAAAAACCATAATACTAACTCTCGATCATCACTTATTCAATCTCTCAAATCTGCAACACTAACTCTTATAATAGGTTGAAAGGTAGGAGAAACGAAAAAATTACCTCTTGAATAGATGAAAACATTTTTAGAATTTAGGTTTGACAAGTTTTTGTATTTAGTTGTTACAGAATAAGCAAGTTTGTGAGACACTTGCAAAGTTCAGGAAGCTAATCTATTTTTATGGACAAGTTTAGAGAGATTGTGATATGAAATAAGCAAGTGTAGGGAGCTGGTAATGTATTAGGCCGTGAGAAAAGGAACTGTGAATATCATTGATGTTGAGAATGATTCTATGTCATTAAATTCTCTAATGGGGATAATTAGAGCATTTCCAATAGAGGTTACTCCAAAGAGTGTAAAAAATTAACACATTATACTAAAATATAATATTTTATTAATTTAGTAATCCACGTCACTTTTGGTAACTTTTATTTAAAAATGCCCCAATAGTAAAACAATTTTAAAAGTTGCCACAATAACCCTACAAATCATTACTTAATATATAATTTATTTAATTATAAATATTGTCAACCACTAATGAAATGAGAGAGAAAGTCATCAAAAAGGTGAATCAGTTAAAAATTGGCAACTTTTTTAGCATTCCCATCATTTTAATAGTAAACACCCTTGAAAAAATTATTAAACTGAATGCCACATCAACTGACATTCTTTTAGAGCACTCTATTGAAAATGTTCTTATAAAATTGTCTTGTCAGGATGGCTATGCATCATTTTTTTTTTTTTATCGCTCTTTTAGCTTTTTTTTTTTTGGAACAAAGCTCTCTTTTAGGTTAATTGCTACATAGTGTAGCCTTTCTTTTTCTTCTTTTATTTTCTTTTTTTGGTTGTTTTTCTTTTTATTTTTCTTTTTATTATTTACGGAGAAAAAAACTATAAAAAAAAATTTATTTTTATTTTAGCAAAATATTTGATTGGTCTTTATATTTTAATTTGGATTCTTCTAACTTTAATATTTATATTTTTTACCCAGTCCAACTCCTCACTAATATTCCTATTAATTTAAATTTCATTATTGTTTTCAATCATTTTTAAATTTCTTCATCTCTTTCATCCATTTTAATCCATCAACTAAAAGAAAAGAAATTTTACACATTTAATTGAAATAAATTAAAATATTGAGTGAGAAGCAAAATCAAAATACATGAACCAATTAAAGAAATTTAGTCAAATACATAGCAAAGTTATACCTAATGAAGACTTGTATATTTTTATTTAAAAGAATAAAATTGAAGTTTCATTGAAGTTGCATAAAAAAACAAAATTTTATATATTTTGATAAAAAAAAAAAATAGTTTCAGTGAAGGTGTATAGAAAAACAAAATTGTGAACTCATCTCATGTATGTAACGTAGATAAGGAGGATATGATTCTTCTTTATCTTTTGTGATGTAGCTTTGGTGGGTATAGAGAAGATCGTCAATTCATGTTCTCTTTTTTTTTCTCTTATTATATTATTATTCAGCCATGAAAGTGATTACACCCCACCATTTATTAATGGTCAAGGTTTAATTTTGTTGCAATCACTCTAATTCTCTATGATTTATTCAATTTGATTAATCAATCATTATTTAGATGACCAATTAATGCTTGTTGGAATGGTTAAGTTGCGAAGCAAATTAGCCCCTATTTTTAAAGTAACCCTATTCCTATTTAGGGGGTTGAGGCAAAAACTGGATTGATGAACCGTTCTGTTCGTCACGCATTGACCCCATTCACTTGTTTATCGTAGATGTTGTAAGTAGTTTTAAATGGTTTCAATTAGAGATCTCAAGTTTGAATTCTAATATATATATACATATATAAATTAATTACAAGAGGATACTAAAGGCTATATGACAAATTTCGAACCGAGTAATTAGAAAAAAAATCATTATTTAGATGAAAATTTCCTGTTAAAGCATGTTACATATATTTAGGGGGTGTTTGGTTGCTACTTTTTATGCTCATTTTTGCATTTTCACTTCAAAAATAAGAGTTTTAGATGTTTGATTGGGGAACTCATGTTTACATTTTACACTTGAAAAGTACATTTTACAAAAGCGGAGAATCCATGCTTTTTGGAAAAACAGCCTATTCCAACAGCAAACAGCAATAAGAAACAATAGGTAAAACAAACGGGCTCTTAAAGTCGGTACGTACATTAGAACTCAAATTAGAAATTTCTAACTTAAGGGCATGTTTGGCTACTTGCTGTTTGTTGTTCCTGTTTGCTGTTTGTCTTTTGAAAATACTGCTTTTCCAAAAAATAGAGATTCCATGCTTTTGTAAAAAACTACTTTTCAACTGTAAAGGCAAACATGATATGTCTAACCAAACACCTAAAATTCTGCATGGCAAACAGAAGATGAAAAGTAGGTAACCAAATATCCCCCAAGTGTTGATTTAGGTTTTTTTTAGCTCTTTTTTATTGTTATACTTGAAACAGGATATTGATAACACAAAAGAGTGCTTGTTTCAGCTTTTCGGAACAATTTTTTTTTTTTGCGTTTTTTACTCAAAACATCAGAAAATATAGCATTTAGTTAGATTTATAAAAAATAGCTCTTATTTTCTTTTATGGAAACAAGGGCTTCTCAATACTTTTAAGGAAGAATTTGTTTGTATTAGTTAATTATGATAAAATTATCATTCTTATTTTTACAAAACATGTTTTTTCTTCAATATTATTCTAATTTTTATAATATTATTATCAAGAGGATAAAGTTTTGTTCCGTGCGATAAATTACTATTTATGTAAGTTATTTTGATTAAGTTTTGTATTCTAATTTTTACTTTTATAATTTATTTCTCAATTAATTTAAAACATATTAATATTAAACATTTTACATACTAACAACAAATATTTTCATCACAATTTTACCAACTATTAATTATTAACCAACTAATAACAAATACTTAATAGCAAAAACAACAACAAATACCTGAACCGACATACCCATATTGGTAGTTAGAATCGAAAATATTACACTTCCAAAATAGCTAAAATATCTAATTTTAGCTATTTTGGAAAGAAAACCAATTATCATCTACTAACTACCAACAAACAATTAAACCAAACACATACTAAACAACATGAATTATTTTCCAACATTTTTACTTTAGACCAGTTTTATCTCATTTTAACAAAAAAAAAAAAAAAAAAAAAAACAATGTTAAGTTATTTTCTGTTCATAGAAGTAAAAATAATTATCATAAATATTAGGCATTACTCAACTCATACCTAAAATACACTATTGGGAAATACTATATCTTTTAGTATCACTTTTTAAATAAAATATAAAACATGTAACACAAGTGATTGCTTTTTGATAAATTATGCTATAACATGGCTTTGTCTCCCTTTAGGCCATTAACAGGTCAGATACCCCCCACTCCACAAACCTATTCGAGATATTTCTTATAATTAACACTTCAAATTTTCCTGTCATTAATGCTCTATCTATATCTATACTACATATTCTAAATCTTATGCCTATTTTACTATTTTAGTATATTAAAGTATGTGCAGATAATAAAGAATAAACATGTTAAATCAGGTACTAGATTTTTCTTAAACAATAATTTAGGGATTCTTACCCGTTCAACTATCTCTAAAAGATCACAGGGCAAATTACATTTATGGTCACTGAAATTTAAAATTATTTTTCAAAAAATCATTAAACTTTATTTTGTTTCAAAAAAAAAAAAATTAAACTTTCATTTTTATTATAATAAAATCATTCCAGTAATTTCAACTAATCAAACTTATGTGACAGCCACAATAGAAATGACAAACTCTTACATATTACATCGTTGTTCCTATAATTTTTAATGTTTGTATTAAAATAAAAATAAAATTTCAATGACTTGATTGAAATAAAATAAAAATTCAATGATTTTTTTAAAAAAAACATTGGCCTCAAAATCACATGTAAAATATGAGAATGAAGAAGCCGTCCTGAAAACAAACAGCACGTTGAAGAAATAAAAGAAAAAGAAATACACATGGAATCTTCAATATATATTATTTTAATCCCTGATATGACACACAAACAAAGATAATTTGAAGTTTTCATATTTGCCGTTCTTTTTTGTTACTTTAATAAGAACAACAGTTTCCTCCCACATAAAACGTGATTTTTCCAAAGTTCAACCTGGACAAATAGCTAAAAGGCCATTTTTCCTCAAAATAATACTTATTCTGAAGATATATCCAAAAATATGACTTGGTTTAAAAATAAATCTCATTATAATAATGCTAATTCCAACAGTATCAAGCGTAGTGTCCATGGCAAAATTATTTTAAAAACTGCATGTTTTTGTTTTAACCGAGTATCAACGACAGCTATTTCAGTGACAAATTCCGTCTTTAATGTCAAATCCATGATAGATTCTAAATATGCTGAAATTACCAATGGAAATTGTACATTTAATTACGGAATTTTGTGTTAGTAACTCTATTTTTTCTTTATAACAGACTCCCTAACCCTCCATACATCCTTCCCAGAACAGATGCTACAACCCGATGATTAAATCACCGGGTTCTTTATATTTGAAACCGGTGTTTTGAATATACTGATAGAAGCATTAGCCCATTAAAAAAAAAAAAATTAACTTCCCTAAGAAAAGGTTGAGGAAAAATCCAGCTAAGGCAACTTCCTGTCTAGTCAGCTTGCCAGCTGCTGGTGCTTTGCTTTGTTGTTAGCAACAAAAACAATGATAAAGTTGTTGTCAAACTTAATATAGAAACTTAATCACCCATTAAACAGAATCTTACAACTTAGAAAGTAACCTTGTTTTGCCCTGTGTCTTGGGCTGTCACTGTCATGATGGAACTCTATCCATGAAGGACAAAACAAAAATCACTATCCATAGACAAGATTAGAATAATAACCCCATGGATGAAAGCCACATAATCATAAAAAAGAAAAAAGAAAAATGGCAAATAATTAATTCATATACCACAAATGAATTTGTAATTATTTAAGTTTGAAGATACAGACTAAAACCAAACCCTAGCACAAACACAAGAGGCTGTCCAAATCAGTTGCTATCATAAACTTAATGTATCTACTGCCCACTTTCTACTATGCATATTAAGGCATATGCTGTTAGCAACTTTTCAGGGTCCTGTTCTCTAGAAACTCATTTTATTACCTTCTTGAATTTCAGCAACAAGGTCACCATCTTTACCAAACCAAACCAAACTTCATCATCTACACAATAAACTTGTTTCTCACTTTTTGAGACACTTTTTACCTAATTTGATGCCAGAGATAATAATAAAAGTTATTCCATCTTACTTATAAGTTTAAACTTTTAGATCAAATGGTTCATTCACATGGTACTAGAGACTTTAAGACCAAATAATCAAGGGTTCAAATCCTTGCAATGCAACTCTATTTGTTAATGGAATTTCAACACATGTTAACATGGGTTTTTTTTGTACACGCTTTAAACCCAGAGAGTATTCGTGTACGGAGATGTGTCACAAATAATAAATAAGCCATTCTTAGAGCTTACCTATGGTTCCTTGAAACTGGTGTTTACCATCACTCGCATGTTGTAGGCATATAATAATAATATTCTGCCTCCATGTAAAATTTGAGCAGAAATGGAAAACACAGTCAGCATAGAAATTATAAGAAATGTATTGATATTTTCCTAGGCTGCTTAGCTTTATTGCCTGATGTTTTATCAGGTTAAAGATTCTAACCTAAAAGTCCATAATGCATATACAGACAGGGATGGCAATTCATTCATGACACAAATTACGGAGACAACCTGAATGACACGACATGGTTGACACGGCCCACGGGTATCATTTTTCATACATTTATATCACATGATTATGACGCGAAAACCCGAATTGTCACCCCACATGGAATCTTGCACCATGGATCAAAATTCTTTTTTTCTTTTGCCCTAATACAACAATATAAGTAGCATTGACGAAAATTTCATGTAACTTGTTTCATTTAACAGTTAGGTGCAAGTAAGGAGAGAAATAAGTCCTAACTAAGGGTGGCAACGGGACAGGGATTCCCCTAAAACCACGGGGATCTGAACCGGCAGGGGCGGGAAATCACTGAATTATTTGGGGGTGGGGGTTACTACCCCCAAAAAGTGGGGATCCCCACCCCGCTCCTGAAAAAAACTCCTATTTCATGTTTCGTTTTCCTACTTTGGTGAAAAGTAGGAAATGAAGAATGGAAACTATTATCAACCAAAGCAGAACTTTCGTAGTATTTCAATTACTTGGCAATATACTATAAAACCTAAAGTTATTATTCAGCAACTAAAATTGTCACAGCTTAACTATGCTTGCTGTCCCAACAAGGTCCCATAAAGCATTACATGATCCAAAACGTTTTAATAAAATGACAATATCAATAGGCCCTAGAGCTATTACCCATATTAAGTGCAATTACCTTTATTTCAATTGAGCATAAGCAGAGTCAGATGTCAGTACAAAGTAGGATACAGAAGGCTAGAATAGACAATTATGGGGATTCGATGTTAAGGTTTTGAAAAGGTGGAATCTAACCTCATGTACTGTATTACATACAACTTTGCCTAACCAAAATTCCCACCGGGAAGACCCCTATAAAACAGGAACACTTCCACTTGGTTGCTGCATAGTTCCTAAGGTTTGTCCTGCAAAACCAATAATGTCACTTCATGGACCCAAATATATTGACTCTTACACCCAGAAAGAGCAACATAAGAAAGATATTGTTAGATATTAATATGAATTGGGTCTTTAACTATCAGCTTAAGCTTTCAATTGACACGGAATCAGAGACTTCGACAAGTGACCAAAGGTTCAATTCCTAACAACTCCATTTGTTGATTTAATTTTAACACATGGTAAGATGGGCTTGTGTCGTTCACGCTTCAAGCCTAGTTGGCATTGGCGTGCAGTGGTGTGTCAGATATTTATATGAATTGGGCGTTTAACTATCAGCTTAAGCTTTTAGTTGAAATGGTTCCATGACATGGTATCAAGAGCCTCTTTGTTGATTTAATTTTAACACATGGTAAGATGGGCTTGTGTCTTTCACGCTTCAAGCCTAGTTGGCATTGGCATGCAGTGGTGTGTGTGTCAGATATTTATATGAATTGGGCGTTTAACTATCAGCTTAAGCTTTTAGTTGAAATGGTTCCATGACATGGTATCAAGAGCCTCTTTGTTGATTTAATTTTAACACATGGTAAGATGGGCTTGTGTCGTTCACGCTTCAAGCCTAGTTGGCATTGGCGTGCAGTGGTGTGTCAGAAATTTATATGAATTGGGCATTTAACTATCAGCTTAAGCTTTTAGTTGAAATGGTTCCATGACATGGTATCAAGATCCTCTTTGACCAAGTGATCAATGGTTCGAATCCTGACAACCTCATTTGTTGATTTAATTGCAGAACATGGTAAGAAGTGCCTGCGTTGTGCATGCTTCAAGCCCAGTAGGCATTTGTGAATGGGTGTATGTCAGATATTAACATGAATTAGGCCTTTAACTATCAGCTTAAGCTAGTAACATGACTTTTAGGGTTTTACCTCATGTACAGTACTGGGCACAACTTCGCCTAACAAAAATTCCCACTTGGAAGACTTCTACAAAGCAGGAACACTTCCACTTGGTTGCTGCATAGTTCTTAAGGCTTGTCCTGCAAAACCAAAGATGTCACTTCGCAGAAAAGATAATTTCCATCCCGATATTGACATCAAGAAGAGCAACAGAGGAAGTGTGTCAACTGTCAAGTATAAAAGTGTCCTTCATGGGCTGTATATATATATATATATATATATATATATATAACGATGTCAATGCAATGGGATGTTGTTAGTGCAGGCATAGTAGTTTAAAAATGGTAGTAAGAATTACAGCTAAATACAGTGCTTATTAATCAACAGCTACCCCTTAGTTATTGAGCACAAATCCAAAAAAAAATGTCTGAAATTACTTTCTCCCATTTCAGTTCATGTATATAGTTAGCACAAATTCAAAATAAAGAACCAAAGTTCAAGAACATGACGATTAGTTGACTACCTGAATTGCCTGCAAATGAATAAGCCTTTGGAAGATGTTTGTTTCTGAGCAATCCAACAGGAGCAGTCTGAGCCCTTGGAGTAGTATCTACAGGAGTTTGATTTGAGAAGTTAAAGGCTGGTGTCCATCTCCCTGATTCATCCAAGCTTACTTCTGAAATCTGTGCAAGAATTTGATCAAATCAAATAAACAAGGCTCTTATTTTGCAAGAAATAATTATTCAAGTAGGTAGCTCCTCAATAAATAACTTGTAAGCAGACCTAAAAGAATGTCATGAATGGATTTGGCAATTTGCAGTGAGTGAAGTTCTAAATGATTTTTCATATATTCATCATGCCATAACAATAAGCATATTCTAATTAGAAAGAGCAAATAGTAGACCTTTTTCGTGACCAAACTGTCTTGTTCATGCATACATTCTCTATGGGATGAAGCCTGTAACTGAAATATGCTTTCGTAGGATAATTGATAACTCATGACATCATTGCAAAGTCCCTTAGATGATGATGCGGTGTACATATGACCAATTGCAGACCGAAGGCGGTTGGTTTTCTGAGAGTAATAAGCTTTTGTAGCAAGAGGAGCGGGAACATCTGTAGTTTAATTGCATCAATTATTATTGAATATTGAGAAAGAAGAAAGCAGTAAAAGTCAAGAATCAGAAAAAAGGTTCAAGACAATGTTAAAAAAATGTTATTGGGAACTGTTTATATCTTTACTGAAAGCAATAAAAGAAGACCTTTTGTCAGAAGGTATTTTGAAAATGATTGTCCATGGAATGCAGAGACAACACTATCATTGTGAATGTCGCTCCTGGAAGTGGACTGCATTTGAAAATCCTTGCCTGAAAAAAGATGCGTTCATAAGAGTGTCTATGAATATATCATGTTCGATAGTAGTAAGTCCACAATAATTAGTAATTAGTAATCAATACATAAATCTCTATACTCTACAGGGTCAATAAGAAGAACTTTTATATAACCCATTTCCCGGTATAAAATTAAGAGGTTGATAAAAGAATAAAGTATCCACCTACAATGGGCTACTTCCTATTACTTGGTCAATTTATATGGGCAGAATAAGCAGCCACTCATTGAAATAACTTCATCCTAATATTTGTTTTCCCATTTTCAGATATTTCTGAAAATGTTTTCTTCTTTTACATTTTGGAAGAAACATAATGGGAACCAGGTCTCATCAAATTAAGAAAGACTACATACTGTAAGTTGAAAGTAGAAGTGCAGTTCTCAAGCAGATTTAAGTGAGTCAAATGTAAGAACTTGAGAAAATAGGTAGGGAGAGGGGAGACAGAGAGACTCTTACTGCAAGGTTGGAAAAGTAAGACAAATTTTAAAAACTTGAGACGATAAATCTGTCCTTACGGGTTAAAGAATCTTCCACACTTCTGATTTTTACTTGGCTAGAAGCAACTCCTGGATTATTTGATTGCAATAGATGTTGACTTGATACACTACAAGAGCAGAAAAGGAATATCTATCATGAGAGCATTTTAATTTTAAATAAAGAATAACTCAATTACTGCGACACTTTGCTAAACTATGTCTTCAAATTTACATCTTGGTTACATAAAATGCGAAAGCCATCACAACCTGATAAAAACATAAAAAAGTAACTCTTCCTCACTGTTCACAACTGATGAACATGTCAAAGCATACATCAACAGATACATTCTATCACAAGGCAAACAGCTATATCACTTACTTGTCCACACTATTAAGACACATGACTATCAGAATTCCAATATCATGTTCAGAGTCAGAAAAATACTCTCCTGTTAAACTGCGAACAAAAAGAGTAAGAGCATCTTTCCCAGCAAAGGCACGCCCGAGAAACAAAAAGTAACATCAATAGCATAGCAATTACATGAGTGTGCATACATAAAAAATCAATGAAAAAATAGTGATAAACAGCATGAGAACATTAATGCTAAAAAATAAATATAAAAATCCAAATATAAAATGTATCAGATAGAATAGTTGGATAAGCATAATTTAAAGCAGCACATTGCATTAAGAACGAAGAAATCATACATTTTAGAGCGTTTTGTAGGTGGTGGCATTAGATATACTGAGTGGTCAGTATTCTCAGGACTCACTCGTTTACCATCCATCGAAGGTTCCATGCCAATATACGTGGGATTCCCTAGTGGCATGATAAAGCAGAAAAACAAGCTGAGTTTAGTGGAGTTTGTGTGTCTATATATGTTCACAGATGAAAACCTGCTAATAGAGCTATACCACATGTCACCCCTTTAGATAATCCACAAAGTGTATGCAACATTACAAATCAATTAATTTATAGCAACAATATCCCTAAAATAGCTAAGGTTTACTAGTTCCATCAGAATACTGGAAGACACCCAGCTTTTAAAGAAAATCCAGAGAGAACCAAATCATGGCCAAAAGGAAAGTTTACAAAACATATACACTTCCCATATCTTCTCTTAATTGCACTTTCAATTGCTAGCACTAGCACAATCAGCCCATACTACAAATTTCAATAGCAATTCCATCATAGGAGGAAATGCTGCAGGACCCCTATTATTTTTCCACAAGTTATATTACTGAAAATTATCAAATGAAAACAGAATTCATAAGTAATAAAGAAGCTAAGCAACCAAAGAGGGCATAATGCCCACAATTATTCACTGTCTTAATTACTCACTAGAAGTTCATTACTGTATCCTCCAGAATTTCATGTTGGAACCAAAAGCTGATTATTTAACCTGCACAGTCAAAGCAAATGATTTTCGCCAACTACAAATAATTGGCATTTACAGATCAGATGCATCCATTGGTGCACCAAATTTTGTTTTCAGATGATGAGATGAGAAAGAATAAACCAATCCAAATTTCAAAGGAACGACTGAAATATGGTAAGTTTAAATGGCCAACTAGACAAGCAAAGCACAAAACAGAGAAATACTTGCAACACAACCATGAACATGACTCAAATGCCAAGATTGAAACATTGACAAGTTAATTTCAACGAAGCAATTATTTTGTAATCAAAAGAAATTAGTGCACTAAATAATGGATGGTGATGATGCCAAAGTCACTATAGTTGAGGGGAAAAAAAGGACATATACATCTATTGATTGGTATAAAAAGGTCCGGCTCCAAAAAGGAAGAAAATGAAGAGTGAAGAAGACTTACTATTTGTATCCAAGGAGACGGAAGATACTCCAGGTTGTCCATCCAACTGAGATTCTGATGGAGTCAAACAGTCTGCATCTATAGTTATAGACCTTTCTTGCTCTACAACTGAAGTACTGTGGTCTAAGACGTGTTAAGAATTTAAAAAGATGGCATACTGATTAAATGAACTATCCACCAGGAGTACAGTGTATGTCATCAAGTACACTAAACAATTACTCCCCCTTTGTAACTACTAGAAGTGTACTCTTTTCACGGTGGGCAGAAATAGCTAAGTTATACCTCACGCTCGTGCACCACAACATTAGATTCAATGGAGATTAGCTATCACATTCAACATCTATATTGGTAAATCCTAACGAATGGATAAAAAATCCCTATTTACACAATGCCATTCTCCTGCTGTATGTCTTTGCCGTCTGGGATTCTGCAGTTCTGTCACACAAGTCTTTTACCAGAGAGGGAAGCTTTGAATTGTAGTCTTCTAGCCTTCAATGTGGGAAGTTGGACCAGTAAATCCATGTCGTTCGCTAATAATTAAGCTAGTGAATGACCCCAATTTAATTGTCTAAATAGGGAGTAGTAGTGAAGTGGGCTGGAGACCTATTCAAAATCTTTTGACACCCGTTTCTGGCAAATTAGACACTGAACCATTACTCCCCTGTTAGACCAGTAATTGTTTAGTGTACTTGTATTCCCACTCTAACTTACTAGAGAACGCCATTGACTTGAATGGTCTAAAGGAGGGGCATTGTTTAGTGAAATAGCTCCGTTTAAAATAATATGCATAAGCCAAAAGGAAAAGAAGAATCCTTGCCGAAACAATGAAAAACACCAGTTCTAGGCTATTTTGACATATCCTCCATTAGGTTTGAAATGATACTGATGTTTTAACAACACATGGAGTTCAATGAACAAGCAGGATCAAAAACCTCCTTCAAGATCAGAAATATAATACAATATATATAAGGATACTAATATAAGCAGTTGATAATTTTTTCCTCTCCTTCTTGGTAAGTTTCCTGCGCCTTGTACCCCCATCAAGCTCTGTCATCCTTTCTTCTGTGGAAGTTAAGGACCGACAAAGTACTGTGAAAATAAAGAGGGGAAAAAAACAAATTAGCACAGCACTACTGAACTTGAAGAGCTTGCAAGACAAGCAATTGAAAACAATAGGTCCAGTAAATAAATCTGGTCAGGCCGAAGAAACATGTACGCAACGTGCAAGTCTACAAGGGTTTCAAGATTGGACAAAGAATCAGGGAACTCCATCAATCTCTTCAAGGGTTTCTAGTATGGGAATTAAGCCAAAAGCAGTAATATTTTGACCAAAACTTAACCGGATGAAACTGAAAACTAAACTCAACCTAACACGAGCATGCAATTTAATAAATCACGCATCATTAAATTTCACTCACTACCGAGTTGGAAATCGGTATCAGATGACCTCTCAGTTAAGTGAAGGAGTGCATCTTTATTTGAGACTTTGGACTTATAATTAACTCTAAAATAAGTTCATGGTAAGAATTTTACAAATGGGATGACAATGGAAATTGTTGTGTTTCTTGTTAACAAATAACAATCAAGTAGTTTATGCATGGAAAATTATCAACAAGATGGTGTTAATAACATTCAGAAACCTAAGATGACCGAGGCAAAAATGCTTAGACTAGTGGTACCAATAATTGGACCTTGCTATTGCTTTTATTCTACTTCAGTTCCACGTATTGAGAGCAGCATATAGTCCAATGGAACATATAATGATATACAGTTGGACCAATATAGCTGAAAGAAAATAGCACCTAGTGGACTTATCAATGCCAAGCACTCTAAATTATTTTTACACACAAATTGTTCCATACAAAAAAAGGGGTTGAAAGAAGAGAAAAGGCATTGAAAACTGAAGAAAGCCTTCATACCTGCATGAGCAGCATACTGATTGGCTTTTACTGGTTTTCTGCAAGTATTACAGCATACCTTCACAATGATATCACACAATCAGATAAATCATCTTTGTTGAAAAGAAAAGAGAGAACTACATTAAGAGAAACTTGATCATATTTAATAAGCTAACCAGGGTTTTAAAT
Source organism: Euphorbia lathyris (assembly GCF_963576675.1). Taxonomy (NCBI): domain Eukaryota; kingdom Viridiplantae; phylum Streptophyta; class Magnoliopsida; order Malpighiales; family Euphorbiaceae; genus Euphorbia; species Euphorbia lathyris. Next base: position 127,945,144 of record NC_088911.1, read on the forward strand.
AATGCTAACAGAATTAATCATGATATTGTCAGAGCAGACAATATCAGGCTGAATCAATCCACATTACTTGAATTTGAAAGATAAAGAGACTTTTTTTAACAATTTTGTACTTGACAAAATATAGAACACATTCTAAATATCTTAAATAACTATTTTGAAAGCAAAATTGAAGTCATAACTGAAATGAGTTTATGATAAATATATTTTTATAATAGACTGGATTTGAGCTAAATCTGTAAATTTAAATTATCAAACATTAGAAATTAACTCCTAATTATATGGTGTAGAACTATTATTAGCTTATGTACTGCTATAAGTTCTAAAATTCTTCAGCTAAAATGCAAGTGTGCATAACGAAAGGGAGTGAACTAATGATCTTAAAAAATAAAAACAAAAGAAATACACTATATATTTATTTGTATGTCAACAATATGATAATTACCTAGATAGTTACAATCAATTCAAAATTGGTTTCAGAGTGAGAAAAATTCCAGAAAAGGCTAATAGAAAGCCCATTGCAATAGGTTTACTGAATACAAGGCAGGTTTTTCCTTTCCCTATCCCGTTTTTCTCCTTGTTCCCATCTTTATATTTTCTCTACTCCTTTTTAAAAAAAATTTATTCTGCAAATGATGCCATATTGTCCATAACAACATACTGAGCATATTGATCTCAATGCTAACCACACTGAGACAGGCTGAAATGATGTGATTCCAAAGGCAAACTCCGCATCTCAAACACCACATTGCAAATTACCTGGCTATTTTTGCAATACAACCAGCCAATATAGCACGCGAAGATCAAAGTATAAACCTTGATCCTAACTAAACAAGTTATAGTTTAATACAGTGAACTGATAGTGCTCTGGATACAACAAAAACAACAGATTCCTGCGTATTTGCACTCATTCCATCGTCCCGATATGATTCCAAAAGAACAGGTGAGTCTTCTAACTATGTTCCAGAGATAAGATGCGAGTATCCACTGAAAAAACCATAATTGGATGGAAGAATATCTTCTTTGAGTCTCATTTGGATCGAAGATACAACTTCTTGCAGTAATATTTTGTCTAGTTCCCATCTTATACATACGTTCCGTGTGAAGGTCTCCTTAATTCATAGTTCAAATTTTGCAGCAAGAAAGCCCCAAATAGAATTTAGGACTTGACTCTCAGCCATCCTTACTCGTGCCCCCAAGTTTTTGAACAGATTTGCTCCAATATTTACATCTCAATTATTCAAAAATCGTTAATTTTTTAATTAATTGGGATGGAGCTTTCCATTTATATATCCTTAACAAAGGGCAATCATATATGATAGCATCAAAAGCACACGACGTGTAGTTAAAAACATCATGCAGGGGGAATAAGTTGAGTAGAATTCAGCGTCTAGAGCCTAGAGATGTTTACAAGCCTTCTTATCCTTTCATATGCAGTATATTCATTATGGTCTTGATTTTAGGGGGAAAATATGCACATCATCTTAGGTTTTGAAGTATACCTCAATAAACAAATATGAAGGAGCAAAAGATTCAAGAGGGCACAAGTAATAAAACCATAACAACAACAACAAAACCTTAGTCCCGAAATGATTCGGGGTCGGCTAACATGAACCATCATATAAAACCGTGAAATCAAGTCGTGTCAGCGACCCAAATTCGCTCCCTCCACTCCGTCTTATCCACTACCATATTTTCCTCAATTCCCAGTAAACTCATATCATTCTCGATCACCCTCCTCCAAGTTTGCTTAGGTCTTCCCCTACCCCTCACCACTATATCCCTTTGCCACTCTTCGGTTCTCCTAACCGGCGCATCAAGCGCTCTACGTTTCACATGGCCAAACCACCTTAGTCGGTTTTCTCTCATTTTATTCTCAATAGATGTGACCCCTACTTTTATCCGAAGTATTTCATTACTCACCCGATCCTTTCTCGTATGACCACACATCCATCTCAACATACGCATCTCCGCCACCGACATCTTATGGATGTGGCAGTGTTTCACTGCCCAACACTAAAGTACCATATAACAATGCTGGTCTAATTGTCGTCCGGTAGAATTTTCCCTTCAATCTATTAGGCATGCCGGGGTCACAAAGGAAACCCGTAGCACTCTTCCACTTCGACCAACCAGCTTTAATCCTATGAGCAACATCTCCATCTACTTCTCCATCCGTTTGGATAATAGATCCTAAATACCGGAAGCAATCCGAGGCCTGAACAACTCTCCCATCTAGGGTGATCGACCCTGCCTCCCTACTCCTATGGCCGCTAAACTTACACTCCAAATATTCTGTCTTACTTCGGCTCAACTTAAAGCCTCTAGATTCTAGAGTTTGTCTCCATAGTTCCAACTTCCTCTCCACTCCTTCTTTCGTCTCATCAACCAACACAATATCATCTGCAAACAGCATGCACCATGGTATACCATCTTGAAGTGAACTTGTTAGTTCATCCATAACGATGACAAAAAGAAATGGGCTTAGTGCGGAACCTTGATGCACTCCAATCGTAATACTAATAGGAAACTCTTCAGTCTTCCCAACACTAGTACGTACACTCGTGCATGCTCCCTCATACATGTCCTTTATGATGTCAATATATTTCCGCGAAATGCCTTTCCTTATCAAGGCCCACCAAAGTACTTCCCTTGGTACCTTATCATATGCTTTCTCCAAGTCAATGAAAACCATATGCAAGTCTTTCTTCTTATTTCGATAGTGCTCCATTAATTGTCTCATTAGATGGATGACTTCCATAGTTGATCTTCCCGGCATAAAGCCAAACTGGTTTTCCGAGATCTTCACCGTCCTCCTTAGCCTTTGTTCGATCACTCGCTCCCAAAGTTTCATAGTGTGACTCATTAATTTGATTCCCCGATAGTTGGCACAATCTTGGACATCGCCTTTGTTCTTATACAAAGGGATTAAGATACTTTTCCTCCATTCTGATGGCATCTTATTGTTTCTCCAAATTTTGTTGAAGAACGTCGTCAACCATTCGATTCCTCTTTCTCCCAAACATCTCCAAATCTCAATAGGGATGCCATCAGGTCCTACTGCTTTCTTCAACTTCATCTTACTTAATGCCATTTTGACTTCACCCTTTTGAATTCTCCGCAGGCATTCATGATTTATCATATCATGATGGATACTTATATCTCCAACATCTTGTCTGCGATCTCCATTAAATAAGTCATCAAAATAGGACCTCCATCGTTCCTTGATATCCTTATCTCCAACTAGGACTTTCTGGTCCACATCCTTCACACATTTAACTTTTCCGAGATCTCTCGTCTTCCTATCTCTCATCCGAGCAATTCTATATATGTCTCTTTCCCCTTCTTTCGTATCCAATCTTGTATACAGATCCCGATTCACCTTTGCTCTAGCATCTCGTATGACCTTCTTTACTTCCCTTTTAGCCTCTTTGTATTTTTCGTAGTTCTCGTCACTCCTACATTTTCCCAATATTTTATAGGATTCTCGCTTACTCTTTACAAGTAATAAAACCATATGAGCAAAAAATAGATGCCACAAACAAACTTCCCGTAGCTTAACAGCACATATAGTTCAGACTTCAGACATTTTCATTAACTAAAAGAAGTTCAGAGCATTGAAGAAACTTACCAGATCCAAAGGGTCAGTCATTGGTTTCAAACCAAATACATGCACATCTGCAAAGGATATTCATCAAGTAGATAAGAAACTAACGATAAAGCAGCCCTCAAAACTCAAAACGCAAACATAAATCATAAATGCGACACAATTAACACTTAAGGATAAGTTTAACTACACTTTTTATGAGACTATTAACAATGAATAATATAGTTTTTTTTTAATAAAATAAAATAAAGAAACAAAAACAAATTGTTCTATTATCTTGTGATGTGCCTGAACAAATTTTATACCTACTGGATTTATATATAGAATCATCTGAATACTTAAAACTCCAGACACTCTAAATTAATTTTAGGAACAGAAGTGGTAAAATATAGCAACAAAACAAGTAATGAATTAGAACACGAAGGTACTTGATGCAACAAAACAATTAGATACGCATTAAATCATTAATTTAAAATATTTTTATTAAATACAAACAGTATTAGTGAATACGTTTTATATTGAAATGAAAATCACCTTTCAATATTTATTTATTTAAAAAAAGAAGACAAAATTAAGGACAAGTTGGAACCATTAACTATTGACTGACTCTAAGATTTTACTTTTCAATTTTATTTTCTTAATCACTGTGTAGTTTTTTGATAAAAGAATGAAGTTACTGTTACTTTACATTAACCTTCATTAGTGAACAAACTATGAAATTCATGAACCATTCTTGGATTTGAATCTAAAATTTAATTTCTCTAATCACAATTTAGGTTTTTGTTAAAAGAATGAATTTACTGTCAGTTTGTGAACCTCCATTAGTACATAAATTACCTTCTTCGTCAAGTAAATTTGCTTCATCTGCCTCATTTAGCTCTCTGTGAATGCTCTGAGTAGCTAATTTCCGCTGGCAAACTTCCTCTGCGAAATTGCAAGACAGATATGAACACAAGAGTGAAACAATCTCAAAATTGAATGTTTTAAACTTAATTTATTGAGGAAAGACAATTTACTTAAGGCTCCATTAGCTTAAAACTAAGAAGAGTATCATTTTTCACCTCCAGTGATTCGTGAAGAACTTCCTGCAGCTAAAAGCCTAGCCATAACTGCCATTCTTCCATTTCCTAATGAGCAAACCATTGGCACTAATAACTACTAAGGTACATTTACACTGCAATTAACAGTATTGTATCAGCAATCGCAATCTGAACACGTAATCAGCCTGAAAACAACTTATCTCCAACTGCATTGCCATGGCATTACTCAAACTGAGTCACATTAACACCGAGTCTAATAAAAAAAAATTGAAATAGAAAACCTACGCATACCACACATCCCTAATTTCAAGCAGATTACAATAAAAATAGCCTAACGAAATTAATCACGCATTTAAATAAAAATAAATCAAGTGCAATAATATCAAAGCAGAATGGAACTTCACCTCGAATCTTTACAAATCAACAATTAGAATCAAGGAGAATGGCTGAATTCGAATCTACACAAGGAAAATCGCGGATCCCATTGCAATGCGAGCAATCAAGAAGAATGACGGGACGGGAGTAGAGAAGATTGGAGAAAGACGATGAAGAAAAGGAGTAGAAAAAACCTAGAGAGAGAATTTACAAAAAAAAAAAAAAAAAAAAGAGATGATTCAGATTGTTCAACTTCTCTCTCCTCGTCGGGAGAGGAGAGGAAGAGGAAGGAGAAGAGTGGCAGAAAGAGATGCTAAAAACGGTAACTTGTTCTTTTGCTTGATGAGTATTCGCCGCGAGTATGTTACTCTGTTTGTGATTGCTTCTATTGTCTTTTTGTGCTTTCTACTGTACCCGAATTCATTTCCAAATATTTGAAATTTCACAATTACAACTTTATTTAATTTTTTATGATAGTTTTATCCTGTATTTTAACAATGTTATTTTAATATAAGCACTTCATTTATGTATTTTTTTTTTTTTTTTTTAGAAAAAACCGACCATTATTAAGAAATAGAAACATCTTCGATAGGAAGAGTATCATCTAAATAACTAGGATCAACAATATCACTAGAAATTAGCATTGGAATGGAAATGATGAATCATTTATCGTTCGTTAATCTAAGGATAAAAGTCATAAAACAACCTGAATGGATAAGTAACATATCTCAAATTTCTTCTATAACAACCTTGAACTGAGTAATATCATGGACCTTTGTTAAAATGTGATCCACCACCCCCTTGATATTCATTTTCGAACTGAACATTCTGAAAGTTGGCACTAGTTAGGTTCCTTGTCGTGTATCTTCAAGCAAACAATAACTGAATTTAGACGAGTACAAACCATCTCTGGAAAAATATCAAATGAGTTTATTATCTTTAGCTGCCACATACACTACCATTCCACAATCCTACTCTGATTCCAAATGTAAGTTCCTGATTAAAAAAAATAAAAAAATCAGAAATCATTGCATCTTTGTCTTCATTAGTGCAAATAGAGCTGATGTGAAGGTTCTTCATTTATTAAACACGGATAATATCATATTGAAATCAAATCTCCTCTTCCAATCCTCCAGCGAATACCCTTTTGGATAACTTTAATCGAACTTCATACGCTCCTCCAAACAAAGCTAGGTTATTGCCGGAAAGGAAAGACCCACGAGCATAATATTTAACTTTGAACAATCTGTTAACCAACGTACTAGGAGTACCAATAAGTTTCCAAACCTATTTTTCTAATACTACCAAATTAAAGTCTTGTAAATTTTAATGGAGACTGTGAATTTCTCTTACATGGAAGAAATTTTTTCTTAATTTCATATGCAGTTTGACAAACAACAACAACAACAACAACAAAGTCTTAGTCCCGAAATGATTCGGGGTCGGCTAACATGAACCATCATATAAAACCGTAAAATCAAGTCGGATCAGCGACACAAATTCTCCCCCTCCACTCTGTCCTATCCACTACTATATTTTCCTCAATCCCCAATAAACTCATATCACTCTCGATCACCCTCCTCCAAGTTTGCTTAGGTCTTCCCCTACCCCTCACCACTACATCCCTTTGCCACTCTTCAGTCCTCCTAACCGGCACATCAAGCGCTCTTCGTTTTACATGGCCAAAAAATGGATGAACTCCTATATTTAACGATTTGAAAAAATATGTTTAAAAGATCCTTAAAAAATGGCCAAAATTCTCAAAAGGTGTTTACGTCTGCAGCAAAAAAGGTTAGCCTTATTGTAAAAGTGCCTCCGCCTCCTGGTAGAAGTTCATCTCAAAATTATGTAGAGGTGACAGAAAGTCAATGCACTCTTCTTCAAATGGATGAACTCCTATATTTAAGGAAGAATAATGCTTTTCAGAAGGTCGTTAATTTTAACAAGTATAAGAGCACCTCTAGTGCATCTAATTTCTTTGTAACTTTTTATCAATTAGTTACAACCTACCACTGTAGAGGTTGTTACTAAAGTTGGTGTGCAACCAAGTTTAGTTACATACTTTTTCTGACACTAAATTGAATAAATAAAAGAGAATGCATAACTTTAGTTGGTTTATTTTGTATAAGGTCCTTTATATTTATTTTTTCTTTTTCTTTTTACCCCTTAAAAAGTGTGAAGTAACAAAGCTTCTAGTGGTTTGTAACTTTTGGATGCAATTTATCCAAGGTGGCACCCCCAAGTTATTACCTCCCACTAGAGATGCTCTAACAATACATATCAAAATTAGTCAGGGCATTGGTATGTTGGAGACTCGAGTGGTTACTCATAAAATGGACACATTGAGGATTAGTTACCAAAGGAAGCCTATTAAAATTAACCTCCTCCTCATTTACAAAGGCAACTAATAAAATCCAAAATCAAGCCAAAATTCTGCACAAATTTACTTTCAAATCTGAATTTTTGCACTTTTCCTTTTATTTCAATACATTTCCTTGTAATTTTTAGTTTATTCAAGCAATCAAATTTGAATTCTTACACTTTACATTTCCGACCTTCTTACAATTTCACAGCCTTTTTATAATTTATTTTTTTTTTTTAGCATTTGATAATTTGGACCTTGAGGAATTATTCCTAATAAATTGATAGTCAAATTCAGCACAATTTGAAATTCACCGTACTATAAAGATCACAACACGAGTTAAGTCAATTTTATATTTTGTGGTTAGGTGGCTTTGCGTATCCGCTGGACTGCCAGTCTGTGCCGCTGGCTGAGTTATCTGCTGCAATTAAAGCAGTTAGTTTGGCTATTGATCGGGGCTGGTCGAATATTTGGTTAGAGAGTGACTCAGCCTATGTCGTGCATATTTTCAGGAGTAAATCGCGTGATGTTCCATGGCAGATTCGTCAGGAATGGCTCAAATGCATCCAGCTAACGCATTCTATCTGTCTGACTGTCTCTCATGTTTTCAGAGAAGGAAATGATGTGGCAGATATTCTTGCTAACTTTGGTAGATCAGCAGCGAGCTACAGCTGGTGGGACTTGGTCCCGGTTTTTTGTTGTTCGGCTCTTCTTAGAGATATTAGGGGAGGTTCTAATTTTCGCTTCTCTTAATCCGTGTATCTAAATGTTTCTTCATTCTTTCATTTTTTGTTTTGCCTTGTGCTTTTTATAAAGGGTTCGGGGGTTTTTGCGTGGGGGTGCCAGCCTAGCTGGGATGTCCGTTGCTGCCCTCGATAACCAGCCTTGAATAAAAAAAAAATGTATATTTTTGAATGATTTAATATGTTTACCCACCAACCACCGTCTCTGGAATTTTGTTTAGGAAATGATATTATTGCTAAAAATCATCAATTTTATTTTTTAAAAGAAAAAATCAGTTTTAAAATATCATCTTATTATCTATATCATATATATAATAATAGAGAGAAATAAACAAAAAGAGTTTTATAGGTATTTTAGCAATAAAGGAAAATTGAAAAGTCAAATATATATATAACTTATAATAAATTGAAATCATTACACGTATATTAGTGTTGAATCAAAATTGAAAAATCATTTATGCAGTTTAATTAAAAATAAAATAATTGTAAATTTTGACAAGAGAAAACTTTCACGGTAGCTACTACAATACAAAGTATTAGCGATAAATTCAGATGATACTATTTAGCATTTGAAATTTTTTAGAAAAAGGTAAAGTTAAATGATGATATATTTTGGTGTGAGGAATGTGACCGAAAACCAAGAACTGCAATTCCAATATATAAGTTAATAATAAAATAACATTGTTTTGTCATTCAAAATTTAAAAAAAAAAACATAAGGATATATTTTTCTTTCACAACTGTAGATATGTGCTCAAAATAGTATCTTAAGATTTGAATGATTCTACGAAGTTTGTACTTTTCGACAGAGAAATTATACAAAGTTATTTTTTTATAAACTATTCTTTTTTTAAACTTAAAATTTTAAAACAAAATATTAATATAATTATATACGAATGAAATATAATTAAAAAAATAAATTTATGTACAAAAAATTTATCGATCCACGCAACTGCGGGCACAGTACTAATTTTAATATATTTTAAAGACTGATTTATAAATTAGGGATTAAGAATATATTTTTAAAGTTTATGATTTATGAATTTGGATTTAGAATTTATAAATTAAGATATAAAAGCATATTTTATTTGTGATATATAGAAAATAAAATAATTTTTGTATTATAATTTTTTAGAAATAAAAAAAAATTATACTTTAATTATACTTTTTTATAATTAAGGAAAAATTACAAATCTGGGTCAAATGGGAAGCCCGTTTACATATTAAACTCATTTACTAATTTTACTACATATCTAGACTGATTTTGTGTGACTTTCCAAAAATACCCCTGACCTTCCCACTTCCACCACTCGCGAATCACCGCTCCCCCCTATCTCCTTGGTTATGCGAAAAGTTGCTCCTGCATTAATGATTTCAAGACTTTTGATCTTCCTTTCTTCCTTTAAATTGCACGAAATCTGCACCATTTAGTCAAAATCATAATGAATTTCTCTTTTTCATCTCTTCATCTCTTGATTCTGCAACTTCCCAACCCTAGAAAACGAGTAAATGGTTTTTCATCTTCCTGTTCGTTGCTTGGTTTCTTTCTTCTTGTTACCATCAAAGAAATGGTTTTTCTACGTTATTTCCTTCGTTCTTCCCATGTTATCATATTGTTATTGTCGCTTTTGGGGGTGAAAGGGGCGAAAAATGTAAGTATCTGTTTTTTTTCTGCGTTTTTTCATGAATTCACTTCGCAATCGATGGTTTCGCTAAGCTTTGCGAAGAGAACGAGCCTGGAAAGTGATGATCTACTTCGTGAATTGATGATTTCGCGAAGTTCTGCGAAGAGAAAGAGTCTGAAACGTATGGATCTACCTCGCGAATTGATTAGTTCGCGAAGTCTGCGAATAGATCCTCACGTTTCAGACCTCGCAGACTTCGCGAAAGCATCGATATGCGACGTAGATAGTCACATTTCAGACCTCGCAGACTTCGCGAAAAAATCGATATGCGAAGTAAAATCACCTCTTCCCCTGCACATTTACATTCGCATGCTTCGCTAATTTTCATTTCGCGAAGCCAAAATCGTCCTTTTTCATAACTAACACGGTTAATTTTTTCTGTAGATGGTTGAATACGTAACATCCCTTTCTAGAAGGCGGCGTACTGGGCTGCAGGGAAGATGATTTTCCTTCCTGTATAGGGATGAACTTCCCCAAGATTGACACATTCACTCCTGAAATGATTCGTTAGGAGAGATTGTGTCAATCTCGGGGTGCAACATGGGACACGTCCATCCATGGTGCCAATCTTCAAAGTGGACCTAACTTAATCCGGTGCCAATTTTGAACCGAATGCGTAATCTTGGTACCAGATTAGTTAGTTTCACTTTAAAATGACTGGTTAGTAGAGTTCATTGTGACAATCTTGTTGTAAATTTTGATAATGTTATGATTTGAATGTTGTTATTGTAGCAATCTTGTTGTAAATTTTGATAATGTTATGATTTTAATGTTCGAATCCGTTGTTGTTTGCCAATTTTTGTTATATACCACTTCGCGTATTAGCTTCAAATCATATCCAGCATTCGCATATGCGAACTCAATTCATCAAGCAAAACAAACTTCAGCTTCGCAGGCTTCGCATATGCGAACTAAATTCATTAAGTAAATCAAAACATTAACTTCGCATATGGGTGAATATGCGAAGTCAGACGGGATGGGGCGAGCTCCGCGTAAATATTGAGGGTATTTTTGGAAAGTCACACAAAATCAGTTTAGATATGTAGTAGAATTAGTAAATGGGTTTAATATGTAAATGGGCTTCCCATTTGACCCAGATTTATAATTTTCCCTATAATTAATTATCATTTTTATGTAGAAAAAGCCCAAAAAATCATTAGATACCTTGGTGGGTTGTGAGCCAAAAGCCCAATAAACAATGTACAGATTGCTCGCATCCAAATTCCAAACCAACACTAGATGATAGGCTGGGCTAGACCAAGAGCCAATAAGGCCCTCTGTAGTGAAAATTTAGTTGGGTGTAAAAAAAGAAAAATTAGAAGGATGTAAAATAATAATTTATTTCTTATTTTTAAACAACTAATAATCAACTTCTTAAAAAACATAATAATAAAAATTTCCACAAAAAAAAATAAAAATACTTGTGTATTGTAATATAACACAAACATAATGAGCGGTAAACTAATTAATGTTGATTTGAGTAGTTAAAAGTGTAGATTAGAGAAAATAACGGTACGTACATATATAAAAGGTTTTTGGGACAAAAATGTGATTTAAAAAATTATCCATGGTGAGTACCTGTGATATTTTTCGTTACAAATATAATCAGGTGGTTTGTAAAATTTTCATTTTTTATTGACATTATCAAATTTGACTGATAGCGACTTCAAAATGAAAATTTTCAAAAATAAAATTTGTTTAGTATCATATTTATTATGGAATCGCATTTTTAACTTTTCAAAATCATCATTTTTGGAATTTTCTCTCTCTAAACATTAACTTTCTCCCTCATAAAAAACAACGCCTAAATTGATGGAGGACGGTTTTGTAATCTCCTATATTGTGCATATTATCTGTATGATAATTAGGATATTATTAGCAATTTGAATTAGTCAATATTCTGTAGATTTCTCATATCTTTCGGTTGTAACCAAACTCTTGTTAACTCTATTTAAGTGATCATTATCAATGCAGAGACATCATTCATCCCACAATTGTTTCATGGTATCAAGAGCCACAAAGGATTAAAACTCCAATTCTTTTTTTTTTCACGATCCTTTCTCTGCTTTTCTAATGGCCTCCGCCGGAGCTACCTCTTCCGCCTCCATCACCTCAAATCTCTCCGCCCAAATCACTCAAAAACTCACAGCTTCGAATTTCTTATTGTGGGAAACTCAGCTTATGCCTTTGCTGAGAGGACAAGGGTTAGCCGAGCATATTGATGCTACCCATGAACCCCCATCGAAAGAATTGCCCACCGGAGCTGTCAATCCGGCACACAAACGATGGGAACAAATCGACCAACAGGTCCTGAGTTTATTGATTTCTTCGCTTGATGCAAGCATGTTACCGCAGGTGGTCGGCGCTAAGACGGCGGCTGCCGCCTACTCCAAACTGGTGAAAGCTTATGCAACTGGGTCCAAAACTCAGATTAAGGAGTTGAAACAACGAATTCATTCTCTTCAGCAAAATAATGATTCAATTTCAACCTACCTTACCTCAGCCAAACTTTTGTATGATCAGTTGATATCTCTGCAGAGCCCTATGTCAGAGGTGGATTTTGTCACTGCCATCCTCGATGGACTCAGTCCAGCTTTTCGCCCATTCTCTCGAGTTCTTGAAGCTCAGATGAAGGACGTTGCCTTTGAAGACCTGACCGGTCTTTTATTGTCTGAGGAGCGACAGTTAGCTCGCGAGGTCCCTCAGCAACTTTATCCCGTCTGTTCATTATGTCGGCCGAACTAATGGCCGTGGCAGAGGACGCGGTTGAGGTAATCAGTCCAGCTCTTACCGCCCTCAATACACAGTCTCTGCTCCTTTGGATGCTACCTCAATTACCTGCCATAATTGCCGAGGAACTGGGCATATTTCTAAGCAATGCCCGTCCCCTAAAATGTCACGAAACACTAACAACAAACAGAATTTTCGACCTTCCTCTAATGTTGCAACGGTGTCTCACTCTACCCCAACCGATTGGCTTGTTGATTCGGGTGCGACTCATCATCTCACTGCTGACCTCGGAAACCTTGCTGTTCATTCCGAGTATGACGGACCTGAAGAAGTTACAGTTGGCAATGGTAATACAATCCCTATTTCTCATGTTGGTCATTCCAATTTTCAACTTTCTGATTCTTCTGTTAAATTTCAGAATATATTACATGTCTCTAAAACTGTTAATAATTTATTATCAGTATCCTCTTTAACCAAATCCAATCCTATCTCTGTGGAATTTTTTGCTAATCATTTTATTTTGAAGGATTTGGAGACACAGAAGGAATTTCACAGAGGAAAGAATAAGGATGGTCTCTACACTCTTTCAATTCCATCATCTCTACCACATCGGGTTCAAGCCAATAATGTTTCATTGACACAATGGCATACTAGATTAGGCCATGCCAATTTTTCTCTTGTTAAGAAAGCACTTTGCTTAAACAAAATTTCATTCAATAATAATAAATGTCGTGAATTCTGTGATTCATGTTGTGCTAGCAAATCCCATCGGCTTCCTTTTGTCAAATCTGATTATGTTGCTTCCGCTCCTTTGGATTTAGTATGTTCTGATGTGTGGGGTCCTGCACCCGTAATTTCTCATGATAAATGTCGATTCTATGTTCTGTTCTATGACCATTACAGTAAATTCTCCTGGTTATTTTTTGTGAAATATAAATCTGAAGTTATGAGTGTTTTTATCCAGTTTAGAACACTTGTTGAAAAACATTTTCACAGACCCATTAAAACATTTCAATCAGACTGGGGAGGAGAATTTCAGGCTTTAACTACATATTTATCATCCAATGGCATTAATCATAGGGTTTCTTGTCCATACACACCCGAACAAAATGGGTGTGCAGAACGCAAACACAGACATGTGGTAGAAACTGGTCTTGCCTTATTAAATCAAGCAAAAATTCCTAACTCTTTCTGGACTTATGCTTTTGAATGTGCTATGTACGTTATTAATAGATTACCTATTTCTTCTCTTGATAATTGTACTCCATTTCAGAAATTATTTGGTGTTGCCCCTGATTATAATCTGTTTCGCCCATTTGGTTGTCTCTGATATCCTTGGTTAAAACCATACACTCATCATAAACTTGAATCTCGTTCCCGTAAATGTGTTTTTCTTGGCTATAGCAGAGTTCACAAAGGTTATAAGTGTTACGATTTGTTAACTAATAGAATTTACATCTCACATCATGTTGTATTCAATGAACAGGTGTTTCATTTTTCACAGTTAGATCTTGAGCTTCACTCCTCATCAACAAGCCAAGGAATTGATACACCAGTTCATGTGACATTTCCCCCCGTTGAGCACCCATTTTCTGCAACTCCGCCACAAGAAACTATTACTACGGCTTCCCCGATTTCAGCAGCTCCTAATTTGACCTCTCCTCCAACTTTACCAACCCAAACAGCTCAAAATCGTGCCCTTACACCCTATGTTGCACCTCCACAATTATTGCAGCATTCCTCTCAAACCCCACCAGCCCCTACGCCTACTGATATCACAATTCCCCCTGTCATGGACCTCATTACTTACCCAAATATTACTCAGCCAGCCACCTCAAACACGCCTAGCCCAATTACAACACAAACAACCCCTATAACCAACCCACACACCACTGCTAATCCCAACAAAACACACAACATGATAACCCATACTCAAACAGGCACCTTACGTCCTAAATCTTACTTAGCCGCTGCTGAAATCACCACCCCCACTTGTTTTACTCAAGCTGTTAGAAGACCAGAATGGCGTGAAGCTATGGCAGCCGAATACAATGCTTTGATTGATAACGGTACATGGGAACTTGTACCAAAAATTGCCGGAATAAATGAAATTGGGTGTCTTTGGGTGTTTCGTACCAAACTTAATCCAGATGGTACCGTGGATCGTCACAAGGCTCGCTTGGTAGCCAAAGGATATCATCAAAGGTCGGGCTTGGAATTTGAACAAACTTTCAGTCCAGTTATTAAGCCCACTACAATTCGGGTGATTTTAACTATTGTTGTCACCAAACGCTGGAACATTCGTCAGTTAGATGTCTCCAATGCATTTTTGCATGGTTCTCTAGACGAGGTAGTCTTTATGCAACAACCTCCTGGATTTGTTAATCCCCACTTTCCTGACCATGTTTGCAGGTTGAAAAAGAGCTTGTACGACATAAAACAGGCTCCTCAAATGTGGCATAAGTGTCTTAGTAATGCTTTGATTGCTCTTGGTTTTGTGTGCTCTAAAGCATATTCTTCACTTTACTATAACGACACTCAATTTTTTCTGTCTTCTATATGTTGATGACATATTAATCACAGGCTCTAGTGATGATGCTATTATCAATTTGATCAAACAATTGCAGTCTCGGTTTGCAATCCGTGACCTTGGGCAACTAAGCTATTTTCTTGGACTAGAAGCCACCTGGGCTGATTCCACTCTCCATTTAAATCAACATAAGTACATCACTGATCTAATCAAGCGTTCTCAAATGAGTGGTGCGAATTCAATTTCCACTCCTGCTTGTACCTCGGCAAAGCTTACCATTGGTGGTGGAGAGCCTTTTGACAATCCTGGTTTGTATCGTAGCATTATCGGTGGACTTCAGTATGCTACAATCACACGCCCGGATATTAGCTTTGCTGTAAACAAAGTTAGCCAATTTATGCATTGCCCTACGTCGGAACATTGGCAAGTCGTCAAGCGTATTCTGCGCTATCTTCATGCTACACCAACTCATGGCATTTTAATTCAACCAGGCTGTTCCCTTAACCTTGTTGGTTTCACCGACGCAGATTGGGGTGGAGACTTAGACGACCGAAAATCCACTTCTGGCTTCGCCGTCTTCCTTGGTCCGAACCTTGTGTCCTGGCGCTCTCGGAAACAGCGGACTGTTTCAAGGTCATCCACCGAAGCTGAGTACCGAGCCCTTGCCTCCCTAGCTTCTGAAATACTCTGGTTAAAAATACTGCTGAAAGAAATCAGTTTTGCTTCCTCTCAAGTTCCTATGATGTGGTGTGACAATTTGGGAGCGACTTATTTAATGGACAATCCAATATTTCATGACCGGTCCAAGCATCTTGAAATAGATTTTCATTTTGTTCGTGACAAAGTAGCGAAAAAGGAGCTTCGTGTTGGATACATCTCAACCTTGGACCAAACGGCTGACATAAATGGCCTCAAATCTAAAAAGTTGAAGAATTAAAGTTGGTTAAAATATTATTTAACTTTTGAAAATTTTCATTATCAATTAAATTTGGCAAAATTAACAAAAAAAAATGAAAATTTTGCAAACCATAAAATTACATGTGTAGCGAAAAATACCACAGATATCAATCTGCAAATATGTAAAACCATATGACATCTATTTGTCTCGGACATAAAGTTTATCAACCATAAGTCCATCAAGTTAACAACTCGATTTTACCCCAACACCTATTAATAAAGAATAAATAGCTAAATTACAAGCAACTATTTATGTTATTCTAAAAGCGGACGAGTTCAATTGGTTTTCTCTATGGATTGAAAGCGATTCAATATATGTGGTTCGCCTAGTTCAATCTCGCTCCAGGCTAGTCCCGTGGGAGTTAATGAAGGATTGGCTCACTTGTTTACACATTTTCAACAGACATGAATTTCAAATCTCTCATATTTACAGGAAAGGAAACGCCACTGCGGACAGACTTTCTACTTTTGCGGTCACCGCCACCGAAAACACTTGGTGGTCGTTCTTTCCTCCTTTTTGCTCTTCATTGGTTTATAAAGATTTTAATCATACTGTTTGTTTCCGATTGATTCGGTTGTTGGTTTTCTATGTTTTTTATTCCTCTCATGTGAACTCGAATTTTTCTGTTTTTTTTTATTGATTTATAATATTTGGTTCCTTGTTCTTGGCTTACCTTGGATCTTAGCCCTTGGTTTGTCTTGGCTCGGTCAACCCATCTTTACTCAAAAGTAAAAAATATTAATACAATGCATTATGAATCCTAGTAAACGATACAAACAAGAATCTGAATTTGGTTCCAAAGTTTTGTTGGTTTTTTTTTTTTTTTAAACGATAGACACGTAGGGCAAAGCATGATTGAAGAAGATCCCACAAATGGCAAAGGTACTAGGATTATAATTTCTAAATTTGCTCTAACTTATGGGACCATATGTGTCTCATAATTACACAACCAAGCGTGAATTCTTCATTACCAAACGACAACTATAATCACCCACACCCACATTAACATCGACAATATCATATGGCCAGCATCCATGCGAGACTCAGACTCAGACTTACCAACAAAACACACCTTTTCCTTAAAAAAAAAAAACTAAATACAAATATACAGTGTCATTCAATATGTAATAAACCCCATTTTTTATTTTATTTTATTTTTTAAGGAAATTACCAAAAACTTACCTCTTTTTATAATTATCTTTTGTCTTTTGCATGTACAATGACAACTTGAATATCAACTACTAAGGTTGATTTAGGTGGTTAAGACACTCAAGTTGCTTAAGCTAGTGATTTCGAGTTTGAATCATTATGTATGTAAAAAAAAATCCACCTAAAAAGTGTCTGTTGAACTTTAAATCAAGTCAACGGAAAAAAGTAACTTGGATATCCACTAGTAACCGAAAAGTTCCTAAAATTTCATAGAAATGTATACATTAGATTTAATTTCACTCAGATGACTTAATTTTTTTTATCTTCTAGTATTTTATGTTAGTATTATTTGGATGTGGTCCCAACAATAATTGCGTCCGTAATAGTAATGGACCGGATCCATTTAGAGAGATGGGAAACTAGGGTTAGTTGTCGTAATCCTTAAGCTATAATTGATAGATTAAGTCACCTAAAACTCTAATCTCATAAACTACTTATTCAGTCTAAGAAAGGCAAATTTGTTGTCTCCTTTTGACTCTCTTTGTGCCACTCCCTCTCTCTCTGTCTTAGTCGGCCGCTCTTATTCACGGACTTGTCGTTTTCATTTCCTGATTAACCTCGACATGAGTGATTCGTGATCAGTAATACAAGATCGTGGTGCTTCTCAACGGGTTCATGTTATACCAGAGATAAATCTTAAACATGTATTCATATTTTATTATTATAGGATAATCCCTTCATTTGTCTACTGTTTTGGGATTGAAATGTTTTCAAGTTGAGTCTCAACTTTAGTAATCAAGTTGTTATCGGAACTATTAATTATAAAATTAATGGTTAATATATAGTTGTTAGCGATATTTTTGAATAAATCTAATTTTCAATCTTGTCACATGTGGTTAGAGTGCAGACGTGCTAGAAGTTACTTCTCAATTAATGTGTACGGTTAAGTTTATGGATTTTGCGCGCCAAAACTTGAAATCTAAATGAAACGATTGGTAAAGAACGCAATGATTGAAAAAGTTCCTCTTGAATCTCTAGCACCGTTGTAAACTTTGCTAGATAGTTAATATTTTTAAGCTATTATGGATAAATAAAGAACGAGTAAATATAAGAAAATAAAATTGCGAAATCGACACAAGATTTGATGAAAAATGGATATTTATTGATATAAATTGAAAGCCTGAATACATGTGCTTGGAGACAAATAATTACAATTGAAAAACCTACATTAATATGGCTAAACAAATGCAAGAATCAAATAAATATAAATCAATAACACGTGTAGTAATTAAATTGCATTCACAATAAAAGCAATGGAATTAAAAATTCAAACGACAAACTCAGAGCCACAGTTGGTTATCTGAGCGTGGCGTTGAATTGATGCCGGCTTGAGATTCACGAACCCCGCAATTGGTCTGTAAGGAACGGTGCTGACTTTGTTTGCAGATTTCCGACTTCATCGATATTTGAGTGGAGCGAAACGGAACAAATAATTGAAGTCAGGGGCAGATTTGGACCTAACTTTGGATGACTCGTACGAGAGCTTATGGACACGGAATTGAGTAAAATGAAAGACTAAAATGAAATTCAGAATGTCATGAACGAATATATATAAGAAGTTGAGAGCAAAAACAGACTGTAAAGGGTCTGAAACGGGGACAGAAAAATTATTGGACAGAAATTAATAAAAACTTGAGGAAAGTGATTTTAATGAAATTCTAGCAATAAAACTGGTAACTTTTGGACTAGGAATTAGTAATTGAATGTGAGGAACTTGAAAATAGGTTGCTAAAAGACTAAATTTAAGTTAAAACGAGCTTGAAAAGTGAAAATATAACTGGAAATTATGAATAACATAGTCTAAGAATCTAAGAACTTGACATTGTGTAAATGTTTTTGGGTTGATTGGTTGCGTCCTTGGGAATGAGGCTTGGGGCCGTATTTATAGTTTTTTTAGAAGGGTTTGACCAGCAAGGAACACGACTGACTTTGTTTGCAAATTTCTGGCTTGAGCGGTATTTGAGTGGAGCGAAACGGAACAAATAATTGAAGTCATGGGCAAATTTGGACTCAACTTTGGATGACTTATATGAGAACTAATGGATACGGAATTGAGTAAAATGAATGGACTTTTTACTCGTATGGACCAACTTATGGACACAGAATTGAGCTTATAGCCATGCCTATAACGGTTTCTAATATGATGTAATTGTAATTTTTATAATCAATATAATTTTCATGTAAAAAGCCGTTAATGATTTTAGAGTTAAGCTGATCCTATCATATTCAGGGACGGAGTTAAAGGAGACGAAAAGAGTTGTCGAAAACCCGCGTTTAATTTTTGAAATAACATTTATCTTCGACGTTTAGGTTCTAGCTTTTGGTTCGTAAGTGTATCCACCGCCGATAGCATTGACTATTCAGTTTTGTAGATGGTTTGCATCTCTATATATGGGACTGCTGGCTACGGAAATTCTTTCCATTCTCAAAGGCGAGGATCGAATCCTGGATTTTTTGAAAGGAGGAACCTTTACCACTCTATCACAATCCCGTGGTTAATGGATATTTATATTAGTTGAGAGATATTATTGAATAATGCATCATGGGATACAAGACCCACATTTGACGAATAATTTTTTAACATTTGGAAAAAATATGTTATAATTTTATTCTTTTAGTCTGATAGAGAAAAAGTGAAAACATAAGAAATAGGAAAAATTTAGTGGTAAAAAGTTAAAATGAGAAGTTGGGAGTAGGCACGTGGGAGAACAGAAGCTATGAT
The DNA here is from genome assembly GCF_963576675.1 of Euphorbia lathyris. Classification (NCBI taxonomy): domain Eukaryota; kingdom Viridiplantae; phylum Streptophyta; class Magnoliopsida; order Malpighiales; family Euphorbiaceae; genus Euphorbia; species Euphorbia lathyris. The sequence continues at coordinate 127,965,101 of NC_088911.1, forward strand.
GTGGGGGTCGCATGATGAAAGCGATGGGATGGTCGGAATTAAGGTAGACAGGAATCATGTGAAAGAGACTAGACTTGACCCGAGTGCTGAAAAAAGCTCACCACCTTCCGTACGGTTACTCTATTTTGTTGTGTAGTGTTGTGTGGACTATATGACCCCATTCTTCATGCGGTCCGTGCACCTGTCTCATTCATATGCACCATCCACTATCTCAGTGCTCGTGCTTTAGTAGTTACAGGTCTGACATCGCTTCAGTTTAACTCTCACATTTAAATATCTTCATATCTCACTCAAAATATCAGCACCTTGATCCGATTTTAGATATTTTTTTTTTATAGATATGTGATAGGGTGATATCGTATTAAATATTAGCTGAATATTGGATCAATAAAATACTTTGTACACGTGTACCAATCAAAATGTCGGATTTCAAATGCATATTTCCAATCTCTAAGAAGTACCGTGATTTACGATAAAGGGTATGGACACAAAAACACACAAAATTATGAGCCAAATCGGGTGTCAACATGTGGAAAGCTACTCATCAATAGATAATCTTTCGTATCTTTCAGTATACATCTATAAATAGTCCTTTCTAAAGAGACGATGGTACGTAATCATTTCTGTCATCACTCTGCTTTCAAGTCTTATGTGCTTTTTTCTTAGTAAAACACTGGTTTAAGCATCAGAGAAGGGATGTCGTACATCGGTCCCTCTCTGACAGTTTGTTAATTCTCATCAGGTGATTCCAGCTCGGCTTGTTCATCCTACTTTGTAGATTGAAGGATATTAGTTGGTGCAGTGAGCGTGGATCTTACTTTGTAGAATGTCTCAATTAAATAATTTTATACTTCAACCAGTCATCTAGCCACTTTTCGACATCCCAAGCACTTCGACTACTTGAAATCATGGGCTCATGGACGTTAGCAATGCCACATTGTAGCTACTGCACATCACTCTAACCTTGGATCAAACGATTAAGGCCTGCTTAGGATCTATCTATCATGAGCAGTGTCGGTTTATATGGATGGAATCACGAAGCAACTCATATACAACATGGGTTTCGTTCAAGAGTCAATGAACATTTTGAGGATGGAGCATGCAACACAGATGGAGATTATACGAGCGGAGCTCAATGAGGCGAGACAGTCAAATAAGCAAGCTGATAGGCACGGTTCCACATCATGTTCTACCAGACATCATAGCATCTAAACCTGTCCAAGGAAGAGAGAGGCCTCAAGGGAATCTCAACATGATATAATTAGAGGTAGATCAAAAGAGAAGACTATTAGTCCTATATATCGAAGACACTATCATTCACCAACACATCCTAAGCAACCTTCTTGAGCAGAAGGTTCCATTATCTCCAAAACGACATAGTTACTCATCAGTAGGTAATCTTTCATATCTTTTGGTATACATCTATAAACAGTCATTTCTAAAGAGGCGATGGTACGTAGTCATTTCTGTCATCACTCTACTTTCAAGTCTTATGTACTTTTTTCTTAGTAAAACACTGGCTTAAGTATCGGAGAAGGGACGGCTTACACTGACCCCTCTCTGATAGTTTGTTGATTCTCATCAAATGACTCTAGCTCAGCTTGTTCATCCTACTTTGTAGATTGAAGGGGAATTAGTTGGTGCGGTGAGTGTGGATCTTACTTCGTAGAATGTTTCAATTAAATAATTTTATACTTCAACCAGTCATCCAGCCGGTTTCTAATATCCCAAGCACTTCGGCTACTCGAAATAATGGCCTCATGGACGCTAGCATAACACACTAAAGCTACTGCACATCACTCCAACCTTGGATCAAAAGATTGAGGCCTGCTTAGGATCTCCCGATCATGAGCAGCGCCAATTTATGGATAGAATCACGAAGCATGTCACATAAAATATGGGCTTCTTTTAAGAGTCGCTGAACATTTTGAGGGCGAAGCATGCAATGTAGATGGAGATTATACGAGTGGAGCTCAATGAGGTGAAAGAGTCAAATAAGCAAGCTGACAGGAACAGTTTCACATCATGTTCTATCAGACACTGTATCATCTAAACCAGTCCAATGAAGAGAGAGTCCTCAGGGGAATCTCAACATGAGATAATTAGAGGCAGATCAAAAGAGAAGACTATTAGTCCTATATATCGAAGATGTTATCATTCACCAATACATCCTAAGCAACTCCTCAAGCAAAAGGCTCTATATCTCCAAAATGGCGTAGAGGCTCTCCTCATGATTCCACTAAGTCCTTGATACGTTGATTTGAAGCTAGCCATTATAACCAATAAGATCGAGGTCTACAAAATGAAGAAATCCCTGGTCTGGCCCTAAGCACAAAGTTGATAAAGCAACTTCCTTAAAGGAGGACGTTTACAACCTCGTTAGGAAAGAGCTTCATCATATAATGATGGACGAAGGCTTAGAGTCGTGACTCCCTGAGATTATGGATGTGGATACTCCTCTATGTGCAAAGATTATGCATCAGCCTATGCCGAGAAGATCTAAATATCTATTGCTAAAAGATTATAATGGCATGACTGGCCCCACTCTTCACGTTAAAAAACTTCACAGGGCTCTACAGACGATGACGACCACACACGCTCTCATGTGCAGTCTTTTTTCCATAACCTTGAAGGAGTTTATGGCCTATTGGTATGCCAATTGCTTCCAGGTTCCATACTGTCATTCAACTAGATGTTGAACGAATTCGCTAAGCATTTCATTACTTCAATCTTGGAGAGTAAGACAATGCAAGTCTAAATTACCTGGTGCAAGAGCCAAACGAGTCTCTAAAGGAGTGGGTATAGAGGTTATAGAGGATATCTATCCAAATTAAACATATGAATGTTAATAGAGTAGTGAAAGCAATGGCTAGTAATTTTCGGAGCAAAGACCTATCTAAAGAGCTAAATACTCGAAGACTGAAGACATTCCAATATCTGATGCATAGAGCTCGTGATTCTGTTAAGTGGGATGGTCATCACCTCAATCCTTTGTTAAAGGATGGGCTAGGCTTGTTCAATCATTCTAAGGAGTCCATAAATGACAGGGGCAAAGAGGAGCGTAAGAGATCTAAGGACCAAACAGATTGAAACTATGCTCCTCTTAACGCTTATATATGAAGGAGATCTTATATTGGGTGGAAATGAATAGGCAACATATCTAGTACCCACCAAAGTCGAATTCCTCACGCCGAAGATATAATGGTCTATAATGCGAGTTTTATAAAAGCGAGGGTCATGATACTGAAGACTGCAAACAGTTGGCGGTTGAACTCAACAAGATGGCGGAAGTAGGGAAACTAGACAAGTTTTTAAAAAATGCATTCAAAGCAAGAGATCCAAGAGATATAAATCAAATAGAAAAAGCATCTAGGGGTGTGACCAACGTTATTGCCAAAGGACTGAAAGAGGATAGATCAGCTAAACAAAAGTGAGTATATAAGGACAATGAGCAAATTATTAAATCCAAATCGAAATTCACCTTTGGGAATTTTCCTCGGAGACACATGATGGCGCTCTGGTTATTAAGATCTTATTGGAAGATTATACAGTTCGTAGGGTTTTATCGACACAAGCAGCTTAATAAACATAATTATGTGAAAAGCATTTGAAGTGTTATGCCTGAATCCTGAATGATTGGTGCCTACTTTATCTCATTTGGTACGTATCACTAGTCATTTGGTCCCGCTGCTTGGTAGTGCATAGATAAGAGTAGCAATAGGTGATGGCCTTATAAAATGGTATACAAAGGTCGAGTTCCTTGTGATTGATTATGTTCTTCCCTACAATAGCGTAGGTAGGCCACTCTTATCAGAATCGGTTGGGGACCTTTTCGTTCATCATCTAGCATAGAAAATCCCAACTCAAAGAGGAATGCAAGTGGCACAAGTTAACCAAATAGTTTCTCAAGAAACGTATATTGCTTCCTTAAATATGAAGCCATTGCAGAATCCAATTGAGGAAGAGAAGAAAAGGGCAGAACATACTGGTGCTCTAGAGATAGTTTGGTTAGCTGAAGGAAAATTTGTCTAGATTTATATAGAGATCCCGTAGCAATTGAAGGAGGCTGTTATTAAAACTTCAAAAGAAAACATTAGTGCCTTCACATGGTGTCCTAAAGATGCCATTGGGGTATCCTCTGATCCTATGATGCACTATTTGAATGTCAGTCTGGATGGTACTCTGGTCATTGAAAAGAAAAGGAACCACTGAGTGGAGAAATGGAAGATCATTGATAGGGGTCAAAAACCCCTATCTTTGGGTACGGTTTTAGGACGGGTTTTAGCGTTATTTAGTTAATAAGCGAGCAATTCTCGCATTTAAATGCTTTTGTGTGAGTTAGTCAGAAATTGGAAACGTTCTATTTACTTTTCATCGTTTTAGGCTCGTTTTATGATCAATTTAGGCAAATACGGCCGAAATAGCATGCATAGTATAATTCCGTTATCTTTTGAAGCTAATTGGTCCGTCAAAAGTCGCACCAAATGAAGCGTTTGCTCAAAATAAGCGATTGACGGATCAATTTAGCTTTTGGACTAATGTTATCTGGAGTTTCTATACGTGCGCAGGTGTAAGTTCGGGCAAAAAATGACATCAAGAACATTCGGCAAGCATCGAGAGCATGCCGGGCGAAAACGCTCGACGAGCAGGGCCCCGTGGGCCATTTCTGCTCGCCGAGCAGGCCCCTGGAGGCCTACTCGCTGAGCAGGCCCCTGGAGGCCTGCTCGCTCAGCAGGCCGCCAGGCGCCTGCTCAGCGAGCAGGGGGCTGCTCGCCGAGCAGGCCACCAGGCACCTGCTCGGCGAGCAGGGGGCTGCTCGTCCCGAGCAGCCCTGCTCGCCGAGCAGCTCGCCCTGCTCGGCGAGCAGACCTGTGGGAATTGGTCAAAAAGACCAATTCCGCCCCCACGAAGCCACGATTGACCCCACGTCTTCCTACACCAATAAGGACACGAAAATAGGTCAAAAAGAGGGCCGAGCCGCGTCTATAAATAGGATTTTTCCATTGTAATTTAGATATCTTTTTCCTTTGTAATTTTCTTAGCTTTTCACCTTGAGAAATCCTCTCCACCTCCTCCATATCCTTCAAACCTCCATTGAAGACACCTCCGAAGCTCCATTCACCGAGGATTGCTCAAGCTTCATCCTTAAATCCTAGAAAGACGCATGCATTGGTAGACAGGTTCCTTGAAAGGGATTTTTCTTCTTTTACATTCTGTCTAGCCTCTGATACATGCTATGAATTCTAGGTTTATTGTAACTTCGTGACAATGTTTCCATCTTTGATATATATATTATAGTTCTTGTTTATTCAATTGTTTTGATGTTTTAATCTTTATCTTATGCTTTGTCTGATTGGTTTAACTCATTCGATAATCCCAAAATTAGGTTGGCACATATTGCGAGCTGAATCTGACCTAGTCAGTGCCTATAGGATTGACGACCCTATAGAAGATTAAGCCCAAATTACTGAGCCTTAGAGTTAGTTTCGGCCTTACAAGGGAATCACGAACTAGGGACTTTAGGAGGATAGGTCGGGTTAATCGTCTTGGACACAAGTGACTTAGGTTTCAATTCAATTGTTTAAACATTCTATTTTCATTATCATCGTATCCCTTCATGTTCCTTCGGTTAATTGCATTGGTAAAAGATCACGTAGGAGTAGTTTAACTTAATTAGGGGTAGAGTAACTTAGTTAGAATCAGATAACTTAGCTAGGAATAGCGTAATTCAACCTAGGAGTAGATTAATTTAATCAAACAAACTCAAAACCCCCTAAGCCTAGATAACATCCGAGATCGAGTAGCTTGGTACTTGCAGAAATAAATCCTGTGGACGATAACCTGGACTTAAACCAGAAATTTATTACTTGATAACGACGGGGTACACTTATCCCTTAGTGAGTTCTCATCTAACCTTAGGTGAGGGCGCATCAAGTTTTTGGCGCCGTTGCCGGGGATTTATTTCTTCTGCAATATCGAACCAAAGGTCGATTTGTTAGTTTAGGCATTCATTGTAAATATCTTTGTTTATATCGTCTATACTTGTTGATATATAATTTCTTTATACTTTTCTATACTTGTTCATATCTGTATACTATTACTTATCAACCTTTGTGCTAGAACTTCACTTTTTCTCAGCATTCTCTGATCAATGAATTGGCAAGAAAAAGTCGAGTGGCAAGCTCAAAAGTTTACTATCCCATCAAGACAATACATTCATGCCCTGGAGAATGAGGCTCCCAATCCCTCCATGGCCGACTTAAATGAGAAAATGGATATCTTGATGGCGAAACTGAGCCTCAACACCAATGAAAATGTAAGTTTTGTGGGTAATCACCAAAGGTATAATTCTGACCCCAATTCTTACAGCTTTTATGGTAGTGATTGGAGGAGACCTCAACACTCAAATCTGTCCTACGGGAACCCTAACATGTTGAGGCCTCCAAATAGGTTTGTTGATGAGCACAGGGAAAACGAATTGGGAATGTTCCCTTACGAACAAGCAAGCCAAGTTCCTCCACAACCCTCTAGCTCACGAGATGAGGTGCTATCCCTTTTGAAAGGAATATCAACCCGACTTACAATCAACGAGGAGGTTTGCACGGACTTGAGCAACCAATTGACTCAAATAAACCATGAGATGCAAAAGCAATCCCGAGATGCTCTCCCAGGCATAAAGGAAAACATAGAAATCCCACAAAGGGAATCAGCTCAAACCATCTCTTTGAGGAATGACAAAAAGGTAGAACCAAGTCCACTATCACATGCATCACTCGAGGTAAGTGAAGAACCGGAAGCGGTAAGCAACCCCGGTTCAAAATCTGAAATTCTAAATCATGTGATAGAAATAAACGATCAAATCGAAGCTTGTGTATATCAACTACCTTTTGCTCAAAAGTTCGAAAAGTTTGGATTTACTCCTTGTTCAGAAGTTTTCATTCTCTTCGAGCTACCAAGAGAATCCAAAAGGGAGCAAACCAAACTTTTTCATAATATGTTTAAATTCGGCCTCCTACTTTCATTAAACTTATTTGAGGCTCTTAATCCGTTTTGTAGGTACGGGTTATTTGTTAAGGAGTTCGAGTTCCTAACGCGAGTAGAAGCATACACCTAGGCGGGAATTCTATGTCGAGCTCACCGACTATAACGTAGCGCTTCTTGGGAGGCAACCCAAGTTTTAATAAAACTTTTCAGGTTTATTTTATTTAGATTATACATTGATTTTTTAGTTTAGTCTTTTTAGTTTTCTTTTACGTTTTTAAAAAAAAAATGTTCGTTTAAAAAAAATAAAAAATAAAAAAAAAAATATTTTTTTAGTTGTTTAGTTTTCTTTTATTTTATTTTAAAGTTTTCAGGTTTAAAATAAAATTAAAAAAAAAATATATATTTTTTGGCCCAGGAGGCCCAGCTCGGCGAGCAGGGCCCTGCTGCTCGGCCGCGATAAGCAAACTGTTCGAGATTTTTTTTAAATCCCGAATGGAGCTGAAAAATAATAATAATAAATAAATAAAAAAATAAAAAAAAATTTTTTGCACCGCAAATCATCAAATTTTTGGCGATTGCGATAAAATCCGTAAGTTTTCTTCTCCACCCTAACTTTTTGCACTTGTACTTTATGGTTTGTGATGCAATGTTGGAACTTATTGCATATTTTTAGTGTGAGGAGGAGGGGTAGACAAACTTACAAAAATTGTATAATTTTTAAATTTTTGTTGCGTCGTGTCTAGTTTAGTTTAGCGTTTTCGGGTTTTATTTATGTTCTCGCATGTTTAGGATCTAAAACCGTGAACCTCCTTCGAATCTAAACTTCGTTAGTTGCCCTTGAGGGCTGAGAACCGAATCTAAGATTGCATGACAACTAGTTTAGGTGTAGGACACAATCCTTGTATCTGTAAGAGCATGAGCTAAAGTTTGCATTTAGACCCTACTTTTGAAGAAATGCTAAAATCATTACTTAGGTAGATAACTTAAGAATTGAAGGCATGTGATGTTGAACTTGAGTTTGGGGAAAACTAGTAAACACAAAATTGAAACCTAAAGAATTGTGAGTTGAATTTGAGCCTAAGAGCGAACATCAAAAAGCTCTTTTTCTTGACATTTTTGTGTGAATGCTTTGACTTGTGGAAAGATTACAAATTTTGCACCTAATACTGTGTTGAACCTACATGCAATGATTTGAGATGATAAACGATGAATCAGCCTCATTAGAATTAACCCTTTTCTTTACCTTATTTCTTCTTTTTCATCCACTCTAGGAAGCCCCTTTGAGCCTACGTTTTGTAGTTTATAGATTTTTCTTTCGTTCTAACCTGTTTTTGCAAACCACAACTTGGTTTGCTATTTAACCCAATTTCTTTTGCAAAGCTCAAATAGAGCCTTTGTTTTCTTCTAGCGCTTTATCTTTATTTATGGCATTACAGTAGCAAGCCAAAAGGCTAAGAAGTGAATGAGCATCACTATCCCAAAAAGAAAAAGAGAAAAACAGAAAAAGAAAAAAAAAAGAAAAGAGACGAACAAAAGGGAAGAACTTCATTCCCCAGTTCTTAAAAAAATAAAAAACGTCTCAAGGAAACATCCCAAAAAGAAAATAATAAGGGATGAATAAAAAGCTCAATCACTTCATATTTGCTAAAGCCATTTAAACTTTGTTTTTATAGCGCTAGAACTAATAACCCTTGTTGTACCTTTAACCCTCTAACCACATTACAACCCCGATTAGAGGCTGTTTTTGATATCATCGGAATCATATAGCATAGTAGAGGAACGCGGATGAACGTGCAAAATCAACGTAATCCTAAGCAAGAACATAAGCCGAGAGTAAACACCTTAGCCACCAAAAATTGTGTGAATGAGTGAACTACCTATGGTGAGGTGTTCTACTTAGCGATCCCCTCAAGCTCGTTTAATTGAACATGTGTCCTTTTGCTTAAAACTATGACCTATGATAATTGAAATGCGGCTTTTGGATATCGTGTCTCTACTTTGTATTTTCGAATGCATGTAATTACAGATGCTCGAAATTGTGTCAGGCACCTAGTCAAAACTGGGAGGTTTTCTAGCTTGCTTGTGATTACGGGTTTAGTTTTTTAGTTTACTTGGGGACAAGTAAAGTTTTAAGTGCGAGGAGGTTTGATAGGGGTCAAAAACCCCTATCTTTGGGTACGGTTTTAGGACGGGTTTTAGCGTTATTTAGTTAATAAGCGAGCAATTCTCGCATTTAAATGCTTTTGTGTGAGTTAGTCAGAAATTGGAAACGTTCTATTTACTTTTCGTCGTTTTAGGCTCGTTTTATGATCAATTTAGGCAAATACGGCCGAAATAGCATGCATAGTATAATTCCGTTATCTTTTGAAGCTAATTGGTCCGTCAAAAGTGGCACCAAACGAAGCGTTTGCTCAAAATAAGCGATTGACGGATCAATTTAGCTTTTGGACTAATGTATCTAGAGTTTCTATACGTGCGCAGGTGTAAGTTCGGGCGAAAAAGGACATCAAGGACATTCGGCAAGCATCGAGAGCATGCCGGGCGAAAACGCTCGACGAGTAGGGGCCCGTGGGCCATTTCTGCTCGCCGAGCAGGCCCCTGGAGGGCTACTCGCCGAGCAGGCTATGCCTGCTCGCCGAGCAGGGCCCTGGAGGCCTGCTCGCCGAGCAGGCCGCCAGGCGCCTGCTCGTCGCGAGCAGCCCTGCTCGCCGAGCAGCTCGCCCTGCTCGGCGAGCAGACCTGCGGGAATTGGTCAAAAAGACCAATTCCGCCCCCACGAAGCCACGATTGACTCCACGTCTTCCTACACCAATAAGGACACGAAAATAGGTCAAAAAGAGGGCCGAGCCGCGTCTATACATAGGATTTTTCCATTGTAATTTAGATATCTTTTTCCTTTGTAATTTTCTTAGCTTTTCACCTTGAGAAATCCTCTCCACCTCCTCCATATCCTTCAAACCTCCATTGAAGACACCTCCGAAGCTCCATTCACCGATGATTGCTCAAGCTTCATCCTTAAATCCTAGAAAGACGCCTGCATTGGTAGACAGGTTCCCTAAAAGGGATTTTTCTTCTTTTACATTCTGTCTAGCCTCTGATACATGCTATGAATTCTAGGTTTATTGTAACTTCGTGACAATGTTTCCATCTTTGATATATATTATAGTTCTTGTTTATTCAATTGTTTTGATGTTTTAATCTTTGTCTTACGCTTTGTCTGATTGGTTTAACTCATTCGATAATCCCAAAATTAGGTTGGCACATATTGCGAGCTGAATCTGACCTAGTCAGTGCCTATAGGATTGACGACCCTATAGAAGATTAAGCCCAAATTACTGAGCCTTAGAGCTAGTTTCGGCCTTATAAGGGAATCACGAACTATGGACTTTAGGAGGATAGGTCGGGTTAATCGCCTTGGACACAAGTGACTTAGGTTTCAATTCAATTGTTTAAACATTCTATTTTCATTATCATCGTATCCCTTCATGTTCCTTCGGTTAATTGCATTGGTAAAAGATCACTTAGGAGTAGTTTAACTTAATTAGGGGTAGAGTAACTTAGTTAGAATCAGATAACTTAGCTAGGAATAGCGTAATTCAACCTAGGAGTAGATTAATTTAATCAAACAAACTCAAAACCCCCTAAGCCTAGATAACATCCGAGATCGAGTAGCTCGGTACTTGCATAAATAAATCCTGTGGACGATAACCTGGACTTAAACCAGAAATTTATTACTTGATAACGACGGGGTACACTTATCCCTTAGTGAGTTCTCATCTAACCTTAGGTGAGGGCGCATCAATCATCCAAGTAGAAATAAAAAAAGTTGAAAGACTGCGACCATATTAAGGAAGTTTATTACCCCAAATGGGTGGCTAATATGGTTCTTGTTAAGAAAGCTAACTGGAAGTGGCGTTTGTGCGTTGATTCCAAAGACCTTAATAAGGCATGTCCAAAGGATTCATATCCACTACATGAATTGATATACTGGTACATTCAACTGTTGGATATGCAATCTATTCACTATTGGATGCAATGACAAGATATCACCAGATCCCAATGAATCTTAAAGGTATAATGAAAACATGCTTCAGAACCCACAAAGGTAGTTATGGTTATAATGTAATTCCTTTTGGTTTGAAAAATGTAGGATCTACATATCAAAGGCTGGTAAACAAGATCTTCAAGGATATTATTGGCGATATAGTGGAAATATATGTGGATGATATGATCGTGAAAAGTTGAACAATAGATGAGTATGCTTCACACCTAACTACGGTCTTCACCACTCCACAAGAGCATAACCTCAAGTTGAATCCAAAAATATCTACCTTCGGCATGTCTTCCAAAAAGTTTATGGGCTTCATGATTTCACAAAGAGGTATTGAGCGTAATCTGGATAAAATTCAAGCAACATTAATATAGAGCCACTAAAGAAGCTTAATGATGTACATAAGTTAAAGGGTAAGATAAATGTGCTTGGACATTTTATCTCTTGTTCGGCTAAGTAATGTATGCCATTTTACAAGAGCCTTAAAGGAGCTAATGATTTCAATTGGACCGCAGAATGCCAAACATCCTTTGAATAGATAAAGATATTTATCGCCTCTCCTCCATTATTGAGCATACCCTTGAATGGTGAGACTGTATATTTGTATATTAGTGCCATAATGGATTTTGTAGGCATGGGCCTGATACAAAAAAGGGCACAAAGCAATTTATAATATACTACATGAGCAGAGTTCTAAGAGATACTGAAGCAAGATACCCAAAGCTTGAAAAGCTTGCGTTTGGGGTAGCGGTGGCGGCGCAGAAATTGTGGCATTATTTTCAAAGTCATTGAATAGTGGTTCAAACAGATATGCCACTACAAAAGATTTTTCAAAGGCCAAAGACATCTGACTGGAGATTTTTTGAATGTGCATTGAAGCTTATCAAATTCGACATTGGATTCGAACCCTGAAGTCTTTCAAAGCGCAAGCATTGGCAGATTTTTTGATAGAAACATCCTAAGATTCTGCTAAAGCTTTAGAGCTAGCAGAAGTGTGGAAGATTTTTGTAGATGGAAGTTTGAATAAGGATGGAGCATGCATAAGAGTCTTCGTGCAAGGTCCTGGTGGCCTTAAACTTAGGTATGCAACTGCGCTTGACTTTGGGGCATCCACTAATGTGGGAGAAAACAAAGCATTACTTCAAAGACTTCAGATTCTAAACACAATAAAGCCAAATATGGATATGTTAAAAAGTGATTCCAAGCTAGCAGTATGTCAATTCAAGAAGAACTACGAAGTAAATGGCATTACCATAAAACAATATATAGTATTGGTACGACAACTCTTGGAAGAGGGAAATGTCGAAGGCCGAGGAATGGATGTTTAGACAATTCCAAAAGAGGAGAACGATGAAGCAAATCATTTAGCGAAGTTGGCATTAAATCCTAAAGGCTACCGTTTATGTTTATACCACATTAAAAAAATCACGTGTGCAAGCATTGACAAGATAGAAGTTCTAGTGATTGACATTACTAATGAATGGTATTATCCTATATACTCTTATCTCACTACAAGAGATTTTAAAGTGTGTTGGCTTTGACGAAGCGAAGTATATCTTATTGAAATACAATTTCCATGAGTTTTTTATTATGACAAAACTAATTAATAAGGAAATTAGATCCCTAAAATATTTAATTTAGAAATTAAATTAAATTTGATTTTTGCTAATAAGTTTGTTGAATGATATGTATGACTTAAGCATTAAATCAAATGCAAAACAAAAAGGCTTTAGCAAAACAAAGGCCCAAGCCTTAATTCTGGAAACAAAACCAGAAGCCCAACATTCAGAAGCCCAGAAGGAATAGTTGGAACAAAACATGCGTTGACATTAAGTCACATCACGCCGTTCCTGATTTGGCAAAAAGGATAAGCTACAAAATCCATGTCCCCTCAACGACTCTCCTTTGTTACCAGAAGTAGAAAGATTACAAAAACCCATTTTATATTTGTAAATCAGAAGCTCTGTTATTTGCTTCGATTATAGGCAAATAACTAGAGAGATAGATAGCTGAGTGTGAGTGTAAAAGAAAGTACTTTACAGAAGTTCTGTCTATTCTATAATGGTTTGTTCTCTACCCGTTAAAGAGTGTTTTAGTGGATAAAAGCTTAGAAAAAGGTATTCTGAGAATCAGACATACGCGAGAGGCCGAACTAGTATAAATCTATTGCGTAACGTATTTCTTAACTCTGCCTTTATCACCTCTGATTATATTGCTTGATCTAACATTATTATCTCACATATAAGCTCTAATTGTTAAGCGCTTATTAAATTGCTAATCTTAAGAAGTCAGAAGCTCCACTAAGCGAGTTGTCTGTCATATGAGTGCATTCATCAGAATCGGAAGTCCTGATCATCAATCAACACTTCAATAGCAAGCCTATATGCACTTTTGATGGAGTAACAACCTTTTTTTTTGTCCCATTCTAGATAAACTGATCCCGCCTCCTTGCAATTCGTACGATTAAACAACTAATAGCAGCGATATCCTGTTTGGAGAAGATTTCATGCAGAGTCTTGGTCACATGCATCTTAATGAGCATGTAGAATTTGCTCATTCACCATTAGATCTAGGCTTATTAGAATCCTAAGGTGAAGATTCAAAGCATCCTGAGATTTAGATTTAATAAGCTTATATCTAACGATGAATGAGCAAATTCACTTGTTTATTAAGGTGCATGTGAAAATTACTTTTCATCCGCAAACTCAAAATCCTAGTAAGTTTTTTATTTATTTATAAACTTTTATTTTATGAGTTGGGTGACGTAGTTACTAGTAATATTTTTACTTTTGTAAAGAAAAAAACAAAATAAATTGGAAAAAAAAGGATTGTTTTTGGTAAAAAAAAAAAAAATGATTACGTATTAAGATTCTACTTTCAAGAGACGACACAATCATATTCATTGGCCCCTCCCTTTTCTCCCTCCATCCACTTACAAAATCACACACAACCTCCACTTCTACTCTACACCCAACACTACAATCATCACTCAATCTTAACCGTTCATTTTACTTACTTTTAGTCAACGCCATTTCACATCAACGGTCTTCCTCCTGTAGAAGTTTCGAACTTTTTGACTTCCTTCCCCAGCTTAGAGCTGTATATATTAATTTCTTTCGCGGCCTCTGCTCTTCCATATCCCAGCTCAGCTCAGCTCTCTCTCTCTCTCTATATTCTCCCCTTTCTCTCTCTAAAATTCTGCTTAAACTTCACTCGAAATAATCAAAATTCTCCGAAGATTTTGTTCTCTAAGCGGAATATTGATACCTGTAGCTTCAAAAATCGAAAGCTGTTTCCGTTTTCATTGTCCTGTGGGAGCTCGTACATTTTCACGCGGTCAAAAAGCTCGAGCTCGAACTCAAGGTGAGTGAGTGAGTAAGTTAGCGAGTTGCGGATTCAGTTTGTACATTAACGCTTTTTTTTCCCCGATTGGCAAGCTCTGTTCAAACAGGGAGAAAGAGTTTTAGATTAGCCTTTTTGTTGTTGTTATTTCGTTCCAATATATTGAGTTGATTTCTTTTTCAATTTCTTAGGGCTTTGAGTTGAGATCGCGTTGAAAGAGCTAATCGCATTCTCAAATTGGAAATTGCTGCAACTCTAATGGCGCTCAGTGTAGACTCTGTTTTGTCAAAACCGGAGGAAATTCTAGGGTCTGATCACTCTTCAGTGGTGTCTATAAACCTTTTTGTGGCACTTATATGTGCCTGTATTGTAATTGGCCATTTACTAGAGGAGACTAAGTGGGTGAATGAGTCTATTACTGCTCTGGCAATAGTCAGTATTATCTACTCTTTGCTTGCTCAAATTTCTGCTGTATTTATGGTTATGCTGGATTCAATTGTGTAAAAAATGGCATAATTTGTGATAGGTTTATGGTGAGTTATTGCAGGGTTTGTGCACTGGTGTCATCATTTTGCTTACTACTGGAGGAAAGAGTTCACGTCTTTTAGTGTTTAGTGAAGATCTATTCTTTATTTATCTTCTTCCACCTATTATTTTCAATGCCGGGTAAGTTGTCGCTTGTGATGTTTTGTTTGAGATTAGGACTTATCATGCTTTTATGGCACTTAATTTATTGATACAGTTACTATTAATTAGTAGAGGACATTCATATTCGAGCTTGGCTGTTCACTTTAGAGTATTGCCTGTCTTGATTGTCGCCTAGTTATCAACCTGATCAGTTGGAGTATAAATTGTGGAATCTTGGTGATAACTTGCCTTATTTCATGTAACTTCATTAAAAAATTCAGTGAAAGATGGTCTTTTTAGCTCTGAACAAGTGAAAAATGCAAAATCTTGAAATCAGTAGAAATTGTGCCCTTTCCTTTTCTTCTTTGTTTTGTTTAGAAACCGGTTGACAAAATGCATGATAAGATTCTTGATGTAAACTATTGGAATAAATCATGAAGGTACGTCCAATACCTTAAGCTTTGATATTTATCACACTTGGATCAGAAAGCGACCTGTATGAAAGCAGTAAATGTACGGTTTAAATTAAACATGATAACACAATTAACTAATAATTTGAATGCCTGTAAGCTATTATCTTCAAAACTACTTATAGCTGTAGCTTTGATAGGAGTTGTTCTTTCTCTTTATTGTTATTATGCTAATCTAAGGTAACTCTAAATACCCGATATATCTGGATGGTGATTGTTGATTTATTTTTCTATAACAAATGTGTTTAAGCAGGATAACACAATTTATTGACTGTTCCTCACCATTAGTTTATGCTTCCTCAAACTCCAGGTTTCAGGTGAAGAAGAAACAATTTTTCCGCAACTTCATGACTATCATACTATTTGGTGCAATTGGTACTCTAATATCCACTGGTGTCATATCAGTAGGTATAGTAAAGCCTTCCTTATGGTGTATAATCTATTACAGTAGATGTTCTCATTGATGAATGGTCAAGTTCTGCTAGAGAATGTGAAGCACTCATTAATCTGTTCCTACACATAGCCTACTGCATGTTTTTGGCACGTATTTAGGAATTAGAATAGAGAAAGATAGAGACAGGGGATACATACAAGATTTTCTGTATTGTGTGTTAAGAAGTGTTAAAAAAGCACGAACTGATTCAAAATATTTTTCTTTTATCAATCTACAATGCTGGTCTTTGTTATGCTCTTCTTCTAATCAATCTTATTCTTTCTACATAGGTGCTATGCACTTCTTCAAGAAAATGAATGTCGGTTCACTTGATATCGGTGACTATCTTGGTAAGCTCAATTTTGCTAACTCTTTATTTATCTCCCTAGTTTGCTCCTTCTTATGCCTGCTCACGCCCTTTTACCTCAGCAATTGGAGCAATATTCTCTGCAACGGATTCCGTTTGTACCTTGCAGGTATTGATGGCTAGTGAAGCTAAAAACCTGGTTACAGTTTTTGGAGAACATCATTTGCTCAATTTGTTAAATTTATGTTTCTGTAGATTCTCAATCAGGACGAGACACCTTTACTGTACAGTTTGGTTTTTGGGGAAGGAGTAGTAAATGATGCTACATCAGTGGTGCTTTTCAATGCTATCCAGAGCTTTGATATGTCCAACATCAATTCAATGGTTGCTGTGCAATTTATTGGGAATTTTCTATATCTGTTTATTGCAAGCACTGTGTTGGGAGTTTTTGTGAGTCTCTATTTTCTTTCACTGTACAGTTAGCAGTGTGTCCTTGCTAATTGCTATGGTTATTGCTTTTCTTCTGCAGGCTGGACTACTTAGTGCATATATTATTAAGAAGCTGTACTTCGGGAGGTTTGTCTCTTAACATTGTCATTCTTGTTACCTTTTTGTATTAATCTTAGTGGCATATGAAGGTATAGCAGAGTAAATACATAATCAAATTGTTTTGTTTTTGAATTTTTACTATTTGATTTCATTTCTGTCCGTATTTTTTTGTCTGTTTAATTTCATTACACCATCAAGTTGCTTCTTGTTTACTTAATCCAATGGGAGTTAATATGAATAGTAGTAATGCCAATTCTTTTTAAATCTTGTTCTCTTGCAAAATCCAGACACTCCACCGACCGGGAGGTTGCTCTTATGATACTCATGGCTTACTTTTCATACATGCTGTCTGAAGTAAGTTTTCGAGCAAATAGTAGAAAACATCTCTTAAACATTTGTTTGCCTTTTCAATTCCTTTATGTTAATTACATATCTGGTTTCGGTTGCAGCTATTCTATCTGAGTGCCATTCTCACCGTATTCTTTTGTGGGATTGTCATGTCTCACTACACATGGCACAATGTTACAGAAAGTTCAAGAGTCACAACTAAGTATGTTAAATGCTACTGCGATTAATTCAAGCACAGTTATCACTTTTTTTTTTCCTTTTTCCCCTTAACATGCCAGCCTCGTTGTCACATTACTAACATTTGGCTTCTGAAAAATCAATTTCAGGCATGCATTTGCCACTTTGTCATTTATTGCTGAGATCTTTATCTTCCTTTATGTTGGCATGGATGCTTTGGACATTGAAAAATGGAAGTATGTGAGCCATAGGTAAGCCTAATGCATACAAATGGCCTTACATATAGATTCCAAGCTTACATAGATAACCTGAATGTGGGTTAATTCCTTTTTCTTTTTCCTGATTAGCCCTGGAACATCAGTTGGGGTGAGTGCAATACTCTTGGGATTGGTTTTGGTTGGACGAGCAGCCTTTGTTTTCCCCCTCTCTTTTTTATCCAACTTGACTAGAAAATCTCCATATGAGAAAATTGGCATAAAGCAACAGGTACAATTTTGAACTTATAAGATTTATGTTTGTAAATCTGTTAATGTACAAGATGTCCTTATCCATGTTAGCTTTTCAGGTAACAATTTGGTGGGCCGGACTGATGCGCGGGGCTGTTTCTATGGCTCTTGCTTATAATCAGGTAAAGAACATTGAATTTGCTGGTTTTTTTCCAAGTTTTTCTAGAATAATGGAAACTGATTATTCCATTGCTCATGTCCTTTGAATGTTATATATTTGATTCCGTTGATGCAGTTTACCAGTTCAGACTTTACACAGTTGCGTGGAAGCGCAATCATGATCACCAGTACTATCACAGTTGTACTTTTCAGCACAGTGGTAAGACACTGCCTTATAGTTGTGATTCTATTCTATCAAACTGCTGCAATACATGACATGGTGAATTGTTCAATCTGTTCAGGTGTTCGGATTGATGACTCAACCGCTAATAAGATTCTTACTTCCATCTCCAAAACACACAGCAAGTATGTTATCTTCCGAACCTTCTAGTCCGAAATCCTTTGTCGTGCCACTACTTAACGGGCATGATTCAGAAGACAACAAAGACAATGTGGTCCAGCCGCCCAGCCTAAGAATGCTCTTGAGGACCCCCTCACACACTGTCCACCACTATTGGCGAAAATTCGACAATGCCTTCATGAGACCTGTTTTTGGTGGTCGAGGTTTTGTCCCCTTTATACCTTGTTCCCCAACTGACCCGAGTCTTCAACAACAATGGCAGTGAGGAGAAGAACTTCTCTGCAGATAGATGACTACTAATTTACCAAACTTGTAGGTAGAAAATGCATGCAGTTGGCTTTCTGTGTGAAATTTGTTAATAGTTAAGGTTTTGCGAGTGAGGCTGTGGCCCATTTTTAGTCAGCAAAGCAGCCTGTAATTGCCTTCCATTTTTGGTGATTTTTCTTTTTGTCTTCCCCAGTTGTTTCTTTCTCTATACACGGTTTGTCAAATGAGATGATTTTTCCTGAGTGTATGTATGAATACAAGTGTTCCCATACATTTGTCTTTGTAAAATGCCTACTTATTGCATTCCAATATGTATAAATATAGTTTTACAGATGCTCATTATTTTGATATATGGCCTTGACGCAACGGTAAACGTTGTTGTCGTGTGATTGAGAGATCACGGGTTCGAGTCTTAGGAGCGGCCGGGACCCTTCCCGGACCCTCGCTTAGCGGGGACGCGTAATGCACTGGGCCGCGGACAGTCCTAAAGGCAGACTTTGTGGTGGGACCCCTCCTTGGACCCTCGCTTAGCGTCGACGCGTAATGCAACGGATCGTTTTTTTTTTTATGGTAGTAAGATGATTGAAATGAGATCCTCCATTGCAAAATATCTTTGAGTTTCAGGATTCCAAAATTTCGTTGAAGACAGTCCTAAAGTCTGGCCAATACTTCCGGGCTCCCTGGGGAGAATGCAATCAAGCTCTTGCTGAGACTTAGAAACTTGTGATTCTGACTGGTAACCAAGTCATGTAGTGCTTAATGAGATTTGTTATCAGTTGCAATGAAACATAGCTTCTCTTATTCTCATACATTCCTCCGGTCTGTTGGAGGGCATGTGTAAATTTTTTTTTCCTGCTAAATTGAACTCGTCATATATATATTATCATCTTAATGGTCCAGAACTAATTTTTAAATGACACGGTAAAACTTAGACTACAAAAGCAGGATCGAGTCGTTTTGAACAAACTTAGCAAAATCTATTGCCTATCATATATTATCAAGTTGAATTTATCCACTCCTCTCTTCATTTGTCAATTCTCAACTACATTGTTTTCTATTCTCCCATTTCAAATCAAAACCTTCTCACTTTCACCTATTTTCACTCACTTTTACCTCGTTTCTCCTAGTTTCACCTAGCTTCTCATCACACAAACACAAGGAGTGTTCAAATTGAATATGGTCCATGCGTATAAAAATAAATCACGTGGTTTGGGTCATTTTAAAAAATAATCTATGTGGTTTAAAAGTTGGTAAATAGATACCTTGGAGTTCATTCCATTAGCAAACACAGTCGAAATTAACTAATAGTGTGTCAAAAAGTCAAAAGTCTTATATTTATTTAATGAATTGAATTAACCTCGGCCAGCAATATACGGAGAGATAACTCACACCTAGTTTCACTAGCAGCTTTTACCTTAATCAAATTGTTAAACAAAATTTTATAAAAAAAAAAATTGTTAAACAAAATCACTTTCCCTTTCAAACTAGGGCCCTGTTTGGGAATTAACTGTTAGCTGATTACATTAGCTGTTAGCCGATTACATTAGCTGATTTGACTAGCTGTTTGTGTAGACCTGTTTGGTAAAAATTAACTAATTGATAATAGCGGTTTGTGCAAAAAGACGAATAAGGGCATTAATTTTGGCGCAGGAGAAGAGGGAGTCTATCTATTAGGGTTAAAGAAGTCCATTAATTTTAATATTCCAAAACGCTAATTGAAAAAGCTCCTTTTAAGAGCTTTTTCTAAATTAGCGTTTTCATCCCAAAACTCTCTCCACTAAACACTCCAATTAGCTGTTTCAGTGGTCAAACCTCTAAAATTGGTCAAAACCGCTCTTTTTATCCCAAAATGCTCTTTACCAAACAGGGCCTAGAACTCGTAGTGAAATTCACTAATCCAGAAAAGAAATCTCTGCTAAAATTCTTATTCTCAAGCAACAATTTATCAGCAAAAATCGTTACAGATATATCTACATCATGTGTGTTTCCGAGCTTGAACTGTGTCCGCCGGAATTGGAGCTTCCCCGGCGACAATTTCCTCGTAATTAATATAAGTTGTCGTGTTTTTGTATCGGAATCGGCCCTAGTTCTTGTTATTGATCCTTAACCCATTCCTAATGTAACATTTAAGTAAAGCGCCGGCCAATATTCTAACCGGAATCCTTCTAAAGTTGCTGATCGGGTAAAACTGTTGGTTCTTTTGGTTTGAAGAGTGTGAAGTAGAGGATGATGAAAACTAGAACTAGTAAGATTATAACAATGGCGGTGACTGCACAACAGATTTTCAGAGGTCGGTAAGGGGTGGTGGTGTTTTGGTGTTGATTTGGGGTTTGATTCTCCATTGTTGAGTGATTTTGAGAATTTTTGTTTATTGATTAAGCAGTAGTTTTGTTGGATTGTGGGATGTTAATTAGTTGCAGATTGGGGATTATTTCAAAGAGTTCCTCCGTTTGGTGTCCTTTCCCTTGAATTCCTTTTGAGTCGTTGACATTTTTGCGCCTGAGCCCATGGGCGAATACCAATTCTTGGTGGTCCTAGCTGCTTGGCCGTTTACATGAAAATCACAAAAGATAATAATATTATGGATAAATTTCAAATAAAATCTTATTGGTTTCACTAATTTTCCGATAAAGGACTGTGATTTACTTTTTGTCAAAACGACGATTTGAGGTTTTCAACTTTAGCAAACTAAGGACTTTTTCGATTGATACTATTAAAATCACATTTGACGACTTCAAAAATGACATATTTTAAGAACTACTAATATTTTAAGCAACTTTTCAATCTTTTTTATTTTAAGATTATTTAGATGAAGTTTGGTAAAGAGAGAGAAAGTTAATGTTTAGAGAGAGAAAGTTCCAAAAAAGATGATTTTCGAAAATCGAAAATGTAGTTCTATAGAAAATATGACATTGAACAACTTTAATTCTTGAAAATTTTCATTTTCAGGTCGTTAAAGATGGTTTTAATAGCATTAATCCAAGTGCGAAACCTCAATCATCGTTATGACAAAAAGTAAATCACAGTCATTTATCTGAAAATTAGTGAAACCACAGGGTTTTATTTGAAATTTACCCTAATATTATTGTTTTATTAATGTCGGTGATTTAATTCTTAATATATTCAAAGTATGAATCTTTATTTTATAAATGTCAAAGTATTTTTTTTTAAATAGTTTGATTGATAAACTGCCAGTAAAAATACAAGGAAATGTTTTGTAAGTGCCATAGTATTTCTAGATTGATATAATTCAAAAAAAGCCATTCACAAAATTGTAGATATTTTTTAAAATTTGAAATTCCATGTAAATTTCCCTTATTTCAACGTAGGATTGATTTTAGAGATAAAAATTAACAAAGAGGAGAGAGAAAAGATAGAAAAAAGAATAAAACTAAGAAATTAAAAAGAGATGGAAAAAATGGTGTATTTGATTTTTATTTTTTTATTTTGGAGTTTGTTTGTGATAATTAGACAATAAGGAGTTTTTTTTTTGATAGAAATTGGGACGAGATAGAACTTGGGCAAGATAATAAGGGAGTTAATTCATAAAATAAATAAATATAAGAATGATATCTCGTTGATTTTCGTTCACCGGATTTCGTCCATGTGAGGCGCCGTTGGGATCGGTCGGGGACACTCCGATGCCAAAGTCAGTAATATTCTTGAGAGAATAAACAGTAATCACAAAGTAGGGTTAGAATAATATGTACATTGAATACCTTGTAGTGGGGGTATTTATATAGAATTGTGTAACAATCATAACAAGCCCCCTTTATTGCCCTTGAATGTAATTTAATGCTACATTCTTTATGCTTGACAGTTTCAACTTTAATGAAGTTGTTAGTACCATTAACGAGGAGGGTTATAACGGCCTTGAGACCTCCAAATGGATCCGCCCCGAGAGGCATGTTTATGCTCATCTGGCGGGTACGGACCTCCTTAAGAAGAAGGGTCCCATGATTGGGCTTTCACGGCGCAACACTTGGTTCCACATGGCAGATCTCTTTCAGCGGAATACTTTTACCATTTTGATCCTTTCTCCTATGAGTTTTTATAGTTACGTCCCAAGGGTTTTTCCGGATGTTATCAAAGAACAAAATTAACTCTTTTCCTTTTGATTTTTTTAACACTGTTAGTCAATTTTGACCGTGTTTACTAATGGAATGAACCTCAAAGTATCTATCTGCCAACTATTAAATTATGTTTAAAAATAAACAAAACCACAATTTATTTTTGTACTTCCTAAAAAGACACAAATCAAGTATGACTTGTAAGAAAAAAAAAAAAAAATAAAACTTCAAGACAAAAAACAATAAGTTGTGTAAGATATAATTGCATTGCATTGTTTTTTTTTTTGGTAGAAAAGGAAAAGAAAAATGAACAACAACAAACTACCAAGGAATTAGCCTAGGGAAGTTAACCCCAATTCTATCTTCTAAGAGAAGAGGAGAGATGAAACTAGGGGAAACAGGAAGGATAGTAACGCCTAACAACCCTTCATGGCCCGCCGCCGCCAAGCGATCAGCAACACGATTCTGCTCTCTAAAAATGTGTCTGAACTCTACAAACTCAAAGGAGGAGCAAAGCCTTTTAATAGCTTTGATTGTGCCTATGAAAATTTAAAAATAAAAATAATAAATAAAAATAAATTATTAAGTGTAAAACCATCAATTGTTTGGTTAGAATTTCAAAGTGTATAATCTGAAAATCGTGAAAATGGTGTTATAGTGTAGAATTTCAATAATTTATTCATATTTAGACACTTTAGAATTCTATAAATTGGTTTTAGATCAATTGTATCAATATTGAAGTGAAGTTTGTGAAATATATTTTCTTTCCAATTCCTTATTATTCCTTGCAAAATTTCATTCATACTCTACAATTAAATTAATTGCTTCCATTAAATTATTCACAATAAATACTTCTAATATTACTCTTAAGCCAATTGAATGCTCGGGTCTTGAAAGTGAATCAACTAGTGAATTTCTAAACTAAAAAATATGAATAAATAATGAATCATGCTTTATGTACCTTTTAATATCTTTTACCTATATATGGCTATGTTGTGTTAAAATTACTAAATGATCACACTCTATATTTTAATCTTGCTCTTGTACTTGTCTAAGAGTCTATAAGGACCAAATGTGATATATATGACCATATAAAATGTACTAACATGTTCAAATTGGAGGACCCTTGTTGTTTGCATAAGTGGTTGTACAAAAATGTACATTCCTTTGAATTAAGGATATTAGATTGTGATCCTTATAAAGTCTAAGGACCAAAAGTAATATTTTTCATCCCAATTTTGTTTCGATAAATTTCTAATATCTATACTCACTATAATTGCTTAGGTAGTTGTCTGAAACAGTGAATATCCTAGAGTTAGGGGTATGAGGTTGTTACGTCCAAAAAGTACGAGGACTGTAATGAAACTTGTGTACATTCCTTCAAATCAACCTCTGTCTACACCTCTACACATCCATTTACACATATTAGCTTGAATCTAAGAGCTAGGCTGACATCCCTATAAAAACACTCGAACGCAGAATCAATAGTATTAAATTGGAATAAAAAAAATGTAACACGAGATAATAAGAGAAATAAAGCTAAGCTAAGCAAAGTTGTAAACAGTACGTCCACTTACAGTAGAAAGTAGATGAGCAAAAGGACGAAAAATCATGTTCTTTACTCTCGATAACCTCAATCATAAAGGTGTGACCTTTGGCCAAATTTACAATCAATATGGTCCTATATATGGATACAACATTCATGACATCTCTTGATCAATCCTATTCACAATGGCAGAGCCAATATTTCATCTTTTGGGCCGCTATTTTAGCTCTGCAGTTTATGGTAATCTTTTAAAGCTGACCATTTTTTTAGCCTCCAATATGATAAGATTGTTTCGTTTTGGTGTGGTGACTAAAAAATTAAAAGTGTCATATTAAAATATTGAAATAACACTATAAAAAACATGCCTTAATAAAGTAAAATTAGAGGGGACTATCAAGTACTAAACAGATTTTACTTAAGGTGAAGCCGATGGCTGGGGGACCGGAGCCCCCGAGCCCTGAGCTGGCTCCGCCACTGCCTATTCATATACATAAACTATATGCAAATATATAGTCTATCTTGTATATCATCTTGTGTACAGACATATTGTACCTTATCTATCAATTAATAAGCATAAAATCTATGATGTTGAACATGTACATTATCTTTCAGATTAACAGAAATTATTAGCACAATTTTCTAGACACAAGTCTGTTTGCTTAGCCTCTCACATTGTCATGCCTAAATACTTTCTATGCCCTTGTTGCATTACAAACTGTTCATCTACTATATCAATGTACACTAAATCTGCATTAGCTTAAAGCTTCAAGGACTATTGATAAGGGTATTATTATGCGGATTTAGCGAAAGATAAATAAACGAGAAACGAAAACACAGATTTACGTGGTTCACCAACCTTATGTTGGTTAGTCTACGGGCAGAAGGAGAATAACTTTTATTAAGGAGATGAAAAATCAGATTATATATTAGTGTTTACATAAGAGTATGTTGGCTAGTCCAGCGAGATCTCGTTGCTTCATGTCTTAGTGTGTAATACAGATTCAAGACATTACGACATGTGTTTTATCCCTATCTTTATATACGAGTTTTAGAGTCCTTTGGACTAATTTAAGTCATTCTTATTACTTTTTGACTCAAAATGTTTATTTAAACTTATTGTGTGAGTTTGAGTTTAAGTTTAAGTTTAAGTTGTTAAAGTTTTAATAGTTTTTTCATTTATTTTCATTTAATTACTTAGTTTTGCTCATTTCCATACACTTTCACTTGTTTGGTAGTTAAGTAGGGTAGTTTCTTAAAGTTTTAATTTATTTTTTATAAATTCAATAACTTTTATTTTTTTATTTATGTTAGAATTTTTATTAGGATTTAATTAGGATTTTGATGTTTACTTTTATTTTGGATGAGAGTTATCATGGGCTAATTACTAATCTAGCCAAACTGAAGGGATCCATTAACATATTTGACCCACTTTACTTCCATCTCACCAAATTAGACACTTTGATCCCTTTTGGATAAATATACCCTAGTTCCATTACTGCTTCTGCTTCTTCTAGTAATCTGGAATTAATTCCTACAGCCCTTTTAATAAGAAGTTTCATTCTACACAGATTCCATTGTCTCTTCACTCTTTTTTATCACCATGTACAATTAAAACCTTGCACACATTTAGTAGCAATTAATTTTTTCTGGAAGAAAAATTGAAAATGAGAATTAACACAACCTCCATTTCCATCTCTTTTTATTATGAACAAGTTTGGTGGAAATTCCATTCGTTTTCCTTCAATATTTATATCTCATAAGTCTCTAGATAGTAACTGTATCCATTTTCCTTCATTTTCCTCCTTTTTCTCCATTGTTGTCGCATTTGTGATGAAATTTGTCGCATTCGTCACAGATGCGACACACAGTCGTCGCATTTCGTCACAAGTGCGACAACAGTTGTCGTATTTCGTCGCAAATACGACAAGTGTTGTCGTATTTCGTCACAAATGCGACAACGCATCAGTTTAATTGATAGATTTTTTTTCTTTTTCATTTTTTGAGCTTTCCATCCTAATCCTCTTCCGCATACTCTAATTCTTCAATGATTGAACGAAACATAATCTCTTCTCTCTATAAACCACCGTCTTTTTTCTCTTTACAAACATAATCTCTTCTTTCTCTCTCTATAAACCACCGTGTTTTCTTTGTGAAAAAGATGTTGAGAGTCTGAGGAAGAAAGTGAATTGAAATAAGAGTATTATTGTCCAAAGTGGATGAAAGTGTCTAATTTAGTAAGATAAAAGCAAAGTGGGTCAAATATGTTAATGGACCCCTTCAAATGGGCTAGATTAGTAATTAGCCCAGTTATCATTTGAAAACTCTAATTTAATTGGTTTAATGAGCTTTAATGAAGATTTTTCAATTAAAGAAGGAGCTTAATGATGATTTAAGAGTGAAGCTGTAACCTCAAATCGATGGCATATGAGTTACAAGACTAATTATGGAGTAAAATCAAACGTAACCACTCATTTATGGTGCTTTAATATGAAGATTTTGAAATTACAAAAACTTGTAGCTCCTTTTCAAAGACATTCAATTCTGATTTTGGAGATTTTCCAGAAGAGATATTTGGGATCTGAGTACCGATTTTTTTTATAATTTTCATCTCACAATTCCTCAACCACGAAAGAGGAATTCCTGTATAAGTCATCACCCTTATCATTTAATCAATTAAATTTCCATTCTTTTGATCACCGATTTTATTCCAATGGATCATTATCTTTAAATCCCATGCTTAATGAGATTCATCAAACGAGGTCAAATTTTTGCCTTTATTATACTTTTCCATATGGTTCATAATCGTCATCAACAAATATGAATTTTCATTCTTTGATCTGCAAGACAAGAATGTAGTGAGTTTGGTAGAGCATCAATATTCAAACTCAATCAACAAATTAGTATTGACAAATATTCTCATAACCCATATAAAGTGAGAAGAAGACGCAACTATTTATTGGAAAAAATGACACTTTAATTTGCTATTCTTTGTTAACTTGAAGCTTAAACATTTAACGGATAACTTTAAATAAAGAGTGAAGTGTTTGTTTACTCTATGAGGTCCTTGTAACAGTATATTATAAATTCAAAAAAGATAAATAATAAATGAGAAATTAAAGCTCAAAGTGATCAATTTTTAAAACAAACAACTCAAAGTAAACAACTTTAAATAATGGTTATTAGAGAATTAAATCACATTATTGGAATTAAATGAAATTAATGTTCATTGTTAATTCTTTAAAACATTCTAGTGGTTAATTGGTCTTAATTGTGATTGACTCGAATAACTTCAGTAAGATTAATTTTTCATCAAGTGAAATACAATTTGAATTAATTAAGGGACAAACATTCCATCAAGTACTTTCTCATTTTTCATAAAATAAAATAAAATAAAAGCACAACCGTTACAAGTAGAAACAGGGAGAGAGAGAGAAAGAGAGAGTTCATCCTACTAGAATTATTTTGTGGGAGAAGAAGAAAAGATGGAGTCTTTCTTTAAGAAGCAATTGGAAGAATACAAGGAATTTTGGGGTGAAAGATTTTCCTTTCTTGATAATTATTCTAGATTCATCAAGCGTGGTAACCCCGTCCTTCTTGGTCTTCCTCTGATATTGATGAGTTCATCGCTTCAGATCCCGTCCATGGTGCATCTCTTAAAACTGTAAGGGAAGCAACAAACTTTGGTTTTACAGGAAGTTTAATTGGTGCAGTATCTATAGCAGGCGTTGCCTGGAAATATTCGAGGAGTTTACATGGTACAACGCTATCCTTTGTTGCTGGAGGTGCTTTTGGTTGGACCTTTGGACATGAAGTTGCAAATCACTGGTTGCAACTCTATAGGTTGGACAGGACGGGTGCACAAGTTAGTTTTATGGAGTGGTGGGAGAAGAAATGTGAAGGAAGAAGGTCTTAAATCTAAAAGCAGTATTATGAATGAGCCCTTTTCTCCTTTCATTGCTAATATTATTAATAATAAACAATTCTTCCTTAGTTAAGAATGCTCAAATGATATTTGATTAAAAAAAAAAAAAAAAGACCTAAACCATATGCAGCCCCCTGAACTTGTTACTTTTAGTCATTTTGCCCCCTGAACTTACGGGACGATCCATTTGCCCCTTCAACTATTTAAAAGTGGTATTAGCAACCCCCTATTTTCATTATAACGGAAACAATTATGACATTTCTCATTGCAAGCACCAATGTCATAATAAAAAGGGTTGTGCACTACTAAAATAAGCTGCAAATGAGGTTAGTATAGACAATATACAAGTTCTTTTGTAAAAATGACATATATGGTTATGCACTACTAAAACAAGCTGCAAATGATGTTATATATATATGCAGGCTGGTTCCAATACTTCCATGAACACTTGTACTAATGTTGGAACTTCATTTTGTTTCCGTTATAATGAAAATAGAGGGTTGCTAATACCACTTTTAAATAGTTGAGGGGGCAAATGGGTCGTCCCGTAAGTTCAGGGGGTAAAATGACTAAAAGTGACAAGTTCAGGGGGCTTTGTATGGTTTAGGCAAAAAAAAAAAGTACTTTCTCATTTTTCAAATGAAAATATCATTGACTATTATATATGTGAGATTGAGACATTGTTTGATAACCCAAAAAACCAGTTAAAAAATAAATATTTCACTATAACAAATCATCACTTGTACCATGAATCATGCGAAGGAAATTCAAAATTCGTGGCATATTTCCATTTAGCCACGAGAATACTATATTCTACAACAAATTATGATTACCTGATATAATTATGATACACATACTTTTCTTTCGTGGAAAACATACACCTATGCCATGGATTATCTCGCACATATTATTTTTCGGGGCAAACATATGTTTATGCAACAAATTTTACCCCATACGATTGTAGTATTTACGTACGAATTATGCTTAAGAGTTTCAATAAATAAATAACATCGAGCCTATGTTCTACATACGATTTTGAATAAAGGAAACAAAAATTGATCTGCAATTTTATTTCAGATTTAATTGTCGTTTTATACCATAATACATGTAAATAATTCTATAATAAAAATCTTTTTTATACTTTATCGCAAATATGTCATATACCCAAATCCTAAATCGAATTTAGCGAATAAATAACATCACGTGCATGTAATATGAATGAAAAAATTGATTAATCCGAGATGTGATTTTGGATTTTGACCACTTTTACACAAATAATTGAGACCACTTTACACTTACTAATCTAAAAACACTATTATACCCTTAAATAAATTCTAAAAAGTATTATATTTCTCTCTCCTTTAATATGTCTCTCTGTGTTTCTCTCTCTTTCTCAAATCTGTTTCTCTCTCTTTTAATATTGTCACAAACTATGTCGCAAGGTCATCAAACTTCGTCTTATAACTGTGTTCTGCATGTGATGAGTATATAAGATATGCGCAATTACACACCCTGCGTCTTTTAGCTTAGCTCCCTCTCCCCCTTACGTTATTTATGTCTATTTTTCAATTTCCCACCGATTTTGCTCTACTATTACTCCTTAACTCTTTCATATTTTCTTGCTGATTTTAAATTATAAATTACACACTTGAAGCATCTCTTGTCTTTCTCTAGGATAGAGAAAACTCGTTCACTAGAGATAAAATTTACGTCAAATTAGACTAAATTTACATAACCTTGTTATTTTAGGAAATAAAATCCACAAACCTTACCGAAAATATAGTTTTACATAAAACCTTTAAACTTTATGTAAATCTTTTATTTTTAGACATAATTTACGTAAAGTTGGACTAAATTTAAGTAACCTTGTTATTTTAGGAGAAAAAATTCATAAACCTTGTGAAAAAATAGAGTTCTACGTTTGAATTTTACGTAAATCTTTTATTTTTAGACATAATTTATGTAAAGTTGGACTAAATTTACGTAACCTTGTTATTTTAGGAGATAAAATCCACAAACCTTGTGGAAAATAGAGTTTTACGTAAAACTTTTGAACTTTACGTAATTTACGTAAAGTTGACTAAATTTACGTAACCTCATTATTTTAGGAGATAAAATCCACAAACCTTGTGGACAATAGAGTTTTATATAAAACCTTAGAACTTTACATAAATCCTTTATTTCTAGACATAATATACGTAAAGCTTCACTAAATTTACGTAACCTTGTTATTTTACGAGAAAAAAAATTCATAAACCTTGTGAAAAAATAGAGTTTTACTTAAAATCTTTTATTTTGAAGCATGATTTATGTAAAGTTTGACTAAATTTACGTAACCATGTTATTTTAGGAGATAAAATCAACAAACCTTGTGGAAAATAGAGTTTTACATAAAACCTTTAAACTTAACGTAAATATTTTATTTTTAGACATAATTTATGTAAAGTTGGACTAAATTTACGTAACCTTGTTATTTTAGGAGATAAAATCAACAAACCTTGTGGAAAATAAAGTTTTACGTAAATCCTTTATTTTTAGACATAATTTACATAAAGTTGGACTAAATTTACGTAATCTTGTTTATTTAGAAGAAAAAATCCACAAACCTTCTGAAAAATAAAGTTTTACGTAAAACCTTTAAACTTTACATGAACCTTTTATTTTTAAACATAATTTATGTAAAGTTGGACTAAATTCATGTAACATTGTTATTTTAGGGGATAAAATCCACAAATCTTGTGGAAGATAAATTTTTATGTAAATCCTTTATTTTTAGACACAATTTACGTAAAGTTGGACTAAATTTACGTAATCTTGTTATTTTATAAGAAAAAATCAACAAACCTTGTGAAACATAGATTTTTACGTAAAACCTTTAAACTTTACGCGAAACCTTTTTTTAGACATAATTTACGTAAAGTTGGATTAAATTTACGTAACCTTTTTATTTTAGGAGAAAAAATAAAAAAATATTGAAAATAGAGTTTTATGTAAAACCTTTGAACTTTACGTAAATCTTTTATTTTTCGATATAATTTAAATAAAAATGGACTAAATTTACATAATCTTGTTATTTCATCAGCAAAAATCCACAAACCTCGTGAAAAATAGAGTTTTATGTAAAACCTTTGAACTTTATGTAAATCTTTTATTTTTAGACATAATTTAAGTAAAGTTGGACAAAATTTACGTAATCTTGTTATTTTAGGAGATAAAATCCACAAACCTTTTGAAAAATAGAGTTCTACGTAAAACCTTTAAACTTTACGTAAATCTTTTATTTTTAGACATAATTTATATAAAGTTGGAATAAGTTTACTTAGCCTTGTTATTTTAGAAGAAAGAATCTGCAAAGCTTATGAAAAAACAAGTTTTATGTAAAACTAAAGAATTTTACGTAAATCTTTTATTTCGACATAATTTACATAATCTTGTTATTTTAGGAGGAAAAATTCACAAAGCTTGTGAAAAATAAAGTTTTACGTAAAACCTTTGAACTTTACGCAAATCTTTGAGCTTTAGACATAATTATGTAAGTTGGACTCAATTTAAGTAACCTTGTTTTTTCATCAGAAAAAATCCACAAACCTTGTGAAAAATAGAGTTTTACGTAAAACCTTTGAATTTTACATAAATCTTTTATTTTTTAACATAATTTACGTAAAATTGGATAAAATTTAGGTGATCTTGTTATTTTAGGAGATAAAATCCACAAACTTTGTGGAAAATAGAGTGTTACGAAAAACCTTTAAACTTTACATAAATCTTTTATTTTTAGACATAATTTACATAAAGTTAGACTAAATTAACTTAATCTTGTTATTTTATAAGAAAAAAGCCACGAACCTTGTGAAAAATAGAGTTATACGTAAGACCTTTGAACTTTATGTAAATCTTTTTAATTTTAGACATAATTTACGTAAAATTGGACTAAATTTATGTAACCTTGTTATTTTAGTAGATAAAATCCACAAACCTTATGGAAAATAGTGTTTTACATAAAACCTTTAAACTTTACGTAAATATTTTTTTAGACATAATTTACGTAAAGTTGGACTAAATTTACGTAATCTTTATATTTTATAAGGAAAAATCCAGAAACCTTGTAAAAAATATAGTCTTACATAAAACCTTTGAACTTCATGTAAATATTTTATTTTTATACATAATTTACGTTAAGTTGGACTAAATTTACGTAACCTTGTTATTTTAGGAGACAAAATTCAGAAACCTTATGGAAAATAAAGTTTTATGTAAAACCTTTGAACTTTACGTAAATCTTTTATTTTTAGATATAATTTACATACAGTTGGACTAAATCTACGTAATCTTGTTATTTTATAAGGAAAAATCCACAAACCTTGTGAAAAATATAGTTTGATGTAAAACTTTTATTTTTAGACATAATTTATGTAAAGTTGGACTAAATTTATGTAACCTTGTTATTTTAGGAGATAAAATCACAAACCTTGTGGAAAATAGAGTTTTATGTAAAACCTTTGAACTATATGTAAATCTTTTATTTTTAGACATAATTTACTTGAAGTTGGACTAAATTTACGTAACCTTGTTATTTATGACAAAAAATTCACCATCCTTGTGAAAAAATAGAGTTTTACGTAAAACCTTTGAATTTTACGTAAATCTTTTATTTTTATACATAATTTACATAACGTTGGACTAAATTTGTGTAACCTTGTTATTTTAGGAGATAAAATCCACAAACCATGTGGAAAATAGAGTTTTACATAAAGCCTTTGAACTTTAAGTAAGTCGTTTATTTTTAGACATACTTTACGTAAAGTTGGACTAAATTTACGTAATCTTGTTATTTTATAAGTAAGTAAAAGTCCACAAACCTTGTGAAAAATAGAGTTTTACGTAAAATCTTTAAACTTTATGTAAATATTTTATTTTTAGACATAATATACGTAAAGTTGGATTAAATTTACGTAACATTGTTATTTTGGGAGAAAAAATCCACAAACCTTGAGGAAAATAGAGTTTTATGTAAGACATTTGAACTTTACGTAAGTCTTTTATTTTTCGACATAAATTACATAAAAATGGACTGAATTTACGTAACCTTGTTATTTTAGGAGGAAAATTCCATAAAGCTTGTGAAAAATAGAGTATTATGCAAAAGCTTTGAACTTAACGTAAATCTTAGAATTAGACATAATTTATGTAAAGTTTGACGAAATTTAACCTTGTTATTTCATCAGAAAAAAATTCACAAACCTCATGAAAAATAGAGTTTTACGTACAACCTTTGAATTTCACGTAAATATTTTATTTTTAGACATAATTTACGTAAAGTTGGACATAATTTACGGAATCTTGTTATTTTAGGAGTTAAAATCCATAAACCTTTTGAAAAATAGAGTTTTACGTAAAATCTTTAAACTTTACGTAAATCTTTTATTTTTAGACATAATTTATATAAAGTTGGAATAAATTTACTTAACCTTGTTATTTTAGAAGAAAAAATCCGCAAAGCTTATGAAAAAACGAGTAATGATATTTGTTATTTTGTCACTTCGGATTATTATTTAAGGTCTTGTTCCACAATACTAATTGGACAAAGCTAATTGCACAAAAATTAAGCTAATTGCACCAAGCTAATTGCACAAAAATAAACCTATACACAAAGCTAATTGCATAAAAATAAACCTATGCACAAGCTGGACATTAACACAATGCTTGCACAAAATAAACCTATGCACAAAGCTAATTGTCACAAATGTAATTGCACAAAATAAACCATAAACCATTAACACAAACTGGACATTAACACAGTGCTTGCACAAAAATAAACCTATGCACAAAGCTAATTGTCACAAATGTAACTGCACAAAATAAACTATATGCCATTAACACAAGCTGGACATTAACACAAAAGGTGATCATAACCATTAACCCAAAAGGAACAACTTTAGTGCTATTACAAAAATTATTAAAATGAAATATCCAATAAACTTTACAAAGTTGACTAGATCAAAGTTTCCTTTCCTGTTAAACTCCAACTTCAGTGCTTCTGTTTCCTCAATCTTCTTCTGCAACTCTTTCTCCATTTTATCATTAAGAACCTTACACTTATTGAGTTCCACCTCCATCTCCACCACTGTTGCATAAGCTTCATTCATCTGTTCCTCATATTCCTTCATTTTTGCTTTAGCTGCTGAATAACCTCCCTCTGTCACATATTCGATGATCTAACCACACGAAATAATTACATTTCGTTTGGTCTCTATATCTGCCACAAATAAAAAAATCTTCGACCAAAATTTGCATTTGTTGAAGCTGTTCGAACGGGGGATATCATGCCACATCGACAAGTCATCAAATTCTCAGTGTCTGTTCTGCTACCCAAAGATAAGTCAACACTTAAAGCCATTACAAATTGTCGAGTACACACACCAATTCAAAGAACATATCAAACGTAGCCCAGAAGAAGTTGAGAAGAATTGACCAACCAATTCAATTAGGGATTAAAACATACCAGTTCATTCGAACAACCTTCAGATGATTTCAGCAGTACAATTGACTTGGTACAGTTCGCGATTTCTTACTTTTCAATTTAGGGATTTCAAAAAAATAGATTTAGGGATTCAATTTTGATAAATTGGGGATTACAGCTCTTTGTAATCGCATGTATTTATAAGAATTGTCCCCTATTTTTTTCTACCGAAAATACCCTCAGCAGTCACATGCCTCTTTTTTGCCACCTCATCACAAATAAGACCGTTTGTGAGAAATACCCCTATTTGCTAACAAATTGAAGTACATGGTACCATTTTACAAATTTTTAAACCACAAGGGTGTTGATTGAAAACAAGTGTAACCATAAGGTTTATTTTTATACTTTTCCCTATTTTATTGAAAGATTTATGTAATTAAGAATCTACATTATCTATATGTATTCTTGTTTTCACCAAAATCATCATCGATCCCTACAATGCCATTATTCTCACAAAAGGACTTAAGGAAAAAAGTTCCATACTCTCCTCCCCTATCGGACCTAAGCCTTTTTATTTTCTTGTCTAATTGATTCTCTACCTCTGATTTAAATTTAATAAACATATGCTCAGCCTCATCTTTTGATTTTAATAAATATACTTTGGTATATCTAGAGAAGTCATCAACAAAAGTAATGTAATATCTTTTACCACCTTTGCTAACAGAGTTTTTAAAATCAGCCAAATCAAAGTGAATTAAACCAAGCAGTTCTGTACTTCTACTCTCAACAGGTAAGAAAGGTTTCTTTGCAAATTTTGCTTCCACACATATAGAGCATTTGGAATTAATTTCAGAATTAGTGACATTTATAACATGCATATTTCCCAATTTTTTAATGGAAGCAAAATTTACATGTCCTAATCTACCATGCCACAAATTAATGGATTCACTCAAGTAAACAGAAGTAGATGTAGTTGCATTAATTCCAATAGAATTCACATGGACAATGTTCAAAATAAAGAGGCCATCAGCTAGGTACCCTTTTCCCACAAAAGTCCCATTCCTAGTGAGAATAACCTTATCAGCCTCAAAAATAATTTTTAAACCAGCCTTATTTAGCAAGCTACCAGAAATAAGATTTCTACGAAGAGCAGGCACATACAGCACATTATTTAAGGACAAGCTTTTTCCAGAAGTTAACTTAATTAAAATTGTTCCTTTACCGACAACACCAGCAGTAGTGGTGTTTCCCATGTAGACGCATTCCCCATCGGCAGCGTCCTCAAAGTGATTAAACAGGTCCTTGTTTGAGCATAAGTGCCTTGTAGCTCTAGTATCTAGAACCCAGTCCGTTTTGTTTTCCACCAGATTAGCTTCAACCACAACAGCAGCAATAATTTCTTCATTTTCCACCAGATTGGATTGTGGAGCAGCTCTGTTGTTTGGATTATGATTGGTGTTCTGTTGGTTCTTCCTTTGGTAGCACTGAAATGCCTTGTGGCCAGGTTTACCACACACAAAGCATTCCACTACTTTCCTCTTCTGAATTCTTCCATTCTTCTTGAAAGGCTTGTTCTGGTTTGAGCCTTTTTGGAATTTGGTTGAAGGTCCTTTGTTCCTGTCTTTTGGCACCACAGCAGATTCAACAATATTAGCATTAATTGAAACAGACTTAGAGGAAAGTTGCTTATCTTTCATTCGATTTGCTTCTTCAGTTCTCATGTGGCTAACTAGCTCCTGGAGACTGAAGTCTTTTTTCTTATGTTTCAAATGGTTTCTGAAATCACTTCAGGAGGGTGGAAATTTTTCTAGGAGGACATTGGCATGCAGCAGATCAGACATTATCATGCCTTCACCCAGAACTTCAGCAACTAGATTCTCATATTCATGAATCTGGTCAATGATTGGTTTTTCATCAACCATTTGATAATTGAGCCATCTTCCAACCACGTATTTACGTTTACCTGCATCATCAGACCCGTATTTTTCTTTGAGGGTATCCCACATTTCTTTGGCCCAAATGGTCCACCATCATCAATAAAAGGTCTGCCAAAGAAATTTGGGATACCCTCAAAGAAAAATACGGGTCTGATTATGCAGGTAAATGTAAATACGTGGTTGGAAGATTGCTCAATTATCAAATGGTTGATGAAAAACCAATCATTGACCAGATTCATGAATATGAGAATCTAGTTACTGAAGTTCTGGGTGAAGGCATGACAATGTTTGATCTGCTGCAAGCCAATGTCCTCCTGGAAAAATTTCCACCCTCCTGGAGTGATTTCAGAAACCATTTGAAACATAAGAAAAAAGACTTCACTGTCTCCAGGAGCTAGTCAGCCACATGAGAACTGAAGAAGCAAATCGAATGAAAGATAAGCAACTTTCCTCTAAGTCTGTTTCAATTAATGCTAATATTGTTGAATCTGCTGTGGTGCCAAAAGACAGGAACAAAGGACCTTCAACCAAATTCCAAAAAGGCTCAAACCAGAACAAGCCTTTCAAGAAGAATGGAAGAATTCAGAAGAGGAAAGTAGTGGAATGCTTTGTGTGTGGTAAATCTGGCCACAAGGCATTTCAGTGCTACCAAAGGAAGAACCAACAGAACACCAATCATAATCCGAACAACAGAGCTGCTCCACAATCCAATCTGGTGGAAAATGAAGAAATTATTGCTGCTGTTGTGGTTGAAGCTAATCTGGTGGAAAACAAAACGGACTGGGTTCTAGATACTAGAGCTACAAGGCACTTATGCTCAAACAAGGACCTGTTTAATCACTTTGAGGACGCTGCCGATGGGGAATGCGTCTACATGGGAAACACCACTACTGCTGGTGTTGTCGGTAAAGGAACAATTTTAATTAAGTTAACTTCTGGAAAAATCTTGTCCTTAAATAATGTGCTGTATGTGCCTGCTCTTCGTAGAAATCTTATTTCTGGGAGCTTGCTAAATAAGGCTGGTTTAAAAATTATTTTTGAGGCTGATAAGGTTATTCTCACCAGGAATGGGACTTTTGTGGGAAAAGGGTACCTAGCTGATGGCCTCTTTATTTTGAACACTGTCCATGTGAATTCTGTTGGAATTAATGCAACTACATCTGCTTCTGTTTACTTGAGTGAATCCATTAATTTGTGGCATGGTAGATTAGGACATGTAAATTTTTCTTCTATTAAAAATTGGGAAATATGCATGTTATAAATGTCACTAATTCTGAAATTAATTCCAAATGCTCTATATGTGTGGAAGCAAAATTTGCAAAGAAACCTTTCTTACCTGTTGAGAGTAGAAGTACAGAACTGCTTGGTTTAATTCACTCTGATTTGGCTGATTTTAAAAACTCTGTTAGCAAAGGTGGTAAAAGATATTACATTACTTTTGTTGATGACTTCTCTAGATATACCAAAGTATATTTATTAAAATCAAAAGATGAGGCTGAGCACAGGTTCGAAGGTTTTCTGTGTTAACCTTGGGGAGCGACTGGAGTTACAGATTGCACCTCCATCTGCCGAAATCGCTTTCAAGGCAGTGGCCTCTGCCACGGCACATTCGATTTTCGATTTTCGTTCTTAATTTCAATTCCGGACTTCAAAATGCATATTGCAAAAGCCTAATGGAAAAAAAGACGATATCTGAATCCAAATAAATCAAAATTGTATTATCAATTATGTGGACAATGATCTAAGCACACAAATCAAAATTGAATTATCAATTATGTGGACAATGATCTAAGCACACAAATCAAAATTGAATTATCAACTGTGGACAATGATCCAAGCATACAAATGCAAATGAACAACTAATGGATGGAAGCATAGTAATGATAACATGAGTTCGAGACTTCAGTGCAAGGTTGTAGATGCTAGTCAAACGAACAGGGCTTTCGAGGATTAATCGGAAATTACGTACAAATATCAACAACAATATCATTGAAACAACTCAAATGTGTAAATTATAATAAAGAAAAATATAAATTGACAATAAAAAATAGTTTTATTCATCATTGCTTAGACGGTGATGAAGCGAAGCATAGAGGGCTAAAAATGGCCTAGGAGCCAAAAAAATCGGTTGTCCCTGCATTTACTGTCATCTATGTCAGCATCAAATTTTAACAGGGACCTAGACATTCGCTGATAGTTGTTAAAGGTGCGCCTTATGGAAGGTTCAAGTAGTGAGCCTTCATTGCACAAGTCCATGCGTAATTTAAAAAAACGTTCTCACTTGGGCTTCGGAGGCTCTTAGGAATAAAAAAGGCGTATACTCCCCAACCTTCAAAATTATGAGCAACTTTATACCATGGATGAACTCAATTTAAGGAACTTGTTGTTTACTGTTTGTTGTTGGCTATGATGCACGGAAACTTCAACATGCCAGCGTATCACATTTCTGATACGTTTCAGATACGGCAACTCCGGGAAACTGCTGGGATATGTTTTGGGGTCGTTTTCGTAATATTCAGAAGTTGGATACGCGTATTTGTCTGGGAAACCCATTTTCTAGACAAAAAACGTTTGGATTTCATTTCAGGAAAAAAGTATAGGTAAATAGAGCAATTATGATCGATAGTTATTTCAAGGAAAATAGAGTAGAAATATCCAAAAGATTATGTCGATCTCTATGTGCAACAAAAATAAAATCTGAGATAAACCAAAAGACAGAGACGAAAGCTTTCATTGTTTTATCTTTTTTTCTCAAAACGTTTTTTTGACATTATTTATATTTCATTTATTTAATAATCACGTTGATATAAGAGTTTTATAATTTCTTTTATATGCGTTTATTTAGTTACATTACAAAAATTCAAATATAAAAATATATTTTTAATATTTATAAATGTGTCATAATATTTTTAATATTTATACGTTTCTCCCACGTTTCCGTGTTCTATGTTTTATAAAAAATACGTTTTCTGTATCCATGTAAGATACCATATCCGTATCTAGGCAACATAGGCTGTTGGAAAAAATTGTTTTTCCAAAATGCTACTACTTTTATTAAAAAAAAGCTACTTTTCGTGGTGACTAATCAAACACCTAACTTTCATTTTAAAGTGAAAAAACAAACATGAAGAGAAATGTAATAAACAAACACCCCTTTAGAGTGATTTAAAAAACATGAAGGTATATTTAACTGTTAATTTGATATAGAGGTATAGATATATACTTTATCTTTTTATTTAGTTCTATTCTCTTATTTATTATAATACAATTAATTAGTTTTCTTGCAATTAAAACCTTATATTTGTTTTTCATCAACCATTCCATGACTCCTAAATTTTACGGCTCATGTAATATATGCAAACTAAAATTAATTGAATATCCACAAAATATTGTGGATATTCAATTAATTTTAGTTTGCATATATTACATGAGCCATAGAATTTAGTAGTCATGGAATCATTTATGAAAAACGAATATAAGATTTTAATGGGTAAGAATACTAATTAATTGTATTATAATATAAATAAGAATATATGATTAATTTAATTATGACGTTTAGCTTAAATTGTATATATTTTGTAAAACATTAAGCTTAAATTGTATTATTTTGTAAACGTTAAGCCTATATTGGTGTTATTTTGTACGTGAGGCCTAAATTGATGCTATATTGTAAACGTTAAGCCTAAATTGATATTATGTTATAAACGTTAAGCCTATATTGGTGCTATTTTGAACATTGAGCCTAAATTGGTACTCCCAAAAACCTTAGACCTATTTTGGTACTTTATCCCTATATATATTAACCCTAAATTATATATTATATAAACTCACCGTTTACAAATAATCTGATCTGCGCCGTTTTTATCGCCTCCAGTTCTTCTTCCCGAAAACAAAATTCTTCTTGCTTGCAATTACTTGAATCCATCGTCCACAACAAGCTCTAATATATGAATTAAGGTCAGTTCTTTTACTTTACTTTAAACTGAATTGAAATTTTAGGGTTTGCCATTGGAGATGTTTTAAACTGATGTATGTATGACTTGACATGGATATATGAATTTGTTTGATATTCGTTAAACCGGTTGTGTCAGATATATTAAGAACCCTAATATTTGTTTGTGGGTAGAAAGATATATTAAGAGCCCTAATATATACTGATACAGGCACGTTGTGAAGCTCTTAGCTTGTTGGTTGAGAGTTTACCTATGACTGTTGAGTTGATAGGTTCGAATAACATAGGTGGGGTGTGTTGAAGATTTTTTCTTTCTCTTTAATGTGATCTTTGTTTAATGTAAATGCATTGCACATGACTTAAAAAAAATGTACTGATATAGACACAAAGAAATTGCAAAAAGATTGCCGGGATGATGAACTGAGAACTCAATCAAGAATCACCATAGGCCTAAATATCCAAGAGGATCTCTTCTTCAAGATTACATCAAGACCTTGAACTAAGACGCTGCTGAACCATCAGATTTGGCCATGGAGTTTAATCAGAATAAAAGAAAGAGAAAGGAAATGTTTCAGAGTAGTAGTGGAGAAGTTAGAGGAGAGGTGATCAATCTGGATAATGAAGAAAGCATTGAAGGAGAATTAAATGGAAATGATGATATTTTTGATGAAGCTACTGATATTGTTTCATTTCATTCAGAAAATAAGGTCTATACACTCTCTGAGGCACCTCACCTGACAGCAGATGTGGTTCAGGTCGATACACCTTCAATTCTTTCCGTCAAGAATGCACTCAGATCATTATTGTTATCAGCAAATCCAAATGATGTAGGCCTTATGATAACTCAAGCTAACAACATCTTTGCATTTCTTCAAGGCCTCAATGCTGATTACCTATCTTTCTATAACTATGTCCGTGCCTACATTCGTCATTGTTTAGAATTGTATGCTGCAGATCAGGAGGTGAATAAATGCAAGCCATCTGAGAAGTCTGTATTCACTATGATCAACTTGTTCAACAATCAATTGAAGCAAAAAAAGTTGTTTCTGATACTGAGAAGGATTTAGTTAAGCTCAAAATGTACATGGTTCCTCTGGAAGCTCATGTTTCTGATTTAAAAGTGTTGCTGGAAAAGTCGTCAGAACTCAGAGAAATGAAAACAGATTTCATAAATCTGGTAGCTAAGAAGAGACAGAAAATTCAAGTAATTGCAGCGCTTGATGCTGAATTGAAGGCGACCGCTAAAATTGATGAACAAGCCCGGAGCAAGATTAGGGAAAGCGTTGCTCGCCAAAAGAAAGCAAGAACATGTATGGAGAATGCCAGAAATCAACTACAGGCTATCTAGAAAATATGATACTGATAGATGTTGGTCCCTTATAAGGTAGCAAGTATAGTTCCAAGGGGGGGTTAGGAACTATTTAAACTTTTTTTGCTAATGGGGCAGACTTCTTTTTCTAAAGAAAACAGATTCAACAGCAGCGCTGAGTAAACAGTAAGATACTGACTTAGTCAACTGGTGACTAGGTCAGTTTCTTAGCTTGAGTCAGGAGATAGCACTTAGAGTCTATTCCTGAGCTCAGACGTTCAACACGGACAACTCAACTTGACCTCTTTACTTGGTCAGTTTTGATTATTTAAAGCAAGCAATATAAATAAGGAGTTAAGGTAAGAAAAACTTCACTCAACAGATTTATCCAGGTTCGGCTTCTTCTAAGCCTACGTCCTGTCCCCGGAACACGTTCCGAGATTTCAAATACTCTACTGAGCTCTTTAAAGGTAGAGCCTCAAACCTTTTACAATATCAGCAATTGAGTATGACAAGAGTACCTTCCTCTATACTTCTACTAAATCCTAATCTCTCGCTGAGTACTTAAAACCGAGTACTCAGCCTCTCCTTTCTATCTCTAGAAATGATAAGTGTTTTGTCCTAATACAAATATGTGCTAAGACACTTTAGACGATTTAACAATCACTCTAGACTTTTACACAGATATGAGAATTGTAGTGTAAGATTTGCTTTGCTTCTTGCTTGCAGAACTTGTGTAGAAATTTGGTCAGCGTAACTGCTTGATCAAGTTCTGTCTTTGATGAAGCTTGTGATGACACTATTTATAGAGACGTCTGGGCGTCGGTCATTTCGAATTTCGAAATAACCGTTGGAGGGAAACGGCTATATGTCGTTGTCATCCTGACTTGCTTAGAGCTCTCGGCCAATCACAATCGTGTATCTTCTGTCCTCGGTCAGCTCAGCAGATGGTCTCTCCTTTTATGGTAAGGTCAACTGGACAGCGTACTGTGTCGTCTGAACTTTGCCAAAAGAGGAAACACTTTGTCTGGAAGTTTTCCTTTGCCAGCTGCTGTCTTGTACGCTTTGTCGAGACTACTCAGCAGCTTCATTTTGAAGTTGTTCCCGAAGGTCTTCTAGATCCTTCCGATTGCTGAGTTGCGTTTTGTTTCAAAACGGCAACGTCTTGACATACGCGGGCCGAGTGTACTAAGTTGTTTGACTTGGGCCTTGGCTTTCGTATTGGGCTTGGGCCTTCCAATCCTTATGACTTATAACATTTATAACTCAACATTGAACAAACACATTAGTAGAATAAATCAAAGCATTTAAACTTAGTGTGTTTAGAATATGTATTTTAATTATACTTAAACAATTTTGTCAAATCAAAATTATGTGGAAAGGTGTTTCAACAAACTCCCCCATTTTGATGTTGGCAAAACTATTCAGTAAGGAACTCAGTATGAGCTCCCCCATGATAGTTGACCTAGTATAATTTAGCAAACTCCCCCGTAAGGGTTGAGCTACTGACTTAGTTTTACTTAAAACATTTAAGGTTTTAAATGAGTAAGTCTAAGGTCAGTTTTCAGGTATAGGTCAGCTATATCACATATTCTATTTACTCAGTGTTAAGCGGAAGGTTTAAACATATAGAGCGCGTACTGAGAAATTTGTTGTTCAGTGAGTTCTTATCAGAATGTTTCATAAGTACATAGGTTAATGTCAAACATGTTATCAGCATATCATTTAGTCAATAAATGTTACAAGTATTAAACATAGCTGATTTAATTGAAGATACATAATGACTCATTACTTAATAGCATATATCATAACTCAGGATTTGAATAAGAAAAGTAAGTATGATATATATTGATAGAAGTCAGCAATTACATAGTAAAAGAAATAAGCCAGGCAAATAGATTACAACTGTTATGCCCTAAGCTAAGCTAGCCTATCTATTTCTTTTTCTTGCCCTGTGACTGACTTTGCTCATACTGACGTCGCTCATGCTGAGCTCTAGCAGCTTGCGCTTTCTCCCCCGTTTTGTCAACTTCAGGGAGCTTGAACGCATCGGTTAAGACAACGCGAGTCAGTTCCTGTGAAAGCTCCTTTAGCTTCTCAGCACTCTCATTTACACCATCAAAAATGGCAACTCCATCAGCTGACACTTCGACTGGTACGTGAAG